>NC_086098.1:226107795-226412239 GCF_963921235.1 Mobula hypostoma
TAGAGCGTGGATCAGTACTTGGAGCTTTGATGTGGTGGCCATTACAGAGACTGAGGTGGCTCAGGGACAGGAATGGTTACTTCAGGTGCCGGGTTTTAGATGTTTCAGTAAGGACAGGGAGGGAGGCAAAAGAGGTGGGGGCATGACACTGTTTATCAGAGATAGCAAAAAAGGTGGACGTCATGGAGGGATTGTCTACGGAGTCTCTGTGGGTGGAGGTTAGGAACAGGAAGGGGTCAATAACTCTACTGGGTGTTTTATATAGGCTGCCCAATAGTAACAGGGATATCGAGGAGAAGATAGGGAAACAGATCCTGGAAAGGTGTAATAATAATAGAGTTGTTGTGATGGGAGTTTTTAATTTCCCAAATATTGATTGGCATCTCCCTAGAGCAAGGGGTTTAGATAGGGTGGAGTTGGTTAGGTGTGTTCAGGAAGGTTTCTTGATGCAATATGTAGATAAGCCTACAAGAGAGACTGTACTTGATTTTGTATTGGGAAATGAACCTGGTCAGATGTCAGATCTCTCAGTGGGAGAGCATTTTGGAGATAGTGATCATAATTCTATCTCCTTTACAACAGCATTGAAGAGAGATAGGAACAGACAAGTTAGAAAAACATTTAATTAAAGTAAGAGGAATTATGAGGCTATCAGGCAGGAAGTTGGAAGCTTAAATTGGGAAAAAATGTTCTCAGGGAAAGGTACGGAAGAAATGTGGCAAATGTTCAGAGGATATTTGTGTGGAGTTCTGCATAGGTATGTTCCAATGAGACAGGGAGGTTATGGTAGGGTACAGGAACCATGGTGTACAAAGGCTGTAGTAAATCTAATCAAGAAGAAAAGCAAAGCTTACGAAAGATTCAGAGAACTAGGTAATGTTAGAGATCTAGAAGATTATAAGGCTAACAGGAAGGAGTTCAAGGAGGAAATTAGGAGACCCAGAAGGGGCCTGAGAAGGCCTTGGCGGGTAGGATTAAGGAAAACCCCAAGGATTTCTGCAAGTATGTGAAGAGCAAGAGGATAAGATGTGAAAGAATAGGACCTATCAAGTGTGACAGTGGGAAAGTGTGTATGGAACTGGAGGAAATAGCAGAGGCACTTAATGAATACTTTACTTCAGTATTCACTGTGGAAAAGGATCTTGGGGACTGTAGTGATGACTTGCAACAGACTGAAAAGCTTGAGCATGTAGATATTAAGAAAAAGGATGTGCTGGAGGTTTTGGAAGGCATCAAGTTGGATAACTCACCAGGACCGGATTAGATGTACCCCAGGCTACTGTGGGAGGCGAGGGAGGAGATTGCTGAGCCTCTAGCGATGATCTTTGCATCATCAATGAGGACGGGAGAGGTTCCGGAGGATTGGAGGGTTGTAGATGTTGTTCCATTGTTCAAGAAAGGGAGTAGAGATAGCCCAGGAAATTATACACCAGTGAGTCTTACTTCGGTGTTTGGTAAGTTGATGGAGAAGATCCTGAGAGGCAGGATTTATGAACATTTGGAGACATATAATATGATTAGGAATAGTCAGCATGGCTTTGTGAAAGGCAGGTCGTGCCTTACGAGCCTGATTGAATTTTTTGAGGATGTGGCTAAACACATTGATGAAGGAAGAGCAGTAGTTGTAGTGTATATGGATTTCAGCAAGGCATTTGATGAGGTAGCCCATGCAAGGCTATTGAGAAGGTAAGGAGGCATGGGATCCAAGAGGACATTGCTTTCTGGATCCAGAACTGGCTTGCCCACAGAAGGCAAAGAGTGGTTGTAGATGGGTTGTATTCTACATGGAGGTCGGTGACCAGTGGTGTGCCTCAGGGATCTGTTCTGGGACCCTTACTCTTCGTGATTTTTATAAATGACCTGGATGAGGAAGCGGCGGGATGGGTTAGTAAGTTTGCTGATAACACAATGATTGGGGGTGTGGACTGTGTGGAGGGCTGTCAGAGGTTACAGTGGGACATTGATAGGATGCAGAACTGGGCTGAGAAATGGCAGATGGAGTTCAACCCAGATAAGTGTGAAGTGGTTCATTTTGGTAGGTCAAATATGATGGCAGAATATAGTATTAATGGTCAGACTCTTGGCAGCGGGATCTTGGGGTCTGACGCTCAAAGCAGCTGTGCAGGTTGACTCTGTGGTGAAGAAGTCATACGGTGTATTGGCCTTCATCAACCATGGGATTGAACTTAAGAGCCAAGAGGTAATGTTGCAGCTATATAGGACCCTGGTCAGACCCCACTTGGAGTACTGTGCTCAGTTCCGGTCGCCTCACTACAGGAAGGATGTGGAAACCATAGAAAAGGTGTAGAGGAGATTTACAAGGATGTTGCCTGGATTGGGGAGCATGCCTTATGAAAACAGGTTGAGTGAACTCGGCCTTTTCTCCTTGGGGTGACGGAGGATGAGAGGTGACCTGATAGAGGTGTATAAGATGATGAGAGGCATTGATTGTGTGAATAGTCAGAGGCTTTTTCCCAGGGCTGAAATTGCTGCCACAAGAGGGCTCAGGTTTAAGGTACTGGGGAGTAGGTACAGAGGAGATGTCAGGGGCAAGTTTTTTACTCAGAGAGTGGTGAGTGGGTGGAATGGGCTGCTGGCAACGGTGGTGGAGGCGGATATGATAGCTTCTTTTAAGAGACTTTTGGATTGGTACATGGAGCTTAGAAAAGTAGAGGGCTATGGGTAACTAGATATTTCTAAGGTGGGAAAATGTTTGGCACAACTTTGTGGGCTGAAGGGCCTGTATTGTGCTGTAGGTTTTCTATGTTTCTAGGATAAACAAAGGAGAATCAGTTTATGTTGTGTGCTTGGGTTTTCAGTAGGACTTTGACAAGGTGCCACATGTGAGGTTGCTTAAAAAGTTAAGAGCCCATGGAAAGATTCTAGCATTGATAAATAAGTGGCTGGCTGGCAGGAGGCAAAGAGTGGGAGTAAAGGAATCCTTTCTGGTTGACTGCCGGTGACTAGTGGTGTTCCACAGGAGTCTGTTTTGGGACCGCTTCTTTTTACGTTATATGTCAATGACTTGGATAATGGAATTGATGGTTTCGTTGCAAATTTTGCGGACGACATGGAGATATATGGAGGGGCAGATAGTTTTTAGGAAGTAGAGAGGCTAGATTGATTAGGAGAATGTGCAAAGAAGTGGCAGATGGAATACAGTGTTGGGAAGTGTATAGTCATGCCCTTTGTGAGAAAAAGTAACAGGGTAATCTATTTTCTATATGGAGATGAAATTTAAATATCTGAGGCACAAAGGTTTTGGGAGTTCTGTACAGGATTCCCTAAAGATTAATTTGCAGGTTGAGTCGGTGGTAAGGAAGGCAAAGGTGATTTTTGCAGTCATTTCAAGAGGACTAGAACTTAAAAGCAGTATTGTAATGCTGAGGCTTTAGAAAGCACTGGGGAGGCCTCACTTGGAGTTTTGTGAGCAGTTTTTGGCCTTTTATTTATTTATGGTTATGAGGACACGCAGTCCCCTTTTATCGTCATTTAGTAATGCATGCATTAAGAAATGATGCAATGTTTTTCCAGAATGATATCACAAAAACACATGACAAACTGACTTAAAAACTAACATAAACCACATAATTATAACATATAGTTACAACAGTGAAAAGCAATATCATAATTTGATAAGAACAGACCATGGCACAGTAAAAGTCTTAAATTCTCTCGAAAGTCCCATCATCTCACGCACAGAGTAAACCCCCAGCGCCGCCAACTTGCCGATGCAGCGTCCCGGAAGCATCTGACCACAGTCCGAAAAACTCCGAGCCTCCGACCACCTCTCCGACACTGAGCACCATCTCTGCCAAGCGTTTCGACCCCGGCCCCGGCAACAGGCGATATGCAAAGCCGAGGATTTGGGGCCTTCGTCCTCGGAGATTCTCAATCGCACAGTAGCAGCGGCAGCGAAGCGGGCATTTCAGAAGTTACTCCAGATGTTCGTCTGCGCTTTCACAGCTGTCCCCATGAAATCCGGATTGATGCACAGCACCCCTAGTTACACATATCGATATTCATTCGAAATGGCCGCGCGCGCTGCGTCGTGCCGCCATCTTCTCCTCCCTCCATATGCTTAGAAAGCATGTGCAGACTCTGCGGATTGTTCAAAAGAGGTTCACAGAAATGATTCCAGGATTGAATGGCTTGTCATATGAAGAGTGATTGATGGCTCTTGGTCCAGTAGTCACTGGAATTCAGAAGAATGAAAGGTGACCTAATTGTAACATATCGAATGGTGAAAGGCCTCAATAGAGTTATTGTGGAGAGGGTGTTTCTAATGATGGGAGAGTCTAAGACCAGAGGACACATTCTCAGAATAGAAGGGCATCCTTTTAGATTGGAGATGAGGAGGAGTTTCTTTAGCCAGAGAGTGGTGAATCTGTGGAATTCTTTGCCACAGGTAGCTGTTGAGGCCAAGTCATTGGGTATATTTAGGGCAGATGTTGATAGGTTCTTGATTGGTCAGGGTATGAAGGGATATGGGGAGAAGGCAGGAGATTGGAGCTGAGAGGAAAAATGGATCAGCCATGATGAAATGGTGGAGCAAACTTGATAGGTCAAATGGTCTAATTCTGCTCCTATATCTTATTATCTTATACGATAATGAACTAGAGTTATCTCAATGTGAATCGAGGAGTTTTCTATCTATTTCATTTACATAAAAACAATGTAGTTTGTTTAATACTTTCACTGTTATCGCCTCCTGGCAGACCATGAGACAACTGCCTCATTGGTAGAGTGATAGTGGCTCTCTGTGTAGTCAGTGATCTACAAAATTAGCTTTATCCTGCATACATTATCTCAGGTATTGATTCCCATGAATACAGACGCTGTGTCGTCTCCTCTCTCAGTCCCTTGGGATCAAGAGTGACTTGCTTCCACACTGGTTTGTTGGCTGATGACGCCAACGTGGGCAGTTTAGGAGGTGATCCGATCCTTCTGCCACTTGCTTCTCCCAAAGCAATGGCTAGAGGCTAGCAAAGCTGCCATGAAGACAGGCATTTGGGACCTTAATGGCAGTGACAGTGGTCTTTTTCTTTTATCAATTTGCTTTGAGAATTGTGAGCAGAAAAAAAAGGAACAAAGAGGGAGGTTGAATCAAGCAGAAAACTGTATTTACAGGAGCTGTAGTAATAACAGATCAGAATAGAAAATACTCTGGACGTTTGGCAGTTTCTGTGGATAGAAAAACCAAGTTAACCCTTCAGGTTGATGGCCCTTCATAAACAAGCTTATTTTAAGATGTAAACCATGCCCGGGAAGTGAAATGTATGGGACTGAGGGGAAACAGAACAGTACAGCACAGAAACAGAAACAGACCCTGTTGTGAAAAGCTATTTAAACTAGTAACTAAATGCCTAATTAAGCCAGTACTTTTCTGTCCTCACAATGTCCTTGTTCTCCGTATTCATGTGCCTATCTAAGAGCCTCTTAGACATCTCAGTCATATTTGCCTCCTCAGCCTCCAATGGCAGCATATTCCAGGCACCCACTACTCAATGTTAAATAATAATGAAACTTGTTTCTCGTATCTCCTTTAGATTTACCCCACCCCACATGTTAAATACATACTCTCTAGTATTAGACAGTTTGACCCTGAGAAGAAGGTACAGCTGTCTACCCTATCTATGCCTCTCATAGTCATAAACTTCTGTCAAGTCTCCTCACAGCCTCTGCCACTCAAGAGAAGACAACCCTGGTTTATCTAATCTCTCCTCATAGTACCTGCCTTCTAATCCAGGCAACTTCTTAGTAAACCACTTCTGCTCCGTCTCCAAAGCTTCCACATCCTTCCTGTACAGGGGCAACCAAAACTGAATGCAATTCTCCTTGATGCTGGAGTTTTATAACGCTGCAACATAACTTCCCAACTCTTGAACTCAATGCCACATTTTAGCAACTGAATGGTTTTATGTTCTTAAATTGTTTGTAACTATTCACATACAGCATGCATTCTCTGGAGAAAAAAAAACTCAGCTTTTATTGGGAAAAATTGCTGCAGATTATGTTTCCTCTGCATTTTAGACTGCTTTCTGGGTGAATTAATTTGAACATAGAACATAGAAATCCATAGCACATCGTTGTGTCGACCATGTAACCTACTCTAGAAACTACCTAGAATTACCCTACCACATAGCCCTCTATTTGTCTAAGAGGGCTACATACATTCTACTGCATTTTGCCCTACAGTGATACAAAAGCAAAATACTGCAGAAGCTGCAGATGTGAAATAAAAAACAAAATGCTGCAAGTTTCCAGCTGATCTGGCAGCAGCACCTTTCTCTACAGACGCTGCCTGACCTGTTGACTATTCCCAATGTTCTCTCATTCTCTTGCTTTTATCTTGTTTGACAAACTGTTTGCTGAGAGTGGATGGTGTCATCAGAAAATTCCCTGAAAGGGCAAATAGAACTACTTTTTTTTATTTGCTAGGAACAACTTAATGCATGTAACAACAAGACTGAATAATTTAATTTGTTTTTGATTAGAATTACATTAGCGATTGTCACATTATTAAAAGGGTGGTTTTGTTGCTAAGTAGTTCAATAATTTTGCAGCACACTTCATTCTTTTAAATGCAAAGCTGGCAACTTACAAAGATAATCAGATGGCCAAAGATGAACAGTCACGAGACGTGACTCCATTAGCAGCTTATGGGCAGCTCAGAGCTGGTGGACTTCTTTGGCCTGAACTTGCTGACTGATTCACAGATTAGAAACAGTGAAGACCCTGTCTTTTTCCAGGAAGGTTCAAACCATTACTTTTTAAATCATGAATCACTCAATATTTTGTGAAAACATATTGACTCAACAATTATTACCTCAATAGCCAAACTTTTTAAATATCAAATTTCATAAAGAAAAGCATTGGACATTTTAGAATTAAGTAATCAAATCCATCATTTTGTCAACCTTAGAATTTTTATTTGTTTTCCGAATAAAGCGTTTAACTTGAGCCTGTTCCCAGACGTGGGAAGTTTATACATTGTTTTGATATTCTAAAGAACTTTACCATCAACGGCCTTCAGTTTAACCAGTATTGTGTGTGCTGTAATGTAGGTGTTTCAGCCAGGTTCATATTCCTGCAGAGAGCAAAGTGAGAGAATTCAGATCTACTTCAGTATTTCTACTCCCGTTGCTATATGTGCTCCCCACTAGACTCAAAGGTTCAAAGGTTCATTATATTATCAAAGTATGTATGCAGAATACAACTCTGAGATTTGTCTTTTCTAGAGAGCCAGGAAATACAAAAAAAAACACGGAAGTCTTTGGAAGAGAAAACATCAACCCCCCCCCCGATTAAATTGCAAAAGAAATAGAAACTGACAAACCCCAACCCTGCAATCCCTCCCTCACACAAAGCTAACAGATCACCCACCCAGAAAACAGCAGCTAGAACATCAAACCCCAAGCCCTCCAATCCCTTCCTCGCCAAAAAATAGCATATCACCCACAAGGGAAAAAAAAGCAGTGACAATAACATCAAACCCCCAACCCCCTCTCTCACACACAAAATACAGATCCCTCCCACGGAAAAACACCAACAAGAACATCAGACCCCAAATATTATCCCTCCCTCGCACAAAAACTAACATAATGCCCACAAAGACATCAGATCCCCAACCCAAATCCCCAATCTCTCCCTCGCACAAAAACTAACATATTGCCCATAAAGAGTCCAAATCTCCAACCACCCCATCGGCAACAAGAAAGAAAACTCAGAAACCTGAAGGAGACCAAGATAAAATCCCCCACCTCTTTCATATGTTTATCCAGATTCTCTTTAACTCTCTCAATTATCCATCCAATAAACTTCCTGACTCTTACCACTCTCTAAACAAAGGACTTTCTTCTGAATTCTCGTTGATTGATTTGGTGACATTCTTGTGCATTTACTTAGATTGGTTCTTTCTCTTTCCATAGAATCTTTCTGTTTTTATTTGTGATTTTTTATGCTGGTAGAGAGGTAAATATTAATAGGAAGAAATAATAACATATAATAATTAATGATATATGAGAATAATGATGACTTGTTCTTTCAGAACAAGCCATTTGACCAATTGGATCCCCTGAACAATGGGATTGGTGCAATGTCTGATCTAAAAGATGTCTCAGTGCTTACTTCTGCACTGTAGAGGTAGTGCGATCACTCGAGTCAAGTATGTTGTTCTCCTAAGGGGTTGTCTATTGGTGGGACCTCAGCCAGCCGTAGAGGCTGATCCAGGAACCACATATTCTGGCGCAGTGTGGGCAAGAGTAAGTGGAGTGTCAGTCCAGACCACATGGTTAGGTCTCCGGAAGTGAGTCTAGGCTTTTAACCCTGTGCTCAGAGGTCAGAGTTCTATGCCTGAGCCATAACTAATAGAAACCTAGCCACGGATTTGAACTGATTTTTATGTAATGGTGAGGACTGAGCATGTGCATGAACTGAACAGGAACGTTTCGTTAACTGGGCTGTTGGAGCATATATATTTTAGCTGTGTTTTCCATTCAGTAAGATGTCATAATTATTTGGAAACAACAAATGTCCAAAGCATTATCCTTTTAAATTTTATGTTAAAAGATTCATGTTACTGCCAGCGGGGAGAAGGTATAGGATCCTGAAGACCCGCACTCAGTGATTGGGAAACAGATACTTTCCCTCCGTCATCTGAATGGTCCATGAATGCTACCTTGTTATTCCTTTGGTTTTGCAATTTTTTATTTTTAATCTTTAATTTTTTGTAATTTATAGAAATTTAATGTCTTTGCACTGTATGCTGCTACAAAACGACACATTTCATGTCATATAACTCAGTGATAATAGATCTGGTTCTGATTCTGAAAACCCAGGCAGGTACAAATGTAAAGGAGTAAAAGAGACGTTATGTCGATTTTATGTGTTCTGACAACAAAGCCTCCCCTCCATGGGCTGTCTACATTTCTGTTTGCCTCAGTAAAGCAAGCAGCATAACCAAAGACCTTGCACACCCCAGATACTCGCTCGTCTCCCCTGCCTCATCAGGCAGGAGATACAAAAGCCTAAAAGCACATATCACCAGACTCAAGCTCGGCTTTTAGCCCACTGTTATAAGGTTATTTAAACAGCTCCCTAATATCAGGAACCTCAATCTACCTCGTAATAAAGTTAGTTAAAGTCTGTCCCGAGCCTCATAGGCTCATCAGGCCAGTGCTTATGCCAGTTTCCATGGCGTGAAGCGACTGAGAGTACGAGACTCCCCCCCCCGGATAGGACGCCGGTCTATCACGAGATTAACCCCCAGCATTTTGCTGGTACCCATTTTCAGCTGGGTGGACTGGAGCAGTGTGTGGTTAAGTGCCTTGCTCAAGGACACAACACGTTGCTTCGGCTGAGGCTCGAACTCACGACCTTCAGATCGCTAATCCAACACCTTAACCACTCGGCCACGCGCCACACCTCGTAATAACCTTGCACCTTCTTGTTTACCTGCACTACACGGTCTCTGTAACTTTAACACTTTATTCTGCGTTCTGTTATTGTTTTACCTTGTAGTGCCTTAATCCACTGTGCAATAAATTGATCTGAATGAATAGTATGCAAGACAGATTTTTCGCTGCACCTTGGTACATACAACAATAATAAGCCATTTCACCAATTTGTTTTAATCTGTATACACCTCAGAATTTAAGATGATGGATAAAGAGTCTGATATATAGTATTTGATGCGAAGACTGATGATACGTTGTTGAAAAACAATTATTATGACCCTGTTGGATCCCACAGGGCTGTGTTGTTAAACCTCCCTCTCCATCTCCATCATAACATTAGAGTGAAGCATTTACCGCTGATCTTGCAGTAATCACTTTGATTTGTTACTCCAGTAATGACATTGTCAATGAGAGACTACCAGTAAGAGTGCAAGTTGGTCCAATAAACTTATTACAGATAATAACCTTTTCAGGCAAGGACGGTCAACATCATCTCACCATCGGTATTGAGCAGAGTTAACTCTACCAAAGCTGACACAATGACAGAGGGGGACACACTGGACTAGGCAGCTAGTCTCTCGACTGAAAAAGCATCTCCTTCATTAAAGGCTCAAGCCAGGATTGTGTTGGACTGCTCATCACTTGCCTGGATGAGTCTCCGGTGACTTCACCCAGGTCAGGTCAGACCATTTCACTGGGTTTTCTCTATTGATGCATTTTTCAGGTTGCCTACCTGGCCTTGAGAAAGTGATGGTGAGTCATCTTCTTGAACCAATGTGGTTCTTCTGGTAAGAGTGCTCCCAAACTGTTAAGGAGGCATTTCCAGGATTTGGAGCTGATGATGATGGGGGATGGCCGTGGCCAGACTCAAATTTGCCCCCTTTTCACATCCTTGTTCCACGTCCAAATGCTCGCACCATCTATAGGATGCAAGGCACTCTCTACAATATATTATACTTTACAGTCCATCTTTCACCTCCCATTGCAATTGAGACATTTATTACCATTTTGGCATTGGTCCTGTTTTCAGAATCTTTCAAACTCTCATGGTAATACAATAGACACTCACACCCTGCCCGCCTTACCAATCTCCATTTCCTCAATGAGCTTTATTAGTGTTGATCAATACGCCGCAAATAAATCAGTATCTCCCTGCACCTTTTCAGAGGAAATGTTGCATTTGGCAGCAAGTGTATTCTAACTGAAACCATTAGCTTTCAGATCACTGATCAGCGAATCAGTGTGCTTTCAACTCCAATTATACTTTCTGTCAGGTGTGAGGGCTTTTCATGTTGAAGCTTGGAGGCAGCTGAACAGAGAGGGGAGGAAAGAAAGGCTGAGGTTGAGTGTGGGAATCTTGTATCTACCTGCAACCGTAGGAGGGAACAGAGCACCTGTGATGTTCAATTGGATGACCTTGGACAATCATAGAGATCCCCTTTGTGCTCTGCAACTCAAAACTCACTTGTTTTCTTACGGTTCTAGTTCTGATGAAAGGTCTTCCACTTGAAATGTTAACACTGTTTCTACCTCTCTGGATGCTGCCTGATCTGAGTCTTTCCAGCATTGTGTCGAGGCAGGGTGAAGGGGGTAGAGTTAGTTGGATGTGACTAGTGGGTTGCATTGGGACAATATTGGTGGAGGGGTTGCAGGTTAGAGGTTGCCCAGGAAGGTTTAGGACGAGTGGGGTCCTCAAGCCACTGAGGATTGGAGCAGGGCTTTTAACATCAGATGTGCCAAGGAGGGCTAACTCCCAGTGAAACACGTTGTGTATAAGTAGGATGCTGTGGCAGTATTGAGGAAAGGGTAACAATGTTAGAGTTTGGCTTGAAAGGTTATCAGCTAAATAAACATTACATCCTTACATGCTGCAGAATGTGTTCGTCGTCATTGTAATAATGCCAGAGTGGTAATCATGTAAGTCCCACTTTCTTAAGGGGGCTTGGGGGAGCGGGGGGCACGCAGGGTAGGAATCAACAGGGCCTGGACCAGCTGCTACTGTGTATCTGGTCATTATCCTCATTTATTTTGCTTCCCCCTTTTTCTTCTCCACTTACCCATTGTTCACTTTCTTCGTTCTCTAGTTTCCAGCTTCCCAGGGGCCTGCCCGCGTTGAGCCTTGGTGTCAGCCAACCCATGACTTCTGTTATTCCCTTCACGTTTGTTCTCGGCGTCTCTGACACTGCTGGCTGCCGGCCTGCCTTGCTGGGTGCTCCTACTGACCCACCCGCTGCAGGAGAGTGCCTTACAATTTCTTCACGCATGCCACATCCATTGTTTTGGTTTTCTGCACTAGTCTGCATGGTTTTCTGCTGTGTCTGGTTATCCCGTTAATCTTAAAGACTGGCTTTGTTTTGTGATACCTACATCGAAACAAACAGTGTAATTTGTTCGCATCAAATCAAATCACCGAGGATTGTGCCAAGTTTTGCCACGCTTCCAATGCCAACGTCGTATGCTGGCACTCACTAACCCTCTGGACTGTGGGAGGAAACCAAAGCATTCAGAGGAAACCCATGCGGTCACGAGGAGAACATACAAACACCTCGTCAACAACAGCAAGAATCGAACCCCGACCTTACAGCAGTAGTGTGGCGCTAACTACCTCGCCACCTTGCCCCTGTACTTTCTTTATTTATTTGTTTCCCTCACCTTTTACAAGAACAGTTTGAAAGTTATCGGAATCAGGTTTATTATCGCTGGCAGGTGTCATTAAATTTTTGTTGTTTGTGGCAGCAGTAAAGTACAAGTCGTGAAATATTGCTATTAAGTCACAATAATAAGTCAATAGTGCAAAAGAGGAAGAGTGAGGCAGTGTTCCTGGTTTCGAGGACTGTTCAGAAATCTGATGGTGGGGGGTGGGGAAGAAGCTGTTCTTAAAATGTGGAGTGTGCATCATAGGAGTCCTGTACCCCTCTACTGCAGGTAATAATCTACCTCTCTACTGCAAGTAATAATGTACCCCTCTCCTGCAGGTAATAATGTACCCCTCTCCTGCAGGTAGTAATGTACCCCTCTCCTGCAAGTAATAATGTACCCCACTCCTGCAGGTAATAATGTACCCCTCTCCTGCAGATAATAATGAAAGCACATCTCCTGCAGGTGGTAATGTACCCCTCTCCTGCAGGTAATACTGTACCCCTCTCCTGCAGGTAATAATGTACCCCTCTCCTGCAGGTAATAATGAAAGCACTTCTCCTGCAGGTAATAATGAAAGCACCTCTCCTGCAGGTAGTAATGTACCCCTCTCCTGCAGGTAATAATGTACCCCTCTCCTGCAGGTAATAATGAAAGCACCTCTCCTGCAGGTAGTAATGTACCCCTCTCCTGCAGGTATTAATGTACCCCTCGCCTGCAGGTAATAATGAAACCACCTCTCCTGCAGGTAATAATGTACCCCTCTCCTACAGATAATAATGAAAGCACCTCTCCTGCAGGTAGTAATGTACCCCTCTCCTGCAGGTAATAATGAAAGCACCTCTCCTGCAGGTAATAATGTACGACTCTCCTGCAGGTAATAATGAAAGCACCTCTCCTGCAGGTAATAATGAAAGCACTTCTCCTGCAGGTAATAATGTACCCGTCTCCTGCAGGTAATAATGAAAGCACCTCTCCTGCAGATAATAATATACCACTCTCCTGCAGGTAATAATGTACCCCTCTCCTGCAGGTAATAATGAAAGCACCTCTCCTGCAGGTAATAATGAAAGCACCTCTCCTGCAGGTAATAATATACCCCTCTCCTGCAGGTAATAATGTACCCCTCTCCTGCAGGTAATAATGTAGGACTCTCCTGCAGGTAATAATGAAAGCACCTCTCCTGCAGGTAATAATGTACCCCTCTCCTGTAGGTAATAATGAACGCACCTCTCCTGCAGGTAATAATGTACCCCTCTCCTGCAGGTAATAATGAAAGCACCTCTCCTGCAGGTAATAATGTACCCCTCTCCTGTAGGTAATAATGAAAGCACCTCTCCTGCAGGTAATAATGAACGCACCTCTCCTGCAGGTAATAATGTACCCCTCTCCTGCAGGTAGTAATGTTCCAGAGAATTCATTCTACACCATACACTTCCGGTAAGGTAGTGGCACACTTGGATGCAGCGGCTTCTACGGGGTCAACTAAGGGCATTATTTTCTTTTTTAAACTTATCTTTTATGATCACATGACCCCGCTGGACATTAAGAACTTAAAATGCTGCAGTTCTATCCAATCAGCAAGTTGCTCGTTGGTGGAGAAACTGAAGGAGCTGGCCTCGGTGCAGACCGGGGATTCTGCCTGTGACAGGAAGGCATCGGAGCACGAAGGTGTGCGGTCTCACAGCGAGTGGTCATTGTGGTCACTTCTGTTGTGACCGTAAGACCCTGTCGGACATTGATGGTGTGGAATGTTGCAAGTCCGGTTCATTGATTGGTGTATTGGCGAATGGTGGGGGTATGGCAATGAAGGAAGGACTAGGCCTCAAACCATGGTGTCAGCTATTTGCAGCTACCCAGGGGGAGGCATCGGAGTTGGGTGTTCCACCAGAGTGCTGGAGGCCGTGTAGAGTGGTATCCATGTTGGAGTCAGTGCTGCCCCCCAGTGTTCGCTTGGCAGAAGACAAACTGTATTGCGTTCAACTGCAAACTGCTGCAACAATCATGAATTCATACATATTTTTATGTCACAGTATTTTACTGCTATCTTATAAATGCTTGCTATCTTATTTGTGCTATATGTGCATTATGTGCCTTGTGCTGTGTATAACTGTTGGCACTGTGTTTTGTACCTTTGCCCCAGAGTAACACTGTTTCATTTGGCTGTATTCATGGGTATTCATGTATGGTTGAATGACAATTATACTTGAACTTGAAACAAATGAGTAGTTAAAGTGGGTAGGTTAAGCGTGAAAGTAAATGTAGCTCATAAGAGTAAACAAAGACTTGCTAAGTGTTTTAAGTCTCTTTTCCAGAGAAGGCAATGGCATCCGTTAACCAAAATCGATACGTAACATTCTAACTTTGATCTATTTCCTTATACAAATTCCATATTTTCTTGTCATCCCCTTGTGAATCTGCTATTCTAATTCATAGAACATAAAAGCATTGTGTTCAATGGCATAACCTGTACTGTAGCTAGGAGTGTAAAAAAAACTTAAGATTATAAATAATCTGATTAATGCCAATGTGTTGGGCAGGAAACCCCAGTGGCAACAGTGACCTTTCCCAAAGAGTGTTTTTTTTAAGCAGAAATGCAAATCAGGGAGCAGGATTGTTGGGAAGTAACTTGGTGGGAATATGGTGGAGGGTGGTTGTCATGGAGAAAGTGAGCTCAGAGAGGTCATGGGGTTATCAAGTGGGTGCTAGGTGAACCAATTCCAGACTTTCTCCTCGCATCCCTATGAAGCTGCACTGTAAAAATATCACAATTTTTGTCCTGAGAGGATGCATGGAGTCTACTCACATTCGCAAGTCATCCCATATCAAACTTCATTTCTCCTTCAACCTCCTTGCCTTTGTGCACTGTTAAATCAATAGTGATGAGGTGCTATGGGAGGAAATTTTTTTTTACCTCCTATGAATTAAAAGAAACCTTTATTGACTATTCTTAACCTTTTCCTGAAGTCTTTCCTCATTATATGCTTCTGTTAAAAACATCACCCCACTGAATTGTGCGCTGTCCCTGTTACTACCCTTTCAGTAACAGGGTACCTGAAGCTAAAACCTGTACAGTGACTGTTGCTGTATTTCATCTTTTTGTTCATGTCATTTGGTTAGTAACCATAAGACCAGAAGACACTGGAGCAGAATTAGGCCATTCGGCCCATCAAGTCTGCTCCACCATTCCATCATGTCTGATTTATTATCCCTCTCAATTCCATTCTCCTGCCTTTAGTCTGATGCCCTGACTAATCAAGAACCTCCATTTTAAATACATCTAATGACTTGCCCTCCACAGCCCTCTGTGGCAATGAATTCCACAGATTCACCACCCTCTGGCTAAAAGAGGAGCAACCTATTACCCTCTTAGAAGCTTTAACCATTCTTTGGTGGCCAGAAAACCCATAACAACAGAGTAGGAAATGTCAAATTTAATTCAGGCAGTGCTCATGATATTGTAATTGGTTTATTATTGTCACATCTGCCGAGGTGCAGTGAAAAGCTTGTATTGCATACAGTTCATACAGATCAAGTCATTACACAGTGTATTGAGGTAGAACAAAGAAAAACAACAACAGAATATAGAAAAAAAGTGTAACAGCTACAGAGAAAGTGCAGTGCAGATAAGCCATAAGGTGCAAGATCAAAGTAAGATAGATTAGGAAGTCAAGTCTCCAATTTATTGTATTAGGGAACTTATCTGATAGCAGAGATACTGTTATAGTCATATTTCTAGTCATGAATATATCTGATGTCCAGAAACACCCAATTATTAATCTAATAACACATTTTACTAATAAAATACATTTCAATTTTAAAGTACATTTTTAAGGTATTTTTAAACAAGCGGGCTCTTTATCCCTTGTAAAGAGTTTTTCGCAGAGCGGAAGCAGGACCCTTTGCACCCCTAGTCTCTGCTGACCATCAAGCACCCTTTTACACCAACTCCATTGCAGCCCATCAGCTGCTCATAGATTTTATCACTCAACTACAACTGAGGGGCGAGTCACTGCGGCCAGTTAGACTACCAACTCATCTGTTTTGGGGGAAATGAAGTAAACCAGAGTACACTGAGAGCTCCACACAGGATTGAACCTGAGTCACTGGAGCAGTAGCAATGGTACTGCTCTGCCAATATGCTAAAGTCCAGAAGTGAAACTTAGCTAAAGTTAAACGTTTAAACTGATTAAAAGTTTAACTTTGTGAACACCTTGAACGGTGGTGAGGGAGTGGTTTAGGGGCTGATTATATCATCATCGATTTCTCTAACTTTTGGTAACTAAGCCCCTCTATTTTCCTTTATCACCCCCATGTTTTCTCTCATTCCGATGGCTTCACTTCTTCTCCTCCCCTACCTTCATGACCTGCTCATCACCTCCCTTTGTTGTCCCATTTCCTTCCCTTTATTCCAACACCACTGTCCTCTCCTATCAGATTTCTCCTTCTTTATCCCTTTACCTCTTCCACCTATCACCCCCAGCTTTTCACGTCATTCTCTTTCATCCCACCTCCCCCTTCACCTTGACTCACCTATCACCTGTCAGATTGTACACCTCCCCCTCTGCTCCTTCCTTTCCTGTCCTGATGAAGGATCCCACTCCAGAATATAGACTATTATTAATGTAGCATACTGAAAAGTTGTGGATGGGTACAGAGGTACCCAAAGATGTTACTGTAATGCTGCCTTTGTTATCTCGAGCACTGCAATGCAAAAGGTTTGGAGTTACTCCATTGCTACTCAAGGCCTTGGAAAATTGCAAGTAATTCTGGGCGCTATACTCCAGCGAGGATACACTGGCCTGAAGGATGTGCAGTGAAGACTTACCAGAGTGACACCTGGATTCCAAACAATAGACTTTGAAGAGAAGATGTAGAAACTAAACTTGTGTTCACTGAAGTTTAAAAGATTAAGTGGAAAACTTGGAAGACTGAAATGAAAATACAAGATGCTGGAAGTACTCAGCAAGTCAGGCAGCATCCATGGAAAGAGAAAGAGTAATTTTGTTTATCTTTCTATAGATGCTGTCTGAATTGTTGAGTGGTTTTGGCATTTTCTGTTTATATTTTAGAAGTCTGTGTGGCAATTAGTAAGATTTCCAAGAGATTCAGGGGAATTGAAAGACAAATCTGAACAGCAGCAGTGTAGGACGAAGGGCCAGGCAGAAGAACGACGTTATATGTAAATGTTTTAACTACTAGAGGCGGCTAGATGTTTGGAAATTTCCTCAACCAGCAGCTGGTGTCTGGTCAATGTTTAATTTTAAACATAGGGTTGACAAATTCTTAATAATCAGTAGAGTAAGGCAGATTCATGGAGTTAGGTTACAGGTTGCCCACGATCTCAGTGAATGGCAGATTGTTACCAATTATTACATTCATTGGTAAAAAGAGACTTGACAATGCAATGTGAGGGCATTTTAAACTTCCTTTGGGCAATAGAAGGTAATGCAGCCATGTTAAAATTTTAAAAGTCGACAAGGCAAATTGGTGATGGAATTACTGATTTATGTTACCTCTTCCACCAATAATTTTCACTTTCCTGCTCATTTTTACAGCTATTTCTTTCCGGTACAATGGGTTCTCGGTCGTCTATCTCATCTTTCTCCTTCTCTTGCCACTGTTCTCTGAACCTACCACCATCACAATGCAAGGTAAGGACCCTGCATGGTATTGTTGTCAGTATAGAAATCCGCCTCCTGGGTGGACATATCAACTCATTCAAAGGGAAAGTGCTTTATTTGGGATCAAGACCATCTCCTGGATGAGGTTCAGTTCCTTAACAGGGCTAGTGAAGAATGTTTTATGCTTTTTCTAATTGCCCAGGTTGATAATATGGGAGGTTTAGATGATACTGAGTGCACCTGATCAAGAGTGCTAAACTTAAGCCAAGACTTTAAGCCCCATCTGGTATAGTGTCTGTAAGTATACTGTATCAAACAACACATGAAGGACTAACTTACTTCATTGCTTTCTTCCAGAAGGGTCTGCCTATCTGACAATAATCCCTATTTTGATCAGTGGGTCCCTCTTCCCAGCTAAGGAGGAGATACTTCCAGCTCATGAAACAGATTAAATAGTTTATATTTAAGTGAATCATGTTTAATTTTGAGGAGTCATTCTTGACAGTTGACATCATCAGAATATGACGTTCCTCAGCTGCATTTATCAGGCTAGAGAGATTGAATAGTTAATAAGGCCAATGTGGACCCTCTTGTTTCTTTCGATTAAGTCAAGAATGTGAGCAAAGTGTACTGATTAAAAGAACTTACAGTGGTGCTAGAAAGTTTGTGAACCCAGTAGAATTTTCTGCATAAATATGACCTAAAATGCGATCAGATCTTCACATAAGTCCTAAAACTAGATAAAGAGAACCCACTTAAAAATAACACAATAAACATTATAGTTGTTCATTTATTTATTGTGAAAAATGATATATTTGTTGGAAAAAGTATTTGAACCTTTGCTTTCAGTAACTGGTGTGACCCCCTTGTACGGGTTTCCCCCGCCATCCGAAGGTAGAGCGTTCCTATGGAATGGTTCGTAAGCCGGAATGTCGTAAAGCGAAGAAGCAATTACCATTTATTTATATGGGAAAATTTTGTGAGCGTTCGCAGACCCAAAAATAATCTACCAAATCATGCCAAATAACATATAAAACCTAAAATAACAGTAACATATAGTAAAAGCAGGAATGATATGATAGATACACAGCCTATATAAAGTAGAAATACTTTTTCACAATCATTACTGGACTGTTCTCCGTACCGAAAATCTCACGCAAGCGCCGTTGGCAGAAAATTTCACGCAAGCGCTCTCCAGTAACCTTTAAGCTATGAAGCTGCCAAATCATACCAAATAACACGTAAAAATACACAGCCGATATAAAGTAGAAATAATGAATGTACGGTGTAGAATCACTTACCAGAATTGGGAAAGCGCGGAGCGCACTGTTGATGGTAAGTTAGGCTGAGTCAGAGTTTGGGTGGTGCAGTGGCCCCCATCCTTCAGGCCGCCGAGCGATACATTGCCGCGAGGCACGCAGGGGTGCAGCGGTAGCCGGGAGACATCCAGCATACCTTTAAGAAAAAAGCCGAAATAAACATGCTAATTAATTAGGTGCTGCCTGGGACGTAAATGTTGGCCCAGATCAGTGCCGATTTCCGATTGCATCCCCCTTGATCTGGGTCGACGTTTACGTGTGGGGCGGCGCCTAATTAATTAGCATGTTTATTTCGGCTTTTTTCTTAAAGATGTGCTGTGTGCCTCCTGGCTATGGCTGCATTCTCCGCAAATCGGCACAGTATCTGTCCGAAGCCTGGGTGCTGGGGTGGTGGGATACTGGGGTGTCGTCTGTTTCCATTAGAGCAGGCAGCTCATCTTCTCCTATGACTGCCCGCCTCGATGTCGAAAGTCGAGGTTCGTCGTCTGCTGTGGCTGATGTGGAAGGCTTGATTGACTGCTGAGCCTTGCGCACTTTTCTATCACACAGTTCTTTGTAAGGGCTCAAACCATCTTGCAAATATCCCCTAAAACTATGCACCTTTTCAAAATTAAAGTCGTACTTTATCATTGCAGCGAAAATCTCAATGCAGTTGCTTCACTTTCGCTACTGCGTTCGGTTTCGATTGTTATCCTTTCCTCTTCCAATTGCATCAGCTCTTCATCTATCAGTTCTTGGTCATGGGATACCAAAACTTCTTCAACATCATCTTCGTCAGCTTCCACAAGCCAAACTCACTTAGTCCTTACTTCGTTCACCATGATCGAAACGCTTAATTATGTCTAGTTTTACGCTAAGTGTAACACCCTTACGAGCTCTTTAAGGCTTTTCCGACACCATAGAGCTCATCTTGCAAATGGCTGCTCACAGGCACGTATTAAAACAATGCCGTTCCGAATCCGGGGGAGAGCAGCTGCTCGGGGCGCACGCTGCCTTTTATCGTGCGCCGATTTTTTTCGTGCACTGAATTTTTTATTGCGCGCTGCTTTGTCTTTGTAACAGTGAAAGCACCTTCTGAAAGCGAAAACAGGGTACTAATGTAGGTCTTTCATAACAGTGAGGTTTCGTAAAGCGAATGTTCGAAAAGCGGGGGACACCTGTACAGCAATAACTTAAACCAAATGTTTCCGTTAACTGTTGATCAGTCCTGCACATCGGTTTGGAGGAATTTTAGGTCCATTCCTCCTTACAAACTGCTTCAGCTCTGGGATGTTTGTGGTCCTTCTCACATGAACTGCTTGCTTCAGGTCCTTCCACAACATTTCTATAGGATTAAGGTCGGGGCTTTGACTCGGCCATTCAAAAATATGAATTACCTCTTTGTAAACCATTCTGTTGTTAATTTACTCTTGTCTTTCGAATCATTGTCTTGTTGCATTATCCAACTTACATTACACAGCCCAGGAAGCCTAATCTGATTTTAACTGCTCCTAACTTCCTCGCTATGTCATTGGTCTCACCCTTTCAGAAATATTCCCTGTATTTCGCCCTCCTTCTCTGCGACCTAAACTAATTTGCAGTCTCTCTTTCCCAGTCCTGATGGAACGCTCTTTCCACCCATAACACCCGACCTCCTGAAGATTTCTAACATTTTCTTTTTATTTCAATATCTGCAGTTGTTTATACTTTTGAGGCAATTTTTATATCTATTTGCACTCCTTGGTACTTTAGACATTTTTCTAACACATTTGATTTTTTTAAAGATAGTTTAAATCTATATCTTTAAGTTGCTGCTCCTGATGTTTTCCTCTGATCTTCTCTATACGTTACGTTTGCAATTGAACGTTACTCTCGTCTCCCTGTGCATTACCCACTCCGAAGATTCACAGGTCCCATTCCCCAGGAACCAAGTCAAGTCTACACCTCCTACAATGTGGCATCTTCTCCATTGAGACTTGATCTCTCTAAGCTTGGAAGCCTTGGTAATGGTCTCACAAGCAGGAAAATGGTAGGGCATGGTGTTGGAGGGATGTAACTGCTGAGGTTGGTCAGACCGCATTTGGAATATTCTGAGCAGATTTGGGCCCTATATCGAAGGAAAGATTAATTTAGTGGTACAGCATGGGGTGGTCGTTTGAACCACACTGCCCCAGCAACCTCTAATTCATCCGATGAACCCCAACCCCACGGGACAACTTACGATGACCAATTAACCTACCTGTACATCTTTGGAATGTCGGAGGAAACCAGAGCACCCGGGGAAAACTCACACTTTCCACAGTGACGACACACGGAGACTCCTGACAGAATGACAATAAACTGGACTGGTCAAAGAACACTGAGGCTGTCTACAAGGAGAGTCAGAGCCGTCTCTATTTCTTGAGGAGACTGAGGTCCTTTAACATCTGTCGGACGATGCTGAGGATGTTCTATGAGTCTGTGGTGGCCAGTGCTATCATGTTTGCTGTTGTGTGCTGGGGCAGCAGGCTGAGGGTAGCAGACACCAACAGAATCAACAAACTCATTCGTAAGGCCAGTGATGTTGTGGGGATGGAATTGGACTCTCTGACAGTGGTGTCTGAAAAGAGGATGCTGTCCAAGTTGCAAGCCATCTTGGACAATGTCTCCCATCCACTACATAATGGACTGGTTGGGCACAGGAGTACATTCAGCCAGAGACTCATTCCACCAAGATGCAGCACAGAGCGTCATAGGAAGTCATTCCTGCCTGTGGCCATCAAACTTTACAACTTCTCCCTTGGAGAGTCAGACACCCTGAGCCAATAGACTGGTCCTGGACTTATTTCCTGGCATAAATTACATATTACTATTTAACTATTTATAGTTTTATTTATATTTATTATTTATGGTGCATCTGTAACGAAAACAAATTTTCCCCGGGATCAATAAAGTATGACTATGACTATGACTGGCACTGGAATTGAACTTTGAACTCTGGAATGCCTCAAGTTAGTGTCACACCAACTGCTACGCTACTGTAGTGCAGATGTACAGGCATGCTGCCCCTGAAGATGGCCTAGAGGAGGTTCACATGAATAACCCCAGGAATGAAAGGCTTAACATATAAAGTGCGTTTGATGGCTTTGGTGGAGTTTAGAAGGATGAGGAGGGATCGACTGGATACCAAAATGCCTGGATAGGGAGGTTATTTCCATTAGTAGGAGAGTCTATTATCCAAGGGTACAGCCTCAGAATCAGAATAAAGGGATATCCCTTTAAACCTGAGATAAGGAGGAATTTCTTCAGTCAGAGGGTGATCAGTGAAGTCATTGCTACAGAGGGCTATGCAGACCAAGTTATTGGATGTATATAAGGGAGATATTGATAGGTTCTTGATTGGTAAAGGGGTTAAGGGTTATGGGTTGAAGGTTGGAGAATTAGGAGGGACCTCATTGTAACCTATCAGATGTTGAAAGGCCTAGAGAGAGTGGATGTGGAGAGGATGTTTCCAATAGTGGGGGAGTCTAGGGCAAGAAGGCATGGCCTTAGTAGAGAAGGACGTCTACTTAGAAAGGAGATGAGGGTGAATTTCTTTAGCTAGAGAGTGGTGAATCTGTGGAATTTGTTGTCACAGGCAGCTGTGAGGCCAGGTCATTGGGTGTATTTAAGGCAGAGGTTGATAGGTTCCTGATTTGTCAGGGCGTGAGGGGTTACGGGGAAAAGGCAAGAGAATGGGGTTGAGAGGGAAAATAAATCAGTTATGATGGAATGACAGAGCAGACTCAAGGGGCCAAATGACCTGATTCTGCTCCTATGTCTTATGGTCTTAATGGGGTTGCTATATCTTATGATGTTAAAGTTTTGTACTCTTTTTAGCCTCCAGTAATTCCAATTCAGAATCAATTCAGTTTAAAACCTATGGCCTATACAGTTACAGAAATGGCTGAGGTTGCCCTCTCATCCACACTGCAGGCTGTGGAGTTATGTATCTTTCCCAAAGCCAGTCTGAGGGCTACTCCAAGAGGGTTCTCTAATCCTACAGCCTCCGGTTTCTGGGTCAGAGGCCTATGGATCCCAGTCCCCTCCACTGATGTGAGTTCTGATTCACCACTGTGGTACCGTGGGACTGATGCATTGCCTGAGGCCTTGCCTTCCCCCTCTGATGCCAGATTTAAGATCTGCTTGCAATTTACTTTATTGTCGCCAAACAATTGATACTAGAGTGTACAATCATCGCAGCGATATTTGATTCTGCGCTTTGCGCTTCCTGGATTACAGATCTATGGTAAATATTAAAAATTTAAACTATAAATCATAAATAGAAAATAGAAAAGGGAAAGTAAGGTACTGCAAAAAAAACCGAGAGGCAGGTCCGGATATTTGGAGGGTACGGTCCAGATCCGGGTCAGGATCCATTCAGCGGTCTTATCACAGTTGGAAAGAAGCTGTTCCCAAATCTGGCAATACAAGTCTTCAAGCTCCTGGGCCTTCACCCCGAGGGAAGAGGGACGAAAAGTGTGTTGGCTGGGGGGGTCGTGTCCTTGATTATCCTGGCGGCACTGCTCTGACAGCGTGTGGTGTAGAGTCCACGGATGGAAGATTGGTTTATGTGCTGTGCTGGGCTGTGTTCACGATCTTCTGCAGCTTCTTCCTGTCTTGGACAGGACAACTTCCATACCAGGTTATGATGCACCCTAAAAGAATGCTTTCTACGGTGCAGCTATAAAAATTAGTGAGGGTTTTAGGGGACAGGCCAAATTTCTTTAGCTTTCTCAAGAAGTAAAGGCGCTGGTGGGCCTTCTTGGCAGTGAACTCTGCTTGGTTGGACCAAGTCAGGTCATTTGTGATATTGACCCCGAGGAACTTAAAGCTTTTGACCTGTTCCACTTGTGCTCCACTGATGTAAATTTGAAAGGAGGACGGGAGATTCTCCTGAGTGCTTATCTCTAGTCCAGTCAGCATAGCCTCTACCTCACAGGTCCAGTGACCTGGGTTCAGTGCTGTCTTCAAGTGTTCTCTGCATGGAGTTCTCTTGGTGGCATTCTGTATTTTCTCCACTTTAAATAGATAGACAGGTACAGTTATACTAATCCCATTTCCCATTTGTATAATCTCTCAGTTATACTAATCCCTTTTCTCCCTCTCCCCATTCTCTCATTAACTGTTCCCAGGTATCTACTCACCAACACATTAACGGCAATTCACAGCCGCCAATGAACCTAATGCCTCCTCCCACATCCCAATGAGCTGCGGCTTGGGAGGTTAATCGGTCACTGTAGATTGCTCCTGGGGTGTAGGTGGGTGATAAAATCAGGGAGGTAGGGTAGAATAGTTGAGGGAATGTGGGGATATAATTGGTGTAAAAATGGGTGATTGATGATTGGTGTGGACTTGGTGGGCTGCATTCCATCCTGTATCACTTTATGAAATTGTCCTGCTTAAGGACATTTGTGGGATCTTGCTATGGGAATAAACTCTGCTGGTTTCCTGCAATGCCGTAGAGATTGTGCTTCATTCGTTGGTTGCAAATCGTTTCAGAACTTTTTGTGGTCCTTGAGGATGCTGTATATATGTAATCCAATGTCCCACATGATGTTATTACTCACCCATTTCACCGCTGTTCCTTCTGTTCCAGGGCACACAGGCTGTCTCCTCAAAGCTTTGTGCATCACCAGCTTTACCTTCCTGTTGCTTCAGATGGGATTTCAAACAATGTTCTTTTACATACAGAACAACGGTAAGATATCCAGTCTCTGTTGGTGTGAAGGAACATGTACAGTTGGAAACAGTGACCCACTGACAGTGCGGACCAGTGACACAGCTTGTTCATTGCTGTGAATCTAACTTACAGATTCATCGTCGCCTCTGTTCTCTAATTCATGGTGAAACATGGAACTGAATTTCTTTTCCTCTATATCTTGTGTTGTTTCCATTAATATGGGGTGGAGGTGTAGTTCCACATTACCGTAGAGACAGGCTAAGGTTTACCCGGCACTGTCCCAAATCCCACCCACAAATTCAAAGAGGCTCCAGCCTGCTGTGACACTGGGTAAATTGGTGTTGGTATGTGTTCATGGTTAAGGCTTTTACAGTCAGTGACAAAGGATGATTGTGTTTATCACACGCATTCCTTGCTGCTTTGAAAACATAAGTCTTGTCTTACAACACCCTGAGAGGCCTCTCCTTTACCCTCCCCCTCGCCCAAACCCTCCAGCTCTCTCGTTCTGCCTCCCTGAACAAAGGCAAGTGCGACATGTGTCAAATATGATTTTCTTTACTGCAAGGAGGAGATGCAAATTTCAACTCCTCATCAGTAGATTTGATGCTTTAATGCTTTATGGTAAGGATGTATTGGTTAAAGGCTAAAAGAAAATACAGGCTAAAACAATCTCTATCATTCCCACAGGGACAGCTTGGGAGAATGCCCTGCAGCAAATAGGAATAGTCAGGTAAGTGATCATAGTGGGGTGAGAGGTTGGCAGGGTTCTCGAGAATAGGTGTGGGATAGGCTCTGGTGAGAAATAAACCTTCAAACTAGGAACACCTTCCACCTTTCCTGTTTCAGCTCGATCCCTCACACACCGTGGCTGTTGTCACCAATGTCCATATGAATGTCACTTATTTCAATTAACCAAAGGTTAATGGGAGTGTGTTTCTGTGTGTGATGTGTAACCATATCATCACATTTCCTCCAACTCTATTCCTACAATGTCATGAGTTCAATGATATCTCTATTAACTAATTACAAGTACCTGAGATAGGAGCAGAATTAGACCATTATTATCCCTCTCAACCCCAGTCTTCCCTTTTCCCTGCAACGGTTGATGCCCCTACTATTCAAAAAGTTATCAACCTCTGCTTTGAATATATCCAGTGACTTGGCCTCCATGACCATCTATGGCAGGGGTGGCCAACCTTTTACATTCCATGCGTCAATTTTTTCACGCTTGAGTTCAGTTGCAATTTTTTTCATGCACGAGTTCCATATTAACATATTTTTACAAGAATTGAATGGGGGTACAAAAATTGTATGGCGCATCTGAACTCGTGGGTGAAAAAATTGACGTATGGAATGTAAAAGGTTGGCCACCCCTGATCTATGGCAATGAATTCCACAGATTCGCTTACTATTAGAATCCACTATGAGAATGCATGGTCCATTGGGTGCAAGAATGTAACAACCAGTATCAGTGTAGATAAGTGATGGTGATACACTACAGAGTAGTAAGAGTACACAAAGCATCCCATCCACAGCCAAGGTTGACCAGTTAATACAACCTACTTCTTTTCTGCAGGTTGAGCTAATCAATTGGATACTGATTGTGGATGATCAGCCATGATCACAGTGAATGGCGGTGCTGGCTCGAAGGGCCGAACGGCCTACTCCTGCACCTATTGTCTATTGTCTATAAATGTGTCACACTGACTGCAAAACACTGTGCACCTCAGTCTAGAACAGGGACTCAGCATCTCCGTCCCCTCTCCGTCCAGACGAGAGACATCTACACACTGCTACTCTGTAAAAGGAAGTGTGACATCAGCCTCCATCCACTGACGGTCTGGACACCCTGACACACTTCATGCCCAGTCAGTCTAGACGAATGTCAGTAACACGTTCCATCCACTGCCTGTCTAGACCAGTGACAGTGACACAGTCTCTGCAGTCTAGAGCAGTAAATGTTTATTTCTATAATGCCTACTGCCCAGGGTATCCCAGACCTTTATCAAGATCCATGTTCTTCTTGTAAAACGTCTTTAATGTTTTCCACTGTTTTCAGGTTGAAAGAAGCCGGTGCTGGAAATGGGATTCGCCTGGTTTTCCCAGACATTGGAATTTTGATTGGAAGCTTGGCTGCTTTAATTGTGTGTAGGAAATTGTTGGTTGTTCCCAGGATGGATAGTGGAGATCAAGATCATGCCTGGGACGTGGATCAGTCTGGGAGTGAGGTAAGGAGGGAACTTTCGTTAGAGATTGAGAAACTCTTTCTTTAACCTACCCTCACAGTAGGTTAAAAGGTCAGCATAACATCATGGGCCTGCACTTGGCTGTAGTGTTCTATGTTCCCTGTTTTATGTTATTTCAAACCTGCAGACCAACTTGCCAGACAACTCTATTACATGGAGGGTCACAGTAAAGCTTTTTGATACTAAATCATGTTTCTTTTTAACTAGTATGGATCAGTGTTTTCTGTTTTGTCTTAGTCTGATGAAGATTAGTATCTCTTTATCAGGAAAAGTTGCATAGGTTGCTTGTAGGTCTAACTTCAGGTTCGTGCAAGTAGTTTCAGAGCTTATTTGCTGAACTATCAGTTGGAAGTCAAACTTATTTGTTTCGATGTACAGTATAAGCTTATGCAATTTCCCACTAAAACATCTAAACTATTCTGGGTCATCTTCAGTTTTTGGTGGGAATATGGGAATATAAACCATTCAATCCATAATCTGTACTCATTTACCTGGACATCCCACTAAATCTCATTCCTTCTCTGTACCCAGTAAGTTTACCTTTCACCTTTATCTCTGTCAGGAAGAAGTGTACGGTATAGAATCTGAAGAAGAAAGGTGCTCGGACTCACAATCTACAGAGAATGAAGAGGATGATGAAGAAGAAGAAGAAGAAGAAACACTGGCCGAAGATAAGGAAGGCAACAAACAAAGATTCACTCAGAGACTAGCTTTATTAATGATGGGGATGAAGGAGTTGATCGGAAATCTGATAACTACAGCAGGGAAAGCTGTTGTTACTGTCCTATTAGGCTTTGCAGGTGAGTATCATTGTCTTACTGAATACACATAAGTTTCTGAAACTTATTTTTGTGAGAATGATTGCCAGAGGGAAAGGAGACCTGCTTGTAATTAGCATCTCATGAGCATGGCATATCGAAACAAATTGAATACTGCCCATGTGGGTTTACATTCTTGAAATATAGGAAGCATGATAGCCAATCTGTACATAGTAAGATCCCAGAAGGAGTCATGTGATAAATGAGAAGATAACCACCCATATTTTACAGCAGTCAGAAACATTTCTCACATCATTTAAAAAGGCTCAAGTACTTCCTGGCTTCGACAGCAGGGTTCATTAATGTTCATACATTCTGTTCAACCAATCATAGTACAGAATTCACAGCAGCCTCAAAGGTGAAAGACCAACAGGAGGAACCAGAAAAGCAACATAAAGATTGTGATGTACACTTGAGTTGAAGGGAAACATTTTGAACTTATTTGGCTGAAGGTTAAATATTAGCCAGGTCACTGTCAGATCTCCCCAGAGGGTGTCAGGGCATTTTTCACCCCAGCTGACAGGCCAGATGGCCAACGTCAGCAAGATGACACATCTGACAGTGCTGCAGGAGTGAACTAGAACCCTAAGCTATGTCTAGTCTCTGAGCTTACAATGTTCTGCCTCGGTGGCTGACATTCAGCTGGCAACACTTGTCTGAGGTGCCTTTCCAGAGGGGGGAGTCGCCTTTGGCATAAGAGTTAATCAAAACCAGCATATTCAAGGGGGGAAATCCTCGCGTTATCTATTTATGTACATGTATTGCAAGGGCATATAGAATCGTATACTGTGTGGATTAGTAACAGCATGAGGCTGTTTGGCCCATTTACTTCATGCTAACTCCCTGCAATGTGGCTAGTCCAATCCTATGCCCTGCAATTTCCCTTCTTTCAGCATCTTATCCAATTCCCCTTGTAAGGCCCAGATTGACTCCACTTCTGCCATGCAGTGAATCGCTGCCTATTGGATGTTAACCCATTGTGTGCAAGTCACTTTTGGTGTGTTTTTTGCCAATCACCTCTAAATTTGAGGTGTTTGATATATAGGCATCTGCTAGTCTCATGAGACCATGGATTTGCTCCATGGAAGGTTTCCAGGACGCAGGCCTGGGCAAGGTCGTATGGAAGACCAGCAATTGCCCATGCTGCAAGTCTCCCCTCTCCACGCCACCGATGTTGTCCAAGGAAAGGGCATTAGGACCCATACAGCTTGGCACCGGTGTCGTCGCAGAGCACTGTGTGATTAAGTGCCTTGCTCAAGGGCACACAGCCAAGGCTTAAACTAGTGACCTTCAGATCACTAGACGAATGCCGTAACCATTTGGCCACACGCCAACACTACACATTCTGTGATTCTGAGCTCCTGTATAACATCTCCCAACCTTCACTGCTGTATGGTTTCCCCAGCCTTTCCCTATAACTTGTCCCTTTATAGCATCACTCAAGAAAGATTAAAACCCACCTGCTTTATGTTATGTGCCCTGTGCATGTACCCTTGAATTCCATTGGCTTCCCTTTTTCTTTCTATCCATTGTATTTTCAATCAGCTTTTCCACCTTTAACAGGTTGTGAAGGCCCTCCTGTTTTTGCACTCATTTGGAATTGTCCTCATTATAGCAACGTGCCTGTTCCCCTCCCTCACAGAAAGCATTACTGCATACCCGCCTTGTCTTCCCATTTTCATCAACCTATCTCAGTCCTCTTGAAGTCTGTCACTATCCTCCCTGCTGTTGGCTGTACTTCAGGTTTAGTGGTGCCTGTAAGTTTCAAAATTGCTTCCTCTAACGCCAAATCATTAATATATTATCAGGAAGAAGGGTGGTCCAAGCAACACCAGCTGGGAAGAGCAGTATCTGCTTTCCTCAGCCTGAAGAGCAAACATTTATCACAACTCTCTGGGCTCCATCCCAGCCTCAGGAATTCCTTGTTGCTGCTGCCGCTCTTATTCCATGGGTAGGGTCTCAATCTTGCTGATGAGCATATTATCTTTAGTAAGGCCCCAGGTTAGTCACATTAACCACATTTCCCTTATCAACCCTCAATCCTACCTTCTCGGTCAAGGTGCTGGTGCTGTCCCCATATAGCTGGGCAGCAACGGCTTGTATTGACCCTCTCTTCCTCAGGTCCATATAAATTGCAGGATGCTGGGTCCTTCTCGTTCTGTTTATTTCACCTGCCCTGCCTTCACAAGGGGAACTCTAGAGCAGCAGACTTCACATACTCTAGTGCACTCCAAACATGTAGAGCTCTTTTCCGATGGCATCAGGGAAACCTGGAGTGGCTGGTGTGTGGCTGATTGAAGTGTGTGACTAAGGACATGGAGATAGGGGAAAGGAACTTCTGGAGCAGATACGGACAGTAAGAACCCGTGATAAAAGAAATTACTTGTACTTCGATCAAGACTTTTCACAAACTTGGGAAGTCCCAATAGATTTGAAAGCTGATAGTGAAGCTGCAATGTGTGTAGTCACTAATGCCTACAGCCATTTCAGTTTACTACACTTGAGATTGTGAGCAGTTAATCTGGATGATTGGTTGACGCTTGGGATAGGGTGAGGACTCTTTGCTATGGAGGGGGTGATAAAGATGTGTGTGATGGTAGGATGGAAGTAGTGGAGAGTGGAGAGTGATGTGAGGATTGTTATCTCTCTCTTCTAGGTATTGTACACCCATCTGTCCTCTCTGCAGTTTACTTCTTCACCTTCCTGGGCTTGGGGTCCTGGTGGGCATGTGCTCGATTCTATGGCCTCTTCTTCTTCAGACACTTGTGCCTGTTGATGTTGTTCTTCAGTGGTGGACACCTGGTCCTGATCTACATCTACCAGCTGCCACTCTTCCAGGGGCTACTCCCACCCAACAATTTTTGGATGAGGTGAGGCTGCAATGTTTGTAGGGAAATTGTTACACCATTCATAATAATAGAGCATCCACCCTGTCAAGTGTGAAGGAAAAGAAGGCTACTTTCTTTAGAGAAAAACTGGGACAGCTTGGTTGCCTAGTGGTTAGCACAATCGCTTTACAGCTCTCTCCCACCACTCTCTATGTGAAGAAGCCCCCCCCTAATGTTCCCTTTAAACCTTTCTCCCTTCATCCTTAACCCATGTCCTCTGTGTTTTTTCCTCCCCTAGCCTCAGTGGAAAAAACCTGCTTGCACTCACTCTATCCATACCCATCATAATTTTATCAAATCTCCCCTCATTCTCCTACGCTCCAACCTATTCAACCTTTCTCTGTAACTCACTTTCTCAAGTCCCGGCAGCATCCTTGTAAACCTTCTCTGCACTCTTTCAACCTTATTTATATCCTTCCTGTAATTTGGTGACCAAAACTGTACACAATACTCCAGATTCGACCTCACCAATGCCTTATACAACCTCACCATAACATTTCAACTCTTATACTCAATACTTTGATTTATAAAGTATAAAGGTTGGACAGAGTAGATGTGAAAAGGTTGTTTCCTTTGGTGGCTGAGTCCAGGACAAGAGGCCATAGTCTTAAAATTAGAGGGTACCCAGTTAAAGCAGAGATGAGGAGAAATTTTTTTAGCCAGAGGGTCATGGATTTGTGGAATTCGTTGCCACATACAGCTGTGGAGGCCCGATCATTGAGGGTGTTTAAGGAGGAGATTGACAGGTATCTAATTAGTCAGGGTATCAAGGGATATGGGGAAAAAGCTGGAAATTGGAACTAGATGGGTGAATAGTTTAGTTCATGGGGGAATCTGCGGAGCAGACTTGATGGGCCGAATGGCCTACCTCTACTCCTTTGTCTTGTCTTGTGATAAAGGATCCTATCAGATCCTTTCTTCTCTAGCCTTTTCCACCTATCAACTCCCAGCTTCTTACTTCATCCTCCCTCCCCCACCCATCTGGCTTCACCTATCACCCCTTGCCTGTCCTTCATCCCCTCCTCCCCAACTTCTTATTCTGGTATCTTCCCCCTTCCTTTCCGGTCCAAATGTGGGGTCTTGACCTGAAATGGTGACTGTTTATTTCCATAGATGTTGCCTGACCTGCTGAGTTTCTCCAGCATTTTGTGTGCATTGCTCTGGAATCTGCAGAATCTCTTCTGTTTATAGACACAGGCAGTAAACCCAGCCATCATGGGGAGAAGTTACTAGGTGACACTGGAAAGGAAGTGGATAGGATGAAGAGTGACACAGTCAGTGACATATGGCTTTGGGGCTGGGGGTAGTAAGTGGGATGGCAAGGGAGCTGAGAAGGGTTATCGAAGGATACTCAGAATACCCACTGAGATGAGTAAATTAAAGGTGTTCACTTCCTATTTCAAGTACCAGAAGGAGAAAAGGAAAACGCTATTCAATATCCATATCCTACTCTGACACTTAATTGAATCAAGCCTGTAATTGACTTGCGGTCCATTCCCCTGATTTTAATCCATATTCCTTGATAACCTCACGCAATAAGACTGCAACAATGTTTTAGTTGAAGGGAAGTGATTTATTATTGTCCCATGAATGAAGTACTGTGAAAAACTTTGTTTTGCAAACCATCTATACAGATCATTTCATTACAGCAGTGAATTGAGATACACAAGGGAGAAGTAATAACACAGCTAAACGCCGACCGCTCGATGGCACCGATCGCCAGTCACCAGGAAGTGCTTTGAACAGCTGGTAATGGCACACATCCTGCCACATTGGACACTAACCAATATGTTTACTGACACAATTGCTTCTTGACAGATACCATAGACTCTGTCATGCGCCTGGCCCTGACACACCTAGGAACTAAGGACACTTACGTCTGAATGCTGTTTCTGGATTTCAATTCAACATTCAACACAATTGTCTCCCAAACCTTGGTGACATATTCCTACTCCTCGGTCTAAACACACCACTGTGCAACTGGGTGTTGCGTTCCTAACCAGCAGACCTCTTGTAGTCAGAATGCACAACAGCTCCTCCCTCCCCTTCATCCTCAACACGGGTGTCCCCCACCCCCCCCCAGGGCTGTGTGCTGTTGTACAGTCTGCTCATACGTGACTACACAGCCAAACACCCGAGCTGTCACATCGTCAAGTTCACCAATGAAACAACAGTGGTGGGGTTCATAGAAACATAGAAAATAAGTGTAGGAGTAGGCCATTCAGCCCTTTGAGCCTGCACCGCCAGTCAGTACGATCATGGCTGATCATCCAACTCAGAACCCTGTACCTGCCTTCTCTCTATACCCCCTGATCCCTTTAGCCACAAGGGCCATATTTAACTCCCTCTTAAATATAGCCAATGAACTGGCCTCAACTGTTTCCTGTGGCAGAGAATTCCACAGATTCACCACTCTCTGTGTGAAGAAGTTTTTCCTCATCTCGGTCCTAAAAGGCTTCCCTTTTATCCTCAAACTGTGACCCCTCGTTCTGGACTTCCCCAACATCGGGAACAATCTTCCTGCATCTAGCCTATCCTATCCCTTTAGAATTTTATACGTTTCAATAAGATCCGCCCTCAATCTTCTAACAACGATGAGACAGTTTACAGAGAGGAAGTGGAAGAGCTCGAGGCCTGTTGCCTCAATATTAACAAGACAAAGGGGATGGTTATCATCTTCAGGAGAGCTTGCACCACCCACACCTGTCTTTACATTGGCAACACAGCAGTGGAAACTGCGAGTATTTTCAACCTCCTGGGAGTGGACATCTCACACAACCTCTCATGATCCCAGGACACATTATACACAATCAGGAAAGCTCACCAAATTCCTCTACTCTCTGAGGAGGATGAAGAGAGGTGGACCATACACATCTATACTCACATCATTCTACAGATGCACGGGAGAGGGCATCCTGGCAATCAAATTGAATTGAATTGACTTTTTTTCTTACTTCCTTCACGTACATGAGGAGCAAAAATCTTTACATTACAACTCTGTCTAAATGTGCAATGTGCAATTTATAGTAAATTGTAAGAAATAGTATGTACAACAGGACAATCAATATAGCATAGAAATACAATTGTATCAGCATGAATTAATCAGTCTGATGGCCTGGTGGAAGAAGCTGTCCCGGAGCCTGTTGGTCCTGGCTTTTATGCTGCGGTACCACTTCCTGGAAGGTAGCAACTGGAACAGTTGGATGACTTGGGTCCCCAATAATCCTCCGGACCCTTTTTTCGCTCCTGTCTCTGTAAATGTCCTGAATAGTGGGAAGTTCACATCTACAGATGCACTGGGCTATCTGCTCCACTCTCTGCAGAGTCCTGCGATTGAGGGAAGTACAGTTCCCATACCAGGCAGTGATGCAGCCAGTCAGGATGCTCTCAATTGTGCCTCTGTAGAAAGTCCCTGGGACTTGGGGACCCATACCAAACTTCTTCAACTGTCTGAGGTGAAAGAGGCGCTGAACTGGTATGTACAGACCACATGAGATCCTTGGTGATGTGTATGCCGAGGAACTTAAAGCTGTTCATCCTCAATAAGGGTCAGCCTGTCTCCATCCCTCCTGTAGTCCACAACCAGCCCCTTTGTTTTTGTGACATTGAGGGAGAGATTGTTTTCTTGACACCACTGTGTCAGGGTGATGATTTCTTCCCTGTAGGTTGCCTCATTATTATTTGAGATTAGGCCAATCAGTGCAGTATCGTCAGCACATTTAATTAGCAGATTGGAGCTGTGGGTGGTGATACAGTCATGGATATACAGAGAGTAAAGGAGGGGGCTAAGACTCAGCCTTGAGGGGTTCGTGTGTTGAGGGTCAAAGGGACAGAGGTGAGGGAGTCCACTCTTATCACCTGCCGGCGATCTGACAGGAAGTCCAGGATCCAGCTGCACAAGGCAGGGTGAAGGCCGAGGTCTCTGAGCTTCTTGTCGAGCCTGGAGGGAATTATGGTGTTGAATGCTAAATTGTAGTCCAAGAACAGCTTTCTCGCATCAGCATCAATCCCTGATACAGCTGGATAATTCACCCTGTATGCCAATGAGAAACATATGATGGAAGTCTTAATTCGAGAACATGGAGAACTACAGCATCCTGTTGTTTATTACTCTGCCAAAGATTTGATTCTAGACACTGATGGTTCCTAAATGATTGAGAGAGGGATTCAGATGGTTGTTTCTGGAACCAGACTGCTGGCATCAGGCCACTTTAACTGCAACTGAAAGGACAAGGCCCCTATCTGGGGAGCAGTACAGGTACATGTAAGGAACTGTAAAGTTTCAGTCCTCTGTCCATTGTACAGCACTTATTGGGTATGTGGTTACCAGGCCTATCCCTGGCCGCTGGGTATGTGGTTACCAGGCCTACCCCTGGCTGCTGGGTATGTGGTTACCAGGCCTATCCTTGGCTGCTGGGTATGTGGTTACCAGTCCTATCCCTGGCTGCTGGGTATGTGGTTACCAGGCCTATCCCTGGCTGCTGGGTATGTGGTTACCAGGCCTATCCCTGGCTGCTGGGTATGTGGTTACCAGGCCTATCCCTGGCTGCTGGGTATGTGGTTACCAGGCCTATCCTTGGCTGCTGGGTATATCCCCCCAAGTAAGAGGGAAGTAGAGAGAGCCATGGCCCTGGAAGGGCTTCTGTTATCTTGCCTACGTAGTGCCCTACATGTGACACTTGGTGCTACTACCTCAATAGGTTATGGATAAGATGGGAGCAGAGGACCTCGATACAACAGGGATCACTAAAGAGGTAGTGCTGAGCAAACTTGCGGGCCTGATGATAGACAATTCCCCTGGTTCTGATGAAAGAAATGGCAGAAGTTATAGTGAAGGCTACGGTGATGATTTACCAAAATCCTCTGGACTCCAGGCAGGTTCCGACGGATCGGAGGACAGTGAATGTCACGCCATTGTTCAAAAAAGGATGTAGGCAAAGGCAGGTGACTATCGGCCAGTTACTTCAATATCTGTAGTTGGGAAAATGATTGAAGCTATGCATAAAGAAGATATAGCGAGGCATCTGGAAAGAAATGGATCCATCAGGCAGATGCAGCATGGATTCAGCAAAGGCAGGTCCTGTTTGACAAACTTACTGGAACTCTTTGAGGATATAATGAGTACAGTGGATAGAAGGGAACAGATGGACATTATTTACTTGGATTTACAGAAGGCGATTGATAAAGTGCTGCATAAAAGTCTTATCCATAAGAAAAGGTTGCATAGAGTTGGGGATGATGTATGAGTGTGGATAGAGGTTTGGTTAACTAATAGAAAGCAGAGAGTTGGGATATATGGGTGTTACTCTGGTTGGCAATCAGTGGTGAACGGTGTGTCGCAGGGGTCAGTGCTGGGCTCGCAGCTGTTCACAATATACATTAACAATTTGGAAGAGGGGACCGAGTATAGTGTGCCTAAGTTTGCTGATGACACTAAATTGAGGGGAAAAGCAAATTGTGCAGTAGATACAGAGAGTCTGTAGAGAGATATAGATAGGCTAAGTGAATGGGCAAGGGTCTGGCAGATGGAGTACAGTGTTGGTAAATGCAAGGTCATCTACTTCGGAAGGGAAAATGGAAGATCAGATTATTATTTAAATGGTAAAAGATTGATGCATGCATCTGTGCAGAGGGACTTGGGAGTGCTTGTGCATGAATCACAAAAGGGTGGTTTGCAGGTGCAGCAGGCTATCAGGAAGGCAAATGGAATGTTGGCCTTCATTGCTGGAGGAATTGAATTTAAGAGCAGGGAGGTTATGCTGCAACTGTACAGGGCACTGGTGAGGCTGCATCTGGAGTACTGCATGCAGTTCTGGTCTCCATACTTGAGGAAGGATATACTGGCTTAGGAGGTGGTGCAGAGGAGGCTCACCAGGTTGATTCCAGGGATAAGGGGGTTGGACCGTAAGGAAAGATTGAGTCTCCAGGGACTATACTCGCTGGAAGTCAGAAGGATGAGAGGAGATCTTATAGAAACATATATAGTTATGAAAGGGATAGATAAGATAGAGGCAGGAAAGCTTCCCAGAGAATGCAATAGGGAAATTCTAGGCAGCTTCTAGAGTAGGTTACATGGTCGGCACAACATTGTGGGCCAAAGGGCCTGTAATGTGCTGTAGATTTTTCTTTTTATCTGGAATGGTGAGTCTGTGGAATTCTCTGCCCATTGAAGCAGTGGAGGCTACCTCAGTAAATACTGTATATTTAAGGCAAGGTCAGATAGATGTTGTGCATAGTAGGGGAATTAAGGATTATGGGGGAAAGGCAGGTAGGTGGAGATGAGTCCATGGCCAGATCTGCCATGATCTTATTGAATAGCAGAGCAGGCTCGACAGGCCAGGTGGCTGACTCCTGCTCCTATTTTTTCTGTTCACCCTCTGATCTGATGGCACCAAAGGCTGAGAGATTCAGGATAATTGCCTTTCCGGGATATGGGACTGCTAGACTGTCCTGGGAACTGATTAATATGGCATCAGCTTTGGAGAAAATAGCGAATGAAACCACCTATGCCTTTGATCATAGGTGTCAGCAGGACTGATGGCTGTTCGTCCAGTAGCATTACAGAACAGAATGGCTTTGGATTTTATTCAATCAGAAAAAGGGGGACTTGTGTTGATGTACTTACATAGTTGATGAATCTGAAAATATAACTAACTTACCAACCATATCTGAGATTCTACGAAAGAGATTAAGAAAGTAGGAGATCTGCATTACAGCTATTACACTCCAGGAGGTGAAAGGATGGCATCTATTCTGCATTTTGGTAAAACTATTGGTATTGTAATAATGATTATTATTCTTTTACAATTTTTGTGTGAACTAACAGTACGAAGGAGAGGATATTAATGAAAGGAATGGGTACTTGTGGAAGTGGAGAGATGAAAAGGGAATTTTGGGTAGGGCTTTGAAACTGCATCATTGCTTTATATTCATATATATGCATATTTCAATTACTGTATTTGGTGAAATGTAGTTTGTCATGAAATGACAGAAAGGAGGCTTTGTGTAAATGCAGTTTTCTCGTAGTAACAAAATGGCATTGTTGTCTGTAACAAAACGGAACCTGTATTGTACCAGTGCTTTGTTAATAGTGTTCGTGCAACATTGTCGATGGACTCTGAGACCTTGACAAACTGCAGACCTGCAGATTTGATGACTGGAAGAATGTCAAGTACACTAGTTAAAAAGACTTGCAGAATATCCTTGACTTAAAAGCATAGAAACATAGAAAACCTACAGCACAATACAGGCCCTTTGGCCCACAATGCTGTGCTAAACATGTACTTACTTTAGAAATTACCTCAGGTTACCCATAACCCTCCATTTTTCTAAGCTCCATGTACCTATCCAGGAGTCTCTTAAAAGACCCTATCATATCCGCTTCCACCTCCATTGCCGGCAGCCCATTCCATGCACTCACCACTTGCTGTGAAAAACTTACCACTGACATCTCCTCTGTCCCTACTTCCAAGCACCTTAAAACTGTGCCCTCTCATATTAGTCATTTCAGCCCTGAGAAAAAGCCTCTGACTATCCACACGATCAATGCCTTTCATCATCTTCTACACCTCTATCAGGTCATCTCTCATCCTCCACCGTTCCAAAGAGAAAAGGCTGAGTACACTCAACCTATTCTCATAAGGCATGCTCCCCAATCCAGGCAACATCCTTGTAACTGTCCTCTGTACTCTTTCTATAGTTTCCACATCCTTCCTGTAGTGGAGCACAGTACTCCAACTGGGGCCTGACCAGGGTCCTATATAGCTGTAACATTACCTCTCGGCTCTTAAACTCAATTAAACTCTTAAAGCTGTACTTGGGTATAAAGGAGTTTATATGCTGTTTCTTTCTTTGAAACTATCACCAGCTCTTGTGCGATGCTAGTCTTCCTTTGCTGCAAGTAAAATAAATTATTTGATCCACTCTAAGTTAATTGTTATTTTTTATAAGACATAGTGAAAAGGCACTCAACATTAACCTAGGTTGTGAGGACAAGAGTCCATCTTAACACACTAGGAGATCACTCTTATAACAGCAGGATAGAAGCTATCCATGAGCCTAGTGTGTGTGCTTTCACCTTCTACCCAATGGGAGAGGGGAGAAGAGCAATTGTCTGATGTGGGAGGGGTCTTTGATAATGCTGGCTGCTTTTCCAAGGCAGCAAGAAATGTAAGCAGAGTCCATGGAGGGGAGGCTGGTTTCCATGATATGATGAGCTGTATCCATAGTTTCTTGTGGTCACAGGCAGACCATCTGGTTATGACGCTTTCTACGGTGCAGCTACAAAAGCAGTGCCTTTTGGCTTCTACTGCCTTGTATGATGAAGAAAGCACCTCCAATTTGTGCATTTCAGAATTCCTCCTGAAACATAGCCCTTGGTTTGTTTCGTCTGCTGGTTGTAGTGGTGGTGGGTGGGTTCAAGATGAGGTGATAGATGTACAAATTTAACCGCTTTCCCAGGAAAGGTGTGGTTAGAACTGGAAGTGGAATCAAGAATCAGTGGATCACACAGAATTTACTGTAAGTCTAGAACAGTCGTGATGCTGGATTGATAGAAAGCATGGAGCAGAATTGTACATAACAGCCACTATCCAATAACTTGGCTACGTCTGCTCTTACTTTGAGCGCATTGTTCATGGTTAATTTGTCCTTTCTCTTGATCCAGATTGTTTGGATTGACGGCGGTGATTCACAACGACCTCTCGGAACCGTGGCAATTAATGACCCACCCAGGGCTTCACTGGCCGGTCCTCCTGAACCCCATTGCCCTCCTCATTCTGTACTTCACCGTCGCAACTATAACTCGACACCTTCTCCTCAGCGAAGAATCTGGGGTAATTGTAGCATTGTGAGAGCGTTGGCAAGGCCTTTGAGTGCTGTTCCCCACAGCTGTTGTGCACTGCAACCCATCCCTGCCGAAGGGCCCGTGTGAGCTTGTTTATTTCACCGTGGTGGTCTGAGGGTTACAGAGCCAGTGTAATGAGAACCACATTAGTTTTGTAATTGTCATTAATGTACAGAAACTTGGCACTGTAGACATCTCACCTCTCCTGGAAGTTCCGGGAGTCTCCTGCATATTGATAGTGGCTCCCTGATGTCTGCAAATTATATACAATATCCCAGAAATCAATTTTTTTAAGAGCGAGCGAGCAAGAGCGCACGACAGCGAGAAAGAGAGAGCAAGAGAGAGCATGAGAGAGAGTGAGCACGAGAGTGACCATGAAAGAGAGAGAGAGAGCGAGTGCGACCACGAGAGAGAGAGAGGGAGAGAGAGTGCGACCACGAGAGAGAGAGCGAGAGAGGGAGAGAGAGCATGCCATGGTAGAGTGTTCCAAAAAAAGAAAATATAAAACGTACGTCGCTCCAGACTACCCTAAAGTGTACCCCTGCCTAATAGGGGTCAAAAATAATGACAGTGTTGCTCGCTGCACTGTTTGCAACAGTGACTTTTCTATTGCCCATGGTGGGTTAAGACTGTAAAAGACATGTTGAGGTGAGTTTAACAGGTGTCATTCGTTCATTAGCATAGCTAACGTTATTTAAACTAGTTGGCTAGCCACTAAGGGGCTACTCTATTGTAGACATCCCACCTCTCCCAGAAGTTCCGGGAGTCTCCCGCAAATTGATGGTGCTACCTCCCTGAAATGAGTTTTCACAGGGTGGGATGTCTGGCATTGAAACTGCCTACAATAATTCATGGGCTTAGCTTGCATTTTGCAGAAAAGGATGAATGTTCCTGAGGTTTTGGGGTGTAACATTTCTCAGGTACACTGTCACCTTGGATAATTGATCCACATTCCCTTCAGCTGTAACGTGCATCAGTGCACAGACGAACACGAGCAGATCACCATGCCCCACACCCTTTCAGGGAGGCTGGCTGAATTTGTAGCCCAGGGACCTGCTTGCTCAGTCATGGTAAAATTGATTAACTCAACACTGACCAAGGTTAAACCCCAGATCTTCTCATCTCCCAGGCACTGCAGCACAGTGCGAACCTTACCTGGCCCAAGAAAGAAACTAATGCATTTTCCTGATTATTTTACCTTCAGATAGAAACCTTTCTACAATCTTTCAAATTAAACTGTGCCTGACTTGCTCATGTTAGCATAGCGGTCAGTGTATTGCTATTATAGTACCAGTGACCGGGGTTCAATTCCCCTTGCTGTCTGTTCGTACATTCTCCTCACATTTTGAAGACGTAAGGGTTAATAGGTTAATTGGTCACATGGGTGTACTCGGGCAGCGCAGGTTCGTTGGGCTGGACAGGCTTGTTACTGTGCTGTATTTCTAAATACAAAGAGTATTGTGCAAAAGTCTTAGGCACCCTAGATTCTTTTTCTGTCTGGTTTCAGATGGTACGACCTCCACAGATCTCAGCATCATGGAGGATGTCTGGGATTACCTGGAGAGAGAGAAGCAAGCGAGCCAGCCAAAGCCTACAGAAGAACTATGGCCAGCTTGCCAAGATGCTTGGAACAATCTACCAGCCAATCTTGTTATAAAGCAGGGTACCTAACAGAATTGACACAGTTTGAAAGGCAAAGGGAGGTCACACCAAATATTGATTTGTTTTGGTTTTCTAAGGTAAATTTTTTGATACTTAGGAACTTTTCAATTCATTATTTTTGAAAGCATTCATGCTTTACAGAATTTTTTTACATCTGCCTATGACTTTTGCACAGTACTGTAAATAAAGTAGGCGGTACATGCTTACTTGCAATATACAGTATAATAGCTATATCAAAATGTAGAACGTGTAATGCAATGGTCTAATGACGTGGAGGTTTCACTGTTGCCGATTATTTAAAGGCTGGATGTCCAAGGATGGAACTCAGCTCCGTGCAAAAGCAGACGGACAACGTCGATGCCGAAGCAAGCTTGCAGGTGGTGGATGGTGAGAACAAAGAGGTCAGTAAACCAAATCCGTTGTGTGCAGTTCATTCACGTCATTCATGGTCATCAAAATGAATGACACTTCCGCTCATTCCTGTCCCACTAGAAGCTGACCGAAAAGTATGGCCAAAAGAACAGTTGTTGTCGCCAGTTCCTTCCGGTGGGGGTGGGGGGGGAGGGGTTGTCTTCAGCCAGCTCCTTCCACCCATGGCATTCACGGGGCTCCCTCTGCCGGGTGGGTCCCCCCACCAGTCGTTTTCTTCACCCAGCTCCCTCCACCAGTAGTTTTTATTCAGCTTCCTCTGCCAGGGGGCTCCTTCAATTAGCTCCCTCGACCACGGCCCCCTAACCCGCTCCCTCCACTGGGGAGCTCCTTCACTGGGATCCCTCTGCCAGGGGGCTCCTTCAATTAGCTCCCTCGACCAGGGCCCCCTAACCCGCTCCCTCCACTGGGGAGCTCCTTCACTGGGATCCCTCTGCCAGGGGGCTCCTTCAATTAGCTCCCTCGACCAGGGCCCCCTAACCCGCTCCCTCCACTGGGGAGCTCCTTCACTGGGATCCCTCTGCCAGGGGGCTCCTTCAATTAGCTCCCTCGACCAGGGCCCCCTAACCCGCTCCCTCCACTGGGGAGCTCCTTCACTGGGATCCCTCTGCCAGGGGGCTCCTTCAATTAGCTCCCTCGACCAGGGCCCCCTAACCCGCTCCCTCCACTGGGGAGCTCCTTCACTGGGATCCCTCTGCCAGGGGGCTCCTTCAATTAGCTCCCTCGACCAGGGCCCCCTAACCCGCTCCCTCCACTGGGGAGCTCCTTCACTGGGATCCCTCTGCCAGGGGGCTCCTTCAATTAGCTCCCTCGACCAGGGCCCCCTAACCCGCTCCCTCCACTGGGGAGCTCCTTCACTGAGATCCCTCTGCCAGGGGGCTCCTTCAATTAGCTCCCTCGACCAGGGGCCCCTAACCCGCTCCCTCCACTGGGGAGCTCCTTCACTGAGATCCCTCTGCCAGGGGGCTCCTTCAATTAGCTCCCTCGACCAGAGCCCCCTAACCCGCTCCCTCCACTGGGGAGCTCCTTCACTGAGATCCCTCTGCCAGGGGGCTCCTTCAATTAGCTCCCTCGACCAGAGCCCCCTAACCCGCTCCCTCCACCGGGGAGCTCCTTCACTGAGATCCCTCTGCCAGAGGACCCCTCCGCCTGACTCCGTCACCTCAGCTCTCTTTCACTTGCCTCCCTCACCCAGGAGTCACTTTTGCTCCCTATCCTCCCGGTGGGGCACCTTCACTGAAGGCATTCCCACAGCCTCTTCTGGTCAACAGTGTTTTACTGTTTAACTGGAATGGATCCTGGACATGGAAACTAAGGACAGGCCAAAGTCCTAATTTTGAATGGATTAAGACTTGTTAATATTGTACCAATGGACCCCAAGGAGTAGTGTCCATAAGCTTGTTAAGTGATTTTGATCTCTGTATATCGTGTAACACTAGAGATTGGGTTTCAGTACAGCCCAAGACAAGCCAGTGCCTTGACTTTGATATTCCCTCTGACTTCAGCAGCCATTGATTTATCCAGGAAGTGACCAGACAGTGGATTCGGCTGTTCCCTTCCGTGTACGACAAGAGAACAATAACTGCCTGCCGGTACAGATGAACTGCACTCCAGAGTACACTTCTTGTTCCTCTGCCTCTGGTAAAGTTCTTAGTCCAGAATAAAACGTGGGCAAGTGACGGGAAATGTTTTGGATAATTACCATGGCTCTGGAAAAAAAGTATCACCACGGGTTTACTGAGTATGTTATGTGGTCACTGGCCCTGGTGTAGCAGGGTGGTGTGGGTTTGGGGTTTATCGACTGACAACTCATTCCAGCTAGTCAACTGATATTCATAGGTGCTGTGGTTTGTTGTTCCATGCAGATATTTCTATCCACATGGCCCTAATTAGCTCCAAAATCAGAACAGAAGTGAAACTTATTGCTGCTGTGATTGAGTTATTGTCCTCCAAATTTATTCATGATTAACTCACTGACAAACTGCTTAAACATAATTAAATCAAAACTTTTGTGGCTCCAGGAAGAAACTATTGCAACACTTCATTAGAGTTACAGAGTCATAGAGTACTACATCACAGAAACAGGCCATTCAGCTATCTAGTCTCTGCTGGCCTGATTTTCTGCACATTACCATCTACTGCACCCAAACCATAGTCTTCCAAATCCCCCCCACCTACGACCCTATCTAAACTTCTCTTAAATGTTACAATTGAGCCTGTATCTTCCATGTCTGCTGGCAGCCTTTTCCAGACTCTCACTGAGTGAAGAAGTTCCCTTTGATGGTGGGGTGAATTGCCTTTTGCATCAGTAAGTTGATTAGCTGTGGTCACTGATTCTTGAGACTTCGGTGAAAACATGCCCCACTAAGAAAAGTGCTAATTCCGTTGAAAATGAATAACATTTTCTTATTTAAAATAATCAGGGTTGATCATCTGAGGGTCTTTTGAACAAATGCAACATTTTTTCATATGATTGTTTTTAATTTGATAAATGATATCATTGTATGATAGCCCAATACCTACAAAATCAGTTGTCCTCAGACAAGAGATTATCATTTCAATTTGATAAAAAAATCTGAAAAAATAATTTAAAATGTATATTTGCCAGATGAAAGAGTAGAGTGAAAAATCTCTTTAAAGCTAAAAGCAGTGAATTTTCAACAATATTTACTCTTATTTTGTGGTTGCTCAAAATGTGTCCCAATTTTTTTTTGGTCGACACTGTCAGATGTTTATATAAAAACAATAAAATCAGGCAAGCAGATGGTCAACTATATTCCTGAGGACCCCCTTTCCACCCTCCACATCTGTTAAATGCATCAAGGTCAAACGAGCTCCTGTAAGTTTGCTATTTTTTCAATAATTTTAACATATTTATTGGTGTTGCTACTGTCACAACCATGATGTGTCAACACTGCCTCTTTTGTATAGAAAGAATTATTTTAAATTATGACATAAATTCATGCATTTTAAGTAGAGGCCAGAGGCAGCTAGCAACAGAGGGAAAACAAGGTGGCTCCTGTTTACAACTCACGCATGTCATGTAAAAATGTGTGTTTTTGTCACCACTGTCAGACGTCGAAACCGTCAGGTTTTCTGTCTGATGGTGGTGACACATAGTTTGATGGTTTTGACAAAAACATCCAAATCATCCTTAATGGAGGCTTGAATATAATTTATGATCACACTAAATAGTAATATGGCTGGTAATGTTTCATTAACCTCTTTATTTATAATATACATAATTTCCCCTTTATTTCTTTGACACACAGGCCTACAATATTTCCTTACTATATGTATCCCCAGTGACTAAAACCATAAATGAATTTAGTGGCACCATTTCATAATCAATTTATAAAATTTCACCAAATTAAACATAATTAAATTCATAGTAATTTTGCACAATTTCATTGTAATTCCATTAAATTCTGATCTTCCTTTTATGTATTTTAGGAAGTTATGGCTAGGCAGCAGCTATCAGTGGAGGAGCGAAGGAGAAGAAACAGGGACTACTGAAAAAAAGTGGAGAGAGAAAATATACAGTGAGCCAGAGTTAAAGGAGGAATACCTGAGAAAGGAAAAGCAAAGATGGAAGAAGAGAGTAGAGGATGGGAAGATAAAAACTATCAGTGATTTGAATGAAAGGGAAAAGAGGAGTAAGAGAAAGGTGTGGAAATGTAGACAGCAAGAGTCAAGAGAGCGTAAGAGAAAGGATCCAGAATGCTCAGACACTCGCCCAGATCCATTGGATCAGACTATACAGGAGCCAGCTCGCAGTAGGCAGGCTATAGCAGGGGAAAGGGAAAGAAAGAAAACAAGAGCAAGATACTTGAGAGAGATGAAAGCTTTGAAAAATAAACTTCAAGAAATAATAAAAGATAGGAACAAATTGAAAAAGTGTTGGCAACGAGAGCAAACTAGAAATTAAAAAAAATACCAGAATCACCAAGAAATAAAACTGAGCAGATTGTGCAGGGAAGCAAACTCAAAAACCCCTCCATCAAGAAAACCCTGCTCTTCCACAACTGTCTCATTCAAGAATTTAATCAAAACAAAAATAATTTACAGTCTGCTCAAAAATCAAAGAACTTGACTCTGACAGGCAGGGTTCTAAAGAAATATCGCCTAATACACCAGACAAAGCAGTTCGGGCTGATGTACAACACACTGCGAAAGAGAAGGACTACTGACAAAAAAATCCACTTAAATTCAAGCAATAACCCAGATGGTTCAGGATTTCTACCATAATGTTGCATGAATGACGACTGACAAACGACACGATAACGTGGAAGAAAATGAAGCATCAGAGAATGATTCTGACTGACACAATATTCAACCTCCACCAGGAGTTCATCAAAAAGGAACCAATTGTAAAACTCAGTTATTCATCCTTCTGTGCTTTACGTCCATTCTATGTCACAGCGCCAAAACCATCAGATCGAAAGACTTGCCAATGCCAATGCCATGAAAATGCAATGCTGAGGTTTGAGGTCCTAAGAGCATATGGTATTGTCAAGTCTAGCAAATTGGAGGATAGTTTTGAACTTGTATGTTGATCTCAGACAAGCCAGGCATGTCTTCTACGCTCCTGCACCCAGTGTCTCCACAAGCACACACTTCTCACCCCACAGCAAGAGTTGACCGATGTTGAGTGGCAGCAATGGGAACGAGTTCAGGACCAAACAGCAGATGGAATTCACTACAATACAAGACTTGTGAAGCACAATGGCATACTGGCAGAGCTCATCAAACTGTATGAAGACAAACTAAAGAGTGAAACAACAACAAATGTGTGCTTGGTTCAGAACCAGTCCGGGGAATACAGGAGCATGATACAGAACTGCAATGAAAGCACTGTAATTGTGCATGCGGACTTTCCTGAGGCATGGAAATGCAAATATAGTTCTGAGGTACAGTCATGCCATTTTGGTCAGAACCTCCCACAGCTCAATCTTCACACTGGCATGTACTACACAAAAGAAGAGAAAGCAGGATTTTGTACAATATCAGAATCCAAGCGATAGGATGCTTCTGCCATTGGACCCACATGGAACCAGTCCTCAGAGATATTCATTTAAAATTTCCAAAAGTTGATACCATTCAATTTTGGTCAGGTGGCCCCAGCAAACAGTACAGAAACAAGAACTTCTCTCTCCTCTGCAATATCCCTCCAACACTGGGTTTCCAAAGAACAACCTGGCACTTCTTCGCCACTTCACATGGGAAGGGAGCTTCAGATGTCATTGGGGGAACTGTGAAAAGGACTGCAGACAGCCTTGTACTACGGGGGAATGACATTGTGGATGGCAAGATCTTCCTTGAGATGGTTGGGAGAAGCCTTTGCAGTACTCAGCTCTATCATATTGCTGAAGGTGACATGCAGACATATGATGCACTTCTTTCTCAACCACTAAAACCTGTACCAGCAACGAGGAAAATCCATCAGGTCATACCTTTCGGAAACAGCATCCATTGCAGATCATTGTCATGTTTCTGCTGTGAGCCACAGATGTGCCAGTGTTTCAGCCCAACAACATTTCAGTTGACTGAAAATACACATGCCAGAGTGCAGGCTGAGGAGAATGATGGCCCTACCACAATGGGAAAGAACAGAGGGCCTTTGGCAATGCTGATGGAGGAAATGGAGCAGGAACCCCAGAGTGGTCCTGATGGGACTACGACAGATATATCTGCTGGTGTCATTAATTGTGGAGATTGGATTGCAGTCATTTATGACCAAATTGGTAGCTAGCAAAGCCTGTCACTGTGGATGCTCATCATCAAGATGTTCAAGTGGAGTTTTTCCACCCTCATGGGCCCAACACTCACTTCCATCCGTAACCAGGTGGAAAGGATATGTGCTTCATGCCAGTTGAAGATATTCTGGTCAAACTGATGGAGCCGTCATCACCGGGTCGTGCAAGCAGTATGAGGGAGCTCTGCCACCTGTCTGCTGAAGTCATGGACTTCATAGAGGAGGAGCATATTAATCGCCTGCTTCCTGATAAAGCTGACTGAACATTTTCGAAGATTTTCAAGCCCAGAAGTGGATGGAGTTTTTTTTTTAGTTCCTAGTGTGTTTTCTGATATTTATGCTTAAATATTGCAGTTGTACTGTAGTTTATATTTTGCTGTTTACCATTGTTAATATTTACAGAAGGATAAAATGTACATGACAAATTGTTATTTGTTGTACCAAATTGTTAAATAAAGTTGTTAAGCAAGGAAGCATTGACTTGAGTGGTGAAAAGGTTGGAATTGTTTGTTGTAATTAGGCCACTGCCACCACCGTCAGGTCTCAGTTACCACCGTCAGTGGAACTTCCTTTGTTTCAAATTAATATGCTTACAATCTGTTCCTCCAAAACAGTTGATTTATTAAAGTAATTGTCTCTTTAAAATTAAAAATGTGTTTTCTTATGTCCAATATTGTTATTTTGTGTATTTAATGCTAATGATAAAAGTTGCATGAAGAGTTTTTAAAGGAGTACATGTGAAATAGTATAAAAAATGAATATTCAACATTTGACAGCATATATGTGTACCTATGGTGTAGACACAATGATTTAAAAGCTCTAAATCTATATAAGACTAAATAAATAGGATTAATTAGCTTTTTATTGTGTCTGACTTGTGTTGACGAAAACTGCGTAATGACAGGAAAAACACATTTTATGAAAAAATTACAAAATCAGGAGGTTGCACTGAAATATTGCTCGATTGCTGAGACCTTGTTCTATAAGCATATAAGTTTAGATTTTTTAACATTTAAAATTTTTTCTTTTCAAAATTAAAACCTGTTTTATTCAAATTCTCAAGAATCAGTGTGGTATATCAATTCTTCAGAGTTTGTCCAGTGAAGCTTCCTCTGGCTTGGTTAACTCACTGGGCTTGTCCTTGGTCCAGAGCTGAGTTCATAGCAACTAGAGAAGTTAAGTAATTACAATATTGCCATAAAAATCCATCTCCTTCACTAATGTCCCTTCATACCATAATTGAATTGAATTGAACTGACTTTTATTTCTTACACCCTTCATATACGTGAGGAGTAAAAATCTTTTCGTTCCGTCTCCCTCTGAATGTTGAATGTGCAATTTATAGTAATTTATAATAAATAGTATGTACAACAGGACTGTCAATATAACATAGAAATACAATGTATCAGCATGAATTAATCAGTCTGATGGTCTGGTGGAAGAAGCTGTCCCGGAGCCTGTTGGTCCTGGCTTTTATGCTGTGATACTGTCTCCCAGATGGTAGCAACTGGATCAGTTTGTTGTTGGGGTGACTTGGGTCCCCAGTGATCCTTTGGACCCTTTTTACATACCTGTCTTTGTAAATGTCCTGAATAGTGGTAAGTTCACATCTACAGATGCACTGGGCTGTCCGCACCACTCTCTGCGGAGTCCTGCGATTGAGGGGAGTACAGTTCCCGTACCAGGCAGTGATGCAGCCAGACAGGATGATGCTCTCAATTGTGCCCCTGTAGAAAGTTCTTAGAATTTGGGAGCTCACATCAAACTTCCTCAACCAACTGTAAATGCCTCCAGATCCAAAGAAACGTAGTTGACTCTTAACTGTCCTCTAGATGATCAAGTTGGCCCTTAATTCAAGTGGATTTTGGGGATGACTAATAAATTTTGACATTAACTAGCAATGTCTGCTGTTTGTGAATGAATAAAAAAAAATCAATTCTTCCACCCGATCAGTTTTCTGGTTAATAAATGTTCCAGTCAAAGCCTAAGTCTCTTGTACGTTCAATTGCTGCTTTGTGAAGTCGAACAGTATTTGAACATCTATATTTGCCTCTTTTACTGCTCTGGTAGACCTATCTCAAATATTTCTTATTTCAGTGCTGTAACAACATATTTGAAGGCATAGGGGTCTGCAGGCGCTGGAACTCTGAAGAAACACACAGGTGCTGGAGGAACTATGGAGGGAAATAGTCAGTTGAGCTTTGGGTCAAGACCCTTCATCTGTCAACTGCCCACTTCCTTCCATAGATGCTGTGTGACCCGCTGAGAACCCCCAGTACTGTAGAGCATTAAAATCTGTTTGAAATTTACATTGGCAAACTGACATTAAGATCTTTATTTCTTTATCCTGAACTGATGTTCTAGTATTGTTTATCCGAGTCCAACCAGCTAGACACTTCGACTGTTGTTTCTGATGTAACTTCAGCTTCTCTGGTCTCTCAGCTTTGCTCAACCTTTTGTCACCAAAATCTGTTTGACTTGCTCTTCCCTGCAGCCCAAAGTGCTCTCTGAAACGTTTCAGGCCAATATTGATGCCCCTCTCCTTTTCCTCTGCAGGTGTCTGCCAAGAGATGGAAATGTCAGAGGATGACATGGGGAAGCCATCCAGTAGCTTCTCTATCATTGGCCACATGGTGATGCAGCAGAGCTATACTTGTGCACTCATCTTCATGATGGTATGGTGAAGGCAGGGCTGCCCTTTAGCTCTATGCCCCCTGAACACTACAGAATTCAACTCCAGTCAGCCACATGCACACCACTCCACAGAGAAACTCTCTATTTGCTCCCACTTTAGAGAATATTAACTGGACGTAGAGCTCATGTACGTCACTATAATGCCTTGGCACAATGAGAGCATCTTCATTAATGTCTTTGCATTGATGCTGATACGGTATTAATCACACTGACCATTGGTGAAACACTTAATCTAAGCCAAAAAATATTTGGCATATGCCCTGTAAGCAAGTAAAGTTTATTTTGCACTTAAGTTTCTGTACATTACTTGAAGGCCTAATGGTGTCCCAGTATTGTCTGTTAATGACCTCAATGACCTCGTTTCATGGAATAGCTCAGTAGAAGAAACATAAAGATTGTTATAATAGGATCCCTTTTTTGACCTAATCAATTCCAGCAATTCTCCTTCCTGCTGTGTTTCTAAATTCCACCCACCCACTCACCTTCCCACCACATCTGTCATCCGTACGTTCTCACTGGTGTGAATCCCACCTCTACTCACAACTCAGAGTTACCACTCCATGTTCCACAGTCTTTATGCTCTCAATGTATTCAGTAGTCAATCATTTCTGTACTGTTAGGCTACGTCCACACTCGACCGGATAAATCTGTAACTGAAGCTTTTTCTCTTCGTTTTGACCCTCCATCCACACTGAAATGGCGTTTTCCTCCCCCGATAAAGGAGCTTTTCTAAAACACTCTCCAGGGTGTTTAAATCTGAAAACGCCGGTTGGGCGTTGTAGTGCGTACAGGGTAACCGGCTAATTTTAAAAACGCTGTCATGACGTGCCGAACAAATGGTGGCGACAGCGCGTCATTTCATTGTTTTCTTGAACGCAACCTCCAACACCACGACAACAATATCTGATGATAGATGTGTAACAGCCTAATGTAGCATTGTATGGAAATACAAGATAACACTGATGCAGACATGTTTTATACATTTAACAAGGCGCTTTATTTGTCATGGTCCCTTCTGGCAATCCCCCACCTTAATATTTAGCTCTGGAATTGGGCCTCAATCCCCTCGTTAAATTTCCAATCATTCCCAGGTTCCACTAACTACACACACCTGCTTTCCATCAGAAAATGCAAGATAAAGACCCTGTGATCACAACAAGGAGCTGTCAGTTCGTTGGTCGACTCCGGTGTGAGTAACCTCGTTTCATGGTTCTTAGGGCTGTTAGTTCTAAGTCTAGCATTGCTCCTGGATTCTCTCCAAACCCAAGACTTCGGGTAAGGACTCTCCTGGAAACCGATTCCAAGCTCGCTACGGCGATAATGCCTCCCGACTCTGCCCCCGTGCCTGTGTTCTGCACTTGGGTTCGTCCACCGCCACGCTCGTGTAACATTATTAATGTATTGCTTGTTCAAACATTCAATAGATGCAATTGTCACTTTTGCCCAGTAATTCATTTTATTGCACATGTTAAATACAGCAAAATAATACACAAAGACATGGCAAAAGTAAAGGCAAACAAATGAGGTAACAGCAAATTTCACTTTTGCCCAGTAGCAAGCCTTATTGCATTTAGCTGTAGCTGTTGTCCCTTTCATCGGTGAAGAGACTTTGGCTGAAGGAAATGTTTCTGGACAAACGTGCACCAAGTCTTTGGTTTGGCAATTTCCTTTTAAGTTTATCTAGTCTGTAACTGGACAAACGCGTGCCAAGTATACCGTTTCCTCTTCACGAGGAATTCTGCAGATGCTGGAAATACAAGCAACACACATCAAAGTTGCTGGTGAACGCAGCAGGCCAGGCAGCATCTCTAGGAAGAGGTACAGTCGACGTTTCAGGCTGAGACCCTTCGTCAGGACTTTGTTTCCTCTTCACTTGTTTTCTGTGTGTCCTGCGCATGCCCAGTAGGAGGAGATTCGCCCAAATACCCGTTCTAATGTGGATGGAGGTATTTTGAAAAATGCCTGGTGTGGACGCCTATCGTTTTTACGCGAAACTGGTGTTTTCAAAATTACCTGGTCTAGTGTGGACGTAGCCTTAGTTTCAAGACCTATTGATAACTCTTGTTTGCAGTTATTAATAAGTAGTTATAAAAATTCCTTGACTGTGTTGCCTGTCCTTTTTAAATTTTCCCCTACCCTCTTTCACAATGAATACTGTTGGATCCAATGATACTGATCCAAAGATTCTTTGGAAATAATAATATTATGCTTATCCAAAAACACTGACTGCTTGATCAGTTTTGCTACATATTTTCATAATCATTTGGGCCATTACCAGACTTTCCACAGTGAACAATCCCAGCTCTCTGAACCTCCTGCCACAATATCTGTGCCTGGCATAACCTTGCTCTATTGTTCCATTGGTAATCGAGGTGTATTGGTTGGTTATTAGAGGGTGTTTGATGTAGCTGTTTATTGAGCATGCTTCTCATCCACAGGTCTGGAGCATCACCTACAACAGCTGGCTGACCTTCGCCCTTCTGATCTGGTCCTGCGTGATCTGGATGGTCCGGGATCGGCAGCGCTGGACGAAGCTGAGCTCTCCGGTTCTGGTGATCTATGGGAACCTGCTGGTCACTCAGCAGTTCTTTGTGGGCCTGCAGCTCACCGAGGACGAGCTCTTCCCTGGGGTGTCTGATAACATCCTCATCGATTTTGACCTGAAGAAATCAAATACACCGTGTGTGCACCTGGCTGCCAAGGTTCGTGGGGGCTGGGACAAACCGGATTGGTGCTAAAGCAACGTTTTTGCAACAGTGAGCCTAATCAGGGTGGAGGGAGAGCATATCAGAGGTTCCCATATTGAGGAACTGGGATGCAGATGGTTGCATCTACTTTATTGGAGAACTTTGGGAAAATGGGATGGGACAGTGCAGAGAATATCATGCAGCCGGAGAAAGGAGATGGGAAAATGGAATGGGATTGCTTTGTGAGTCAGTAATTATTGGTTGGGCCAAAGTGGCCTCCTTCTATGCAATAAGGACGTATGGGGGGGGGGGCGGGTGAATATTAACAATGCAAAGCTCCAGGGGCTTTCAATAATGAAAAATGTGGTAATAGATTTATAGCCAGATTCACACCAAAAAGCATGTTTTTCCCTGACTGTCCAGACAGAGGGCAATTGATGGAGGAGAAGGGTGGTTACACCACCTCTGGAAAGGGAAGGCAGCTGACAAGTCCAGGATCCATGTCCAGAATCAGTCAGCTCTCTGAATTTCCTCTGGGGATCAGTGAACTCTCATGACAACCCATTTGGTGCCTGCCAACAACCAGATGACAACTGTAATGGGTGCTTATGCACCAACTCTGGACTCAGACGAGCATGCAGAAGAGGCCTTCTATGCTTGCATAGACATGATATTGCCAAGCATCCCAAGGAGGATAAGGTCATTCTCTTCGGGGACGTCAGTGCCTGGGTCGGTGGAGACTTCAACCTTTGGAAGAGCACCCTAGGAAAGGAAGGCATTGGCAACAGCAACTCAGATGGAGAACTACTTCTCACCATACGTGCTGAACGCAATCTTACCATCAAATACTCTTCCACCAGAAAAGCAAATTCAAGGCATCTTGGCAGCACCCCCATCTGAACAGTGTCATTTCACTGACTATATCATTGTATGAGATGGGGACCACCATGATGTGACTATCACAAAGGCCATGATTGGCACAGATTATGCTCTAATAGGGACCATATTTAGGGAGGGAGACAAGGCAAATTGTTGCAGTTGTGGCAATTACAGAGGCATCTGTCTCAAAAGGCAAAATGCTTGCACATATCTTCCACTATCTTCTGACTCCTTCCTCTATCTAAAGAAGTACTCCCTGTGTCCACAATGTGGGTCTTGTTTTAAATATATGGAACACACAGGCCCTGTATCATCTACCACCCAAACAGGCATTTATCTAGCCCTCCATAAAAGTTGGCTAAATTGCCCTTGAAAATGGGACCCCATTTCCTACCTTGGCAGCACTCTCTCCTCAAAAACAGACATTGACTCGGAGATCAACCACTGCCTGAGCAGAGCTATTGGAAAAGAGTCTTTGAAGATTGTGACCTACAGGTCCAAACAAAGCCTTTGGTCTATAGAGCAGTCATCCTTCCTACACCAACTCCGATGGATAAGTCATGTCAACCGGATGCCTAACTCATGTCTCCCCAAACAGATCCTTTACTCTCAGTTGAAGGGAAGTTAGTGAGCCCCTGCTGGGCAAAGGAAGCACCTCAAAGGTAGTATCAAAATTAGCCTGGAGAAATTTAGCATTGCGTCTAAAAGCTGGGAAGACATTGTACTCAATAGATACACCTGGAAGAAATCTGTTCAAGGGGGAGTTGTGTTACACGAGAGCGACTTCCGCTGTGTCGCAGAGAACAAGTAGTACCTGCAAAGGGAGAGTATGAACAATCAAAAGGCCCAACCACTAACCACGGCTACAACTTACTCGTGTCCACACTGCACCAGAATATGTGGATCTACAGCCTCCAGAGGACCCACCAATAGACAGCCCCTTAGGAGAACATCTTACTCGACTCGAGTGATTGCACTACCTAGTCAATGGTTGCAACACAGCATCAGGTTTACAGCCAACGTAACATGGACACTGAAGACACAATGCTGGAATCTGGAGTAACAAACAAGATGCAGGAGGAGCTCAGTGTGTCAGGCAGCATCTGTGGAGGGAAATAGACTCATGATTTAAGGGTTGATAGCCAGTATAAGGAGGGATGGAGAATGTGTTAACAAGTGATGGATGGATCCTGGTGAGAGTGAGAGGGGCATATAGAGGGGGGAAGAGTGAAAATAGTAATGGAAGTTGGAAGGTGATTGGTGGAGGTGCAGATAATGGAATCTGAAAGGAAAGGAAGATAGAGCATGGAACCAAATAAGGGAGGTGGGATGGCAACAGTGGGAGGAGCATGTGGGTGATGGGCAGATGAAGTGGGTAATGAGGAAGAAACAGGGTGATGGGCAGATGAAGTGGGTAATGGGGAGGAAACAGGGTGATGGGGAGTTGGGAAGAAATGGGTAAATCAGGAGGAGAGATAAAAAGGACAGAGGGGAGCAGTTTACTGAAATTGGAGAATTCAATTTTCATGCCACTGGAGATAGACTACCCAGGTGGAATATGAGGTGCTCTCCCTCTGATTTCTGTTTGGATTCACTCTCCCAGTGGATGAGACTGAGAACAGTCAGGTCAGTGTGGAAATGAGGGTGGGGAGGAGAATTAAATGGGCTGGCAACCAGCAGATCCAGGCAGCCATGGTAGACAGAATGCAGGTCACTCTTCCCTCTAGGTAACTGAAATGCTCCCGTACACATAGCCTTTGTGGCTGCACAGCTGTTTTAAAAAAAAAAAAAAAAAATGAGAGGGAACGTTGATTTGCAGGTCCTCAACCTGGTTGCCTGGTCTCACTGATGTAGAAAAAGCCACATCTAGAGAACTGGATGCAATAAACAGTGTCTAATAATGAAATGAACCAAGAGCCCTCTTGTGTCAGGAGACACAATAGTTGCAGCATCTCTTAGAGAAACAGAAGACTCTTCCTGAAATATTTTTCCAACTTGTCCACCCTTGCCAGTCTCACTTCCCAAGAGAAATGATCTGACCACAGGGTATATGAAGCCAGTCTGAGGAATCTTCCACTCGATAAGTTCTGTCAATATGATTCCATTTCATTTTGGAATCAGAATGTGCAGGGAAGTTGCTATGTCAGACTGCTGAAGTGACAAAGCTATTCCAGGATTCAGTATGACCATTACCCCTGAGGCAGTATTAACTGGGAGGGAAAAAAAAATTCTTGACTAGAAAATGGGTTTGTTATTGTTCGAGGTTAACACGCCATTTTGCATGAAGTGATACAGCACAGAAATAGGCCATTTGGCCCATTTAGTCCATGTTGACCTCATCTCCTATCTAGTTCCATTTACCTACACCTGGACCATATCCTTCCAAATCCCTGCCGTTCATGTATCTATCCAAACCTCTCTTTAAATGTTACAATTGAACCCACATTTATGACTTCTGCAAGCAGCTCATTCCACTCTTGTGCAGCCCTGTGACTGGAGAAATTTCCCCTCAGGTTCCTCTTAAATATTTCACTTTTCACCCTTAACCTATGAGCTTTAGTTCTAGTCTCAGCAAACATGAGGGGGAAAATACCTGCAAGCATTCACTAAGTGATGCTAACTTCCATTCATACACTTAGTCAAAGAGTCTTCAAACTGTACCTAAATAATGGTTTACACCCTGAAACTTGTGCTAAGGAAGTTCTGCAAGTTCCCCAACAGGATCTTTTGTCTGTGCCACATTTTGTAGATCTAAACAGGCCTATCACAAGGTAGCCATGGTGTGAAAGCTGCCCTGTAGGTGAGGGCAAATGAGGGAGACATGATGATAGTTGTACGCTCTCCAATTCTCCTATCGTCACTTGTGCCAACAAGATGAATTGCTGGAGAGCAGACCGGGCTGTGACCTATGACTGTCTGGCTAAGCACAGCTCCAATGCCATATTCAAGCTTGTTGATGACCCCACTGTTGTGGGCTGAATCAAAGGTGGTGATAAATCAGCATACAGGAGGGAGATTGAAAATTTGATAGTGATGTCTTAACAACAACCTCTCACTCAATGTCAGCAAAACCAAGGAACTGCTTGTAGACTTCAAGAGAGGGAAACCAGGGGTCCGTGAGTCGGTCCTCATCAGAGGATCAGAGGTGGAGAGGGATAGCAACATTAAATTCCTGGGTGTTACCATGTCTGTGGACCTGTCCTGGACCCAGCATGTAAATACAGTTGTGAAGAAAGCACAACCACACCTCTCCTTGCTCAGGAGTCTGCAGAGATTCCTGACACCTAAAACTTTGACATAGATGTGCAGTGGAGAGCATATTGAGTGGCTGCATCATAGCCTGGCATGGAAACACCAATACCTATGAACAGATAATCCTACAAAAGCTAGTGGATTTGGCCCAGTACATCACGGGTAAACCCTTCCCAACCATTAAGCACTTCTTCATGAAACACTGTCCTCGGAAAGCACCATCCATCATCAGAGATCTCCACCACCCAGGCCATGCTTTTCAGGTAGAAGGTACAAGTACCTCAGGACTTGTACCACCAGGTTCCAGGAGCAATTACTCCCCTCAACCATCAGGCTCTTGAATAAAATGCGTTAGCTACGCTCACTTGCACTATCATTGAAATGTTCCCACAACCAATTACCTCACTTTAAGGACTCTTTACCTTTTGTTTTCATTATCTATTGCTATTTATTTATAATTGCATTTGCACAGTTTGTTGTCTTCTGCACTCTGGTTGATCTTTCATTGATCATGTTATAGTTATTTTTCTATAGATTTGCTAAGTATGCCCACAGGAAAATGATTCTCGGGGTTGTGTATGGTGACATATATGAACTTGGATAATAAAATTTTCTTTTAACTTTGAACTTTTTTAACTTTTGGTAGACAGTGAGTTGTGGGATGATCAGCAAGCCTAAGATCACAGTGACATTTACTGAAGCACATAAACGACTGAACAGTGAGGGAAGGTGGAAAGTATTGATGAATGCAACAGGTTTTGATCAATGCACCAGTCTCAATATGGAATCATTGGGATTTCAGCACAATATCCTCCTTTTTTGTGTGATCATTCAAGTCAAGTTCAAATTTATTGTCATCTAACTGTATATGTATACAAGCAAAAGAAACATGGTCCTCCAGACCACAATGCACCCACAAAACACATATCACACACAGCACACAAAACAAAATATTACCACAAATAAGTTAATACAATATAATTCAAAGAGCATGTAGTGTACAACACAGGTAAACAATAAACATTGTAGTAAACAATAAACAGCTCGCTGTCTTAGTGATGAGACGTCAGTGGTGACAGGGTATTCATTAGTCTCACAGCCTGAGGGAAGACAATGTTACTCAGTCTGGCAATCCTAGTCCTGATGCTCCTGTACCTCCTTCCTGATGGTAGTGGGTCAAGGAATTAGTGAGATGGGTGATCCTTAAATGCTTTGAGCCCTTCATCTACAATGCTCCCAGGAAATGTCACAATAGGGGGGAGGGAAGAGTTTGTGATTATCTTGGCTGTTTTTACTGTCCTCTGTAGGGTCTTGTAGTCTGATGCCTTGCAACTTCTGTACCACACAGTAATGCAGCCAGACAGGACATTCTTGATGGTGTTCCTGTAGAAAGTTGTCAGAATGGTGTTGGGGAGGCTTGCACACCTCATTCTCCTCAGGAAGTATAGACGTTGCTCTGCCTTCTTGACTACTGAGGGGTGTTGTGCACACCAAGGAGCTTTGTGCTCTTCACTCTCTCCATGGCAGAGCCTCGTCCACGAGGCGCCTAGGAGCGACTCGAGTAGCAGCAGTCCTCTCAATGGATACGTTGAAATATTCCCGTTTCAGCCTGTTACAGCTAAAGAGCACAACTGCTTCCAAGGTCAGTACAGTCAACAAAGATGTCTTAAGCAAACTATCACTGCCTAAAACCGACAGAAACAACACAGTCTGTGGTCGGAAGGGCCCACGGAGAAAACCTCAGAGGAAGCGCAGCTGCAGAATGGGATTACAAGTGCGTTTAAGGAAACGGAGTTTTAAACTCCCTATGCTGACTATCTTGCTGGTGAATAAAATCAATGATCTCAGAGCCAGGATGCTGAATCAGAGGGACATTAGGACTGTGTGTGTCCTTTGTTTCATGGAATCCTGGTTAACCCTTTCTGCACTGGATGCAGCGATTCAGATCGATGGGTTTACCATACACCGTCAGGAAAGATCTATAGAGCCTCTCAAAAGCAGAAGTGGAGGAGTATGTCTCATGATCAACTCTTCTTGGTGCACAACTTTATCAGTGCTGTCCCAATTCTGCTCACCAGACCTGGAATATCTAGCAGTAAAGTGCCGTCCTTTTTACCCACCACAGGAGTTCTCTGGGGTCATTCTGGTATCAGTTTACATTCCACCTTAGGCCAATGTCAATCAGGCTTTAGATGAGCTGAGTAATGGGATCAACATGCCCAAAACAGCACACCCTAACACCTTTACCTTTGTTTTGGGAGGTTTTAACAAGGTGAGTCTGAAAAACTCACGAAGCAACTACCATCAACAGATCACTTGCAATACCAGAGGAAACAACACACTGGACCATTGCTACACCACCATCAAGAATGCTTACCATGATATTCCATGCCCTCACTTCTGGAAGTCTGATCACCTGGCTGTACTTCTACTCCCTGAAAGAGACTGAAGACTGCAGCACCAGCAGTGAGAACCAAGAAGGTATGGACAAGGGAAGCACAGGAGCGTCTACAGGACTGCTTTGAATCGGTGGACTGGAATGTATTCATGGATCTATCTTTGAATCTGGATGAGTATGCTGCAGTTGTTACTGACTTCATTAAAACCTGTGTGGATGAGTGTGTGCCCACAAAGACTAACTGTACATTCCCAAACCAAGAGCCGTGGATGAACCAGGAGTTAAGCCATCTGCTGAAGGCTAGATCTGTGGCATTCAAGTCTGGCAACCCAGGCCTGTACCAGAAAACCAGGTATGATTTGCAGAGGGCTATTTCAAGGGCAAAGAGACAATTTCGAATGAGGGTGGAGGCAATATCAGATGCACGGCAACTCTGGCAGGATTTGCAAGACATTACTTCCTACAAAGTGAAACTCAATCGTATGAATGGCAACAATGCTTCACTACCAGGTGAACTCAATGCCTTCTATGCCTGCTTTGAAAGGGAGAATACAACTACAGCCGTGAAGATCCCTGCTGCACCTGATGACCCTGTAATATCTGTCTCAGAGGCCAATGTTAGGCTCTTTAAAGAGAGTGAACCCCCGCAAGGCGGAAGGACCAGATGGAGTACCTGGTAAGGCTCTGAAAACCTGTGACAACCAACTAGCGGGAGTATTCAGGGACATCTTCAACCTCTCACTGCTATGGGCAGAAGTTCCTACTTGCTTCAAAAAGGCAACAATTATACCAGTACCTAAGAAGAATAATGTGGACTGCCTTAATGACTGTCGCCCGGTAGCACTCACATCGATAGTGATGAAATTCTTTGAGAGGTTGGTTATGACTAGACTGAACTTCTGCCTCAGCAAGGACCTGGACTCATTGCAGTTTGCCTGATGACACAATAGGTCAATGGCAGACGCAATCTCAATGGCTCTCCACATGGCTTTAGACCACCTGGACAACACAAACACCTACGTCAGGATGCTGTTCATCGACTATAGCTCAGCATTTAATTCCATCATTCCCACAATCCTGATTGAGAAGCTGCAGAACCTGGGCCTCTGTACCTCCCTCTGCAAATGGATCTTCGACTACCTAACCGGAAGACCGACAGTCTCTGTGGATTGGTGAGAACATATCGTCCTCGCTGATGATCAACACTGGCACACCTCAGGGGTGTGTGCTTCGTCCACTGTTCTACTCTCTCTATACACATGACCATGTGGCTAGGCATAGCTCAAATACCATCTATAAATTTGCTGATGATACAACCATTGTTGGTAGAATCTCAGGTGGTAATGAGAGGGTGTACAGGAGTGAGATATGCCAACTGGTGGAGTGGTGTCGCAGCAACAACCTGGCACTCAACGTCAGTAAGATGAAAGAGCTGATTGTGGACTTCGGGAAGGGTAAGATGAAGGAACACATACCAATCCTCATAGGGGGATCAGAAGTGGAGAGAGTGAGCAGCTTCAAGTTCCTGGGTGTCGAGATCTCTGAGGATGTAACCTGGTCCCAGCATATCGATGTAGTTATAAAGAAGGCAAGATAGCCGCTAAACTTTATTAGGAGTTTGAAGAGATTTGGTATGTCAACAAATACGCTCAAAAACTTCTATAGTTGTACAGTGGAGAGCCTTCTGACAGGCTGCATCCACTGTCAGGTATGGAGGGGCTACTGCACAGAACCGAAAGAAGCTGCAGAGGGTTGTAAATCTAGACAGTTCCATCTTGGGCACTAGCCCACAAAGTACCCAGGACATCTTTAGGGAGCGGTGTCTCAGAAAGTCAGCTTCCATTATTAAGGATCTCCAACACCCAGGGCATGCCCTTTTCTCACTGTTACCATCAGGCAGGAGGTACAGAAGCCTGAAGGCACACACTCAGTGATTCAGGAACAGCTTCTTCCCCTCTGCCATCCGATTCCTAAGTGGACATTGAAGATCTGGACACTACCTCACTTTTTTTTAAAATATACAGTATTTCTGGTTTAGCACTTTTTAAAAATCTATTCAATATATGTAATTGATTTACTTGTTTATTTATTATTATGATGTTTTATTTTTTTCTCTGCTAGATTATACATTGCATTGAACTGCTGCTGCTAAGTTAACACATTTCACTTCACGTGCCGGTGATAATAAACCTGATTCTGATTCTGACTCAGGTTGTTGTTCTCACACCATTTGACAAGCCTCTCTCCCTCCTCTCTGTATGCTGACTCATCATTGTTGCTGATGTGGCCAACCACTGTTGTATCATCAGAGAACTTGATGATGATGTTTGACCTGGATCCAGCAGTGCGGTTGTGAATCAGGAGTGTGAACAGCAGCGGGCTGAGCACACAGCCCTTGGGTGGGGACAGCACCAGCGCTCAACTTGAGATTTCAACGAGAGTTGTCGGTTGCGAATCTGAGATCCAGTTTATGTTGGGATAGAGAGATGTGGGTTTAGTAAGTAGTGATGTGTTCAGCTGTGTGAGTGTGTGTCAGGCACTCTGCTTTCATTCACCAGCTTGATCTAACCCAGGTTAAGTTGTTTTTTTTGTGCCACTTGCATTGTGCTCACCGACCCAGTGTCTAGGCTGCTGCTTTAAGAAGGGGGCAGGGACAGAAGGCAGCAGCAACAACTACCGGCCTCTGAAACAAGGAGTGTTGTCATCATCCCCAGTAACACAGTGCATGATCAGTCTCGTCCAATCACTGTCAAGCAAAGGAAGGTTGGTAGGAATTAGAATCTTGCAAATAATTGCAAAACATAATCAATAATTCCTCATCTTTCCCATCCACACTCTCTATTTGTCAATGAATATCAGGTTTTGAACTGCAGGCTTCCTATTGCTTTGGGATGAGCTCAAATTATGAGAAAGAATAGGGAATTGTCCTTTGTTATTGGCTGGTTGTGGTGTAGAGTTAAACAGTAAACACTTGTTCTCTTCTTTGTCTGATGATCGATTCTAAAGGTTTACAATGAACACAAATAAAAACAAGGGATGGATTGAACAGCGTGCTAGACTCTGACTGTGCTAAGCTCTGGCTGTAATAAATCTATAAATGAGGCCACACTCGGGTTGCTGGAGCAACACCTCACAATCCTGTCTGCGTATCCTCCAGCCTGATGTGGCATAATCATCGGTTTCTCTACCATCCAGTAACTTCTCCTTCCCCGGTCTGGTTCCCCTCTTGCCTCACCTGCCTATCACCTCCCTCTTGTGCCCATTTTCCTTCCCTTTCTCCCATGGTCCACTCTCTTCTCTCCTATCACATCCCTTTTTCAGCCCTTTACTTCTTCCACATCATCTCCCAGCTCCTTATTTCATACCCCTCCCACCCACTGACCTTTCCCCTCACCGAGTTTCACCTACTGCCTGCCAGCTTGTACTCATTCTCCTCCCCCACCTTTTTATTCTGGCTTCTTCACCCTTCCTCTCCAGACCTGGTGAAGGGTCTCATCCTGAAAGGTAGACTGTTCATTCCCCTCTGTAGATGCTGCCTGACCTGCTGAGTTTCTCCAGCATATTATGTGTGTTGCTGTTGCTGTGGGTTTTAGTTACTGACGCTTGGCTATTCTCTGCAACAGATCTTCTACACTTTAATGTTCTGGCTCTTGCTGCGTCAGCACTTGATCGAGAAAGAGGAAATGAGCAAAAGGACCCAGGGGTCACTCAGTGAGGTCAGAGTTCAGGCAACAGGTGAGAAAGCTCCTTCCTTCATCAATGTAGCCACAAACATGGCCTGTGTGAGAACTGATTTCTTTCAGTTCCCTCTCCTGTGTTAAATGGATGTCAATTTTCAATGGTGTGGTATAATCTCAGGCTGAATCACAATTGTTGTTATCCCTTTAGCAGAGTTAGCCCCATCAGTTCCAACTCTTCCTCTGAATCATAGGGCTATCCAGCAGGGAAAGAGGCCATTCAGCCCACTCTTCCTGCTGTAACTCTGGAAAAGGCCAAACAGTGAGAACCATTGCCCTGCTTGTCAGCATCACTCTGCATTTTCTTTTCCTTTTTCAAGCGTTTCCCCAAATCTCTTTGAAAGATTTATTGAATCTGCTTCCATCACCCGTGCTTGAAGCAGTAACTCATCAGTGTGAGCAAAGTTGTTCCTATCTCCTTTTACTGACGATCTCAAACCCACGTTCCACTGTTACCACGAGGACCAGTTTTTCCTTATTCTCTCAAAGTTACTTGTGCTTCACAGCACATGTAATAAATTTACTCTAAAACCTCTCCGATCTTAGGAGAAAGAGTTCAGCCCTGCTCTTGCTGAATGGGAGAGACCAGAATTTCATTTATTTATTTTTAAATTTTTTATAGGGATACAGCGCAGAGTAGGCCCTCTGGCCTATCAAAGCGTGCCGCCCAGCAATCCCCTGATTTAATTCTAGCTTAATCATGGGACAATTCACAGTGACCAATTAACCTACCAACAGGTACACCTTTGGACTGTAGGGGAAACCACAGCACTCAGGGGAAACCCACGCGGTCCCAGGGAGGACATACAAACTCCTTACAGGCAGCAGCCTGTTCAGTTCCAGGAACTGAACACAGGCATCCGCTACTGTAAAGCGTCGTGCTAACTACCACGCCACCATGCTGCCCATGGTGGGAGAGAGTCCCAGGTTTCTACCCACAATGTGTATGTAAGTTTCAGCATTGACATGTAGCAAACCTGCCTGCAGCAAATATGCTACCTTTTGTTTTTCTGCTTGTCTCTGCAGAAGGTACACAGGAGGATGTGACACTGATGACAATGGTCGGAAGTGTTGTTAAGGGATTATTGATAAAATACTGGATCTGTTTCTGCACAGCCATGTTCTTCATCGTTAGCTTCAATGGCAGAGTCGTGGTCTACAAGATTCTCTACATCAAGCTGTTCCTTTTCTGCGTGGCTTTATATCAGGTAGGTCCATGCTCAGCACCTCTACACAACACACAAAGAAAGGTGCCAGCTCACTCCAGTCACAATGGTGGTCAGATCAGACTTCTCAAACAATAAAATCTATTCCCGAGCATAGAACCAAGTACTTAAACCATTCCTGGAATAATCATTACAAACACTGAGACCAGGGAATGCTTTTTTGGACTTGACCAGTACCTGGCCTGATGGGTTATTATAATTGATTCAATACTATTCCAGTAATTATTAGATTGGTATAAATCAGTCGTTCACAAAGAATGCTGAGGAAAGAGTTACTGGGTTATCAAGGATATAGACACTTGCAACACATACATAATGCTTCAGTAACTCAGCAGGTCTGGCAACATGTATGGAAAGGAATAACGCAATCAATAAAGAAAGGGTAGATAGATTATGAAAATTATTCTGGCTTCTTCACCCTTCCTCTCCAGACCTGGTTACATAATATAAAAATGGATAGTCATTTTTTTATAATTATATAAAGTGGAAAATGGTGGCCGAAGTGAATGCAGTTCCCTTGGAGGACGAGAAGAGGGAATTAATATTGGGCAATGAGGAAATGGCCGAGGCTTTGAATGACTATTTTGTGTCAGTCTTCATGGTGGAGGGCATGTCTAACATGCCAAAAGGAAATGATATGAATACGATGGGAGGTGAGGACTTCAATACAACAGTTATCACTAAAGAGGTAGTGCTGAGCAAATTTGTGGGCCAAAAGAAAGACAAGTCCCCTGGTCCTGATGGACTGCATCCCAAGGTACTGAAAGAAGTGGCAGAGGTTATAGTAGAGGCTTTGGGTTACCAAAATTCTCTGGACTCTGAATTGGAAGAAGGCGAATGTCATGCCAGTGTTCAAAAAAAGGATGTAGGCAAAAGGCAGGTAACTATAGGTCAGTTAGTTTAACATCTGTAGTTAGGAAAATGCGTGAAGCTATCATTAAAGAAGAAATAGCGAGACAGATGCAACATGGATTCAGCAAAGGCCAGTCCTGTTTGACAAACTTACTGGAGTTCTTTGAGGATATAACAAGTGCACTGGATAGAGGAGAACAGATGGATGTTATTTACTTGGATTTCCAGAAGGCCTTCGGTAAGGTGCTACATAAAAGTCTTATCCATAATGAAACACCCCGGATTCCTCGGCTGTGTGTCTAGGGAAGACAATCTCCGGCCCCACCAAACGTGTGAGTTTGAGGCGCGAGTCCCCTCCCCAAACCCCCTGTTTGTGTGGATGCTGTGTAATTCGCTTCCCTGTTACAAATTAATGCCCCGAAATAACAGACAGTACATCACATATGATTAAAGGAATTATATTTATGAATCTTAACTGAAGGGTTAGTAAAGAATAACAAAAAAAGGCCCATTCTAATGAAACAGTCAAATGTGCACAAGTTGGAGCTCATCTTGAACTTCCCTGTCACTCACGCACTGGGCCCTTGGTCAACGTGAAAGCACACACCACCTTCCGAATGTCGCTAGCAATCTATCTTGAACAAACGGGTCTCCCACCAGATTGTATGCTATGACCAGTTCTTCCCAGCGTCTTCTCTCTTCATCTCCTCTCGAACAAAAGCCCAAGACCAACCTTGTTGCATCTCACCAAGAAAACCTCCCCGCTAATTGGATGGCACACATTCCACACCATCCCTTATCTTCAACAATAACCCAGACAGGCCGAAAGCAGAACAAACAGCTCTTACAGAGCTGCTGAATGAAATACCTGCAGCATAACAGTAAAGATGTGAACCAGGGCACTACAATAAGACAAAGATGCACAGAGTTGGGGGTGATGTATTAGCATGGATGGAGAATTGGTTAACAAACAGAAAGCAGAGAGTTGGGATACATGCGTGTTACTCTGGTTGGTAATCAGTGGTGAATGGTGTGTCGCAGGGGTCAGTGCTGGGCTCGCAATTGTTCACGATATACATTAACAATCTGGAAGAGGGGACCCAGTGTAGTGTATCTAAGTTTGCTGATGACACTAAATTGAGTGGAAAAGCAAATTGTGAAGATACAGAGAGTCTGCAGAGAGATATAGATAGGTTAGGTGTGTGGGCAAGGGTCTGGAAGATGGAGTACAATGCTGGTAAATGTGAGGTCATCCACTTTGGAAGGAAAAATGGAAGATCAGATTGTTATTTAAATGGCAAAAAAATGCAGGATGCTGCAATACAGAAACACTTGGGATTGCTTGTGCATGAATCGCAAAAGGTTGGTTTGCAGGTGCAGCAGGCTATCAAAAAGGCAAATGGAATGTTGACCTTCATTGTTAGAGGAATTGAATTTAAGAGCGGGGGGTTATGCTGCAACTGTACAGGGTACTGGTGAGGCCAAATCAGGAGTATTGCATGCAGTTCTCCTTACTTGAGGAAGGATATGCTGGCTTTGCAGGCGGTGCAGCGGAGGTTCACCAGGTTGATTCCAGAGATGAAGGGGTTAGACTATGAGGAGAGATTGAGTCTCCAGGGACTGTAGTCACTGGAATTCAGAAGGATGAGGGGAGATTTTATAGAAGCATATAAAATTAGGAATGGGATAGATAAGATAGAGGCAAGAAAGTTGTTTCCACTGGTAGGTGAGACTAGAACTAGGGGACATAACCTCAAGCTTCAGGGGAATAAATTTAGGACGGAGATGAGGAGGAACTACTTTTCCCAAAGGGTGGTGAATCTGTGGAATTCTCTGCCCAATGAAGCAGTGGAGGCTGCCTCAGTAAATATATTTAAGACAAGGTTGGATAAATTTTTGCATAGTAGAGGAATTAAGGATTATGGGGAAAAGGCAGGTAGGTGGAGATGAGTCCATGATCAGATTATTGAATGGCAGAGCAGGCTCGACAGGCCAGATGGCCTACTTCTGCTCCTGTTTCTTTTGTTCGTATGTTCTTATGAGTCGATTTTTCGGGCCTTCATCGGAGTCTCATTCTGAAATGTCAATTCTATTTTGTGTTCTGTGGATGCTGCCCCCTGCTGAGTTCCTCCAGCATTTTGCATGTGTTCATCTGGATTTCCAGCACCTGCAGAATCTGTTGTGTTTCCAGACATAGGCAGTAAACCCAGCCATGGCGGGGTGGGGGGTGGGGGGCGGTGGGGGTATTTACTAAGTGAGACCGCAGGGGAAGTGGATAGCATCAACAGTGACACACTCAGTTACGTATGGCTTTGGGGATGGGGTTGATGAGTGGGATGGAGAAGGAGGTGAGGAGGGTTAGTGAGGGATGATTTGCCACAGCTCACCCACTGTAATTTATTCCCTCGTGTGGATGACAGATACATTATGACTGGTGGCGCCGGATCCTGAGGTACTTCTGGATTGCTGTTGTGTCTTATTCAATGGCAGTGCTCATCGCCATCTACATATACCAGTTTAAGACAGTATCCTGGCTCTTTCAGCGAACAATGGGAATGTCCGAGGACAGGTAGAGGACTAATCTTCCTTTATCTTATGCATGAAGTTGATATTGAAGTAGTTCAGTTCAGATGCTCGGTCCTTTTCTGCTAGGATTCCCCAAAAATTTTTCCCTTTTCTCTGCTCTCTTTAGCAGTTAAGATCCATCTACCTTTTTGGTTAACTCTTGGGCCCTTGCTGGATCCTCCTTCTGTAAAAACCTTAATGGTCATTGAAGTGCTGACTGTCAGGTTAAAGGTGCTTTATAAATGTACTGAAGAGAGCTCGCACATTGGTGGCTGCGGTGATCTGTCCCATTGCAGCCTCACAGGTGGTCTGGGTGGTGTTGGACTGCTGGGGTGGAATGGGGTGTCCAGGCACTAGACCCCCATCTCATCACACTGAGAACACCCATGCTAGAATCCAGAACAGCAACAACCTGCTGGTGGAACTCAGTGGGTCGAGCAGCTCCTGTGGGTTGGATGGAGAGGAATGAATTGTCATCGCTTTGGGTCAAAGCTGCAACCTGGAGTCCAGCAGAGCTGGCTGCCTGTTGGTTTCAGAGTCCGTACGATGTTTGGTAATGAGAAAGTACTCAGCAGGATTTAGAGGCCTAACTCGACTCCATTCCACGGCTTGCTCATGAACACCAGCACGTTGACTTTGGAAGGTCTTGCATTTCTGAAGCACCTTCAGCTTGGCATGTACTGTCTATGACAGGTTTGAATTGTTGTTGAGAAACGTGAGTCTTGTTCCATTTTCAGTTTGAAGGACCTGGGATTGGAGCAGTATGATACGGCCGAACTGTTTGCTAGTATCCTTCTTCCTTCAGCCTTCCTCCTGGCCTGCATCCTCCAGCTTCATTACTTCCACAATCCATTCCTCAGCCTGACTGATTTAAGGCATGTCAGTCCCAGCCAAGATAACATCATCTGCAGGTACTGTACATTTCTTCAGATCTTTGCTTGTGTATCAGCAATTGGTTTATTGTTATTACGTGCACTGAGGTACAGTGAATAATATCGTTTTGCATGCCGTCCATTACATCTTATCAGTACATTGAGGTAGCACAAATAACAGAATGCAGGATGAAGAGTGTCCATTTACAGAGAAACTGCATGGAGACAGACAACAAGGTGCAAGGGAATGACAAGGTAGATTGTGAGGTCAAGAGTCCATCTTGTTGTACAAAATATGGTACGGTACAACACTGTACCGTAATGTTATTACAGTGCCGCTGACCACCAGATGGGGTTCAATTCCTACTGCTGCCTACAAGGAGTTTGTACGTTCTCTCCATGACCACGTGGGTTTCCTCTGGGTGCTCCAGCTTCCTCCCACATTACAAAAAACTATGGTCAGGGTTAGTGAGTTGTGGGCATGCTATGTTGGCCCAGAGGTATGGCGATACTTGTGGGCTGCCCAACACAATCCTCGCTGATCTGATTTGGCGCAAACAAAGCATTTCACTTTGTGTCTCAATATATGTGCGATAAATAAAGCTAATCGTAAAAAAAGAGGTCCATTCAGTAGTCAGTGGGAGAGAAGCTATCCTTGAATCTAATGGTGCATGTTTTTTTTGGCTTTTCTGCCTCTTAGGAGGGATCTTTGATTAAACTGGCTGCTTTCCCAAGGCAAGAAAAAGTGAAGAGTCCATGGAGGGGAGGGTTATTTTAGAGTTGTACACAACTCTCTGCAACTTCCTATGGTTTTGGGTAGGGCAGTTGCCATACCAAGCCTTGATGTGTCCATATTGGTGATGGTCAGTGGATACATGCTAAATTTCTTTGGGCTCTGGAGGAACTAGAGATGCAAATGTGCTTTCTTAGCTATGGTGTCCATAAGTTTAGGCCAGGATGGGCTATTGGTGATGTTTACACTTACGAACTTGAAACTGTCAGACCACTCTACCTCAACATGATTGACACATCTTTATATTTGCTCAGTTAGAACAGTAGGGATGCCAGGCTGGATAGTTGAATGCTCCTCTTGCAGGACGTGGGAAGATAGGGAGACGTCCAGTGTCCCTGACGACTACACCTGTGGGAAATGCATCCAGCCATAACTTCTAATAATCTGCATTAAGGAGTTGGAGGTGGAACTGAATGAACTCCAGATCATTCGAGAGGCTGGGGGAGTGATAGACAGGACATATAGAGAGGTAGTTACACCCAAGGTGCTTGACACAGGAAATTGGGTGACAGTCAGGAAAGGAAAAGGGGTTACACAGTCATCCTGTGCTCATCCCATCAACCAAAGGTGTACCATTTTGGACACTGTCGGGTGAGATGACCTAGCTGAGGATGTTTCTGGCACTGAGTCTGGCTCTGTGACTCAGAAGGGAAGGGGAGAGAAGAGGCGAGCTATGGTGATAGGAGAGTCATTAGTTAGGGGGACAGAAAGGAGGTTCTGTGGATGAGAAAGAGAGTACCAGCTGGTATGTTGCCCCTGGATGCCAGCGTCTAAGACATCTCAGATCAAGTCCCCAGTATTCTTAAGTAGGAGAGTGAGCAGCTTGAGGTCATGGTTCACGTAGGAATCAATGACATAGGTAGGAAGATTGAGGAGGTTCTGCAAATGGAGTTCAGAGAGTTACGTGCAAAGTTAAAGGAAAGGACATCCAGGGTTGTGATTTCAAGATTGCTACCCATACCATGTGCTAGTAAGCCTAGAAATAGGAAGGTCATACAGTTTAACACATGGCTAAGGAGTTGGTGTAGGAGTGAGGGCTTCAGATATTTGGATGATTGGGCTCTTTTCCAGGGAAGGTGAGACCTATTCAGAAAAGATGACTTGCACCTGAACTGGAGAGGGACTAAGATCCTAGCGGGATGGTTTGCTAGTACTGCGGTGGGGAGGGGCGAAGGGTTAAACTAGAGTTGCAGGGGATGGGAACCAAAGCGACAGAACAGTTAGTGGAGAGGTTGTAGAGGCAGATGTTGGTAAGGCCTCAGTCAAAGTCAGGAATCAAAAGGTTGAGCATGGTGTGACTAGTGTCCCGAGCTGTGTATACTGTATTTCTTTTTTTTGGCGTGTGCCTGTGTGTGTGCGCATCTGTGTGTCCATGTGTGCATCTGCGATGATGTCTTTTTCATGGCTTTTACAAGGCGTGGAGCGAGAGAGAGAGAGAGACTGTGTGGTGTGCTACTCCTCACACAGATATTTTCGCAGTATTTTCCCTTTATTTTACGAGGTCGAGTTGGGATCTCAACACTCAATCCGGCACGGATGGAAAGTGTACTTCGGGAGCGGACCCGACTGGTTTCGAACCCGGGAACCTCTGCTCCCGGGTCCGGCACCGATGTCACTGCGCCACCAGCCGGCCCAACGTGTATACTGTATTTCAATGCAATAAGTATCATAGGAAAGGCAGGTGAGCTCAGGGCATGGGCTAACACATGGGATTATGATATTGTAGCCATTAGTGAAACTTGGTTGCAGGAGGGGCAGGTCTGGCACCTCAATATTCTGGGGTTGTGTTGTTTTAGACGTCATGGCACAGGAGGGGTTCAAGGAAAAGGGGTGGTGTTACTAGTCAGGGAAAATGTCACGCAGTGCTAGTCAGGATAGACTGGAGAAGTTGTTTAGTGAGGCATTATAGGTGAAACTGAGGAATAAGAAAGGTTTGACCTGTAATATGGGGCTATATTACAGACCACCTAACAGATCACAGGATTTAGAGCAAAAAATTTGTATAGTGATTGCAGACTGTTGCAAGAAACATAAGGTTGTTATAGCAGGTGATTTTAACTTTCCACATATTGACTAGGACTCCCATTTCCATAAAAGGATGAAATGGGATAGAGTTTGTCAAATGGGTTCAGGAAAATTTCCTTAATCAATATGCAGAAGTCCCAATGAGAGAGTGTGTGATACTTGATCTGCTGTTATGGAATGAGACAGAGCAGGTGACAGAAGCTTGTGTAGGGGACACTTTACATCTAGTGATCAAAATGCCGAAATTTTAAAAGTAAATATGCAAAAGATAGGTCTAGTCCGTGGGTTGAGATTCTAAATTGGAGAAAGGCCAGTTTTGATGGCATCAGAAAGGATCTGGCAAGTGTGGACTGGGTTAAGCTATTTCCTGGCAACGATGTACATGGTAAGTGCGAGGCCTTCAGAAGTGAAATTTTGAGAGTACAAAGCTTGTATATGACTTTCAGAATAAAAGGTAAAGATAACAGGTTTAGGTAACTTTGGCTTTCAAGAGATATTGAGGCTCTGGTTAAGAAAAAAAAAGGTGCATTGCAGGTATAGGCAGGTAGGAACAAATGGAGTCCTTATGGAAAATAAGAAATACAAGTGAACACTTAAGAAAGAAATTAGGAGGGCTAAAAGAAGGCATGAGGTTGCCCTAGTAGACAAGGTGAAGGAGAGTCCTAAGGGATTCTACAGATATGTTAAGAGTGAAAGGATTGCAAGGGACAAAATTGGTCCTTTGGAAGATCAAAATGGTAATCCATGTGTGGAGCCAAGAGATGGGGAAGACCTTAAATCAATTTTTTGCTTTTGTTTTTACTCGGGAGATGAGAACCGAGTCTATAGAAGTGAGGCAAGGTAGCATCAAGTTCATGGACCCTATACAGATTACAGAGGAGGAGCTGTTTGCTGTCTTGAGGCAAATTAGAGTGGATAAATCCCCAGGACCTGACAAGGTGTTCCTTTGGACCCTGTAGGAGGCAGGTGCAGAAATTGCAGGGGCCCTAGCAGAGATATTAAAATCATCCTTAGCGACAGGTGAGGTACCAAAGGGTTGGAGGATAGCCAATGTTGTTCCGCTGCTTAAGAAAGGCTCTAAAAATGAACCAGGAAATCATAGGCCAGTGAGCCTGACATCAGTAGTGGGAAAGTTATTGGAAGGTATTCTAAGTGACCAGATATACAAGTATTTGGATAGGCATGGACTGATTTGGGATAGTCAGCAAGGCTTCCTACATGATAGACAACGTCTAACCAATCTCACAGATGAAGTTACCAGGAGAGTTGATGAAGACAAATCAGCGGATGTTGTCTACATAGACTTTAGCAAGGTATTTGACAAGGTCCCACATGGGAGGTTGGTCAAGATGTTTCAGTCGCTTGGCAATCAAGATGAGGTATTAAATTTGTCAGAAAAGCCAGAGGGTGGTAATAGATGGTTGCCTCTCCGACTGGAGGTCTGTGACTAGTGGAGTGCCGCAGGGATCGGTGCTGGGTCCTTTGTTGTTTCTCATCTATACCAATAATCTGGATAATAATGTGCTCAACTGGATCAGCAAATTTGTGGATGACACCAAGATTGGGGATTTGTGGATTCATTCACTGGCATCTTTGGTGGAGGGGTGGTTGAGGCAGGTACAACTACAGGATTTAAAAAAACATTTATATAGATATATGGATAGGAAAGGGAAAAAGGACATGAGCCAAATGTAGGAAATTGGGATTAGCGTAGAGACACCTTGGTCAGCAAGGATGAGTTGAGCTGAAGGACATATTTTCATGCTGTATGGCTCTATGGCACTCTAAAAGCTGACCATCACTTTGCCTCCATAGATAGCTGAGTTCTTACAGCAGTTTGTAATTTGTACATTAAATGTGCCAGGGTCATTGGTATTTGATGAGAAAGTAGAGTATGCTGAAGCCCTTGAAAGGATGATTTAAATGCTGTGTTGATAAGTACATGGAAATAAAAGATTAAAAAGGATGAAAACACTTGGTTGAAGTGATTCATGACTTTCCTCACAGTATCAACTAAAAGGTAACTTCTAATCTCTTATATCTACACACTCTCCTGGTTCCAAGCCAATGACATTCTTCAAGGCAGCACCTACAGTAACACAATGATCAAGGGGACTTCAACCTTCTGATAGGTAGGGTAAGCCAGATGGCCAAAACTTGGCTTGAAGGATGAGTTCATAGACTATATTCAGAATATTCATTTGGAACAATGCCAATGAGGGAACAATCTACCCTGCATCTTCTCTTATACTTCACGAAATAGAATTGCAGCAAGTTTATGATACAGAAGGAGGGCATTCAACCCATCACGTTGGTGTTGGTCAGTAAAGTAAAATCCTGTCTTTCAGTACTGGGACATGGCCCTGCAGGCTACAGTTCTTCAACTGCACATCAAAGCGTAATGAGAGAGAGCTATGGATGGTGGTGAACAGAGTATGGTCTAGAATTGACTCAGACTTACACAAGATGGCACAAACAAAGTCCAAAGGCAAAATCCCAAACCGTTGTACTAGAAATTAAACTCCTACGATTGAGGACTGAGTGCTCAACCATGTAGTCTTTAAGTACAGACTTTCCATGAGGAAATGCGGCAGGCAATAATTGGCAGTCTAAGTCTTAAAGGGACAGCAGCAACTAGCCATACCCCAGGGAACTGGAGTGCCAAAACTTGAATGCCTGTTGCTGTTCCATTGGGACCATGACAAAAACCTCATCCTATGGCTGGCTCCTAATGGCACAGGGTGATCAGGAAGGTCCTCTATCAAGCTAGGGTCCCGGATGTCCCATGAAGGAATCCAGCTTCTTTCTTTTGGGCCATATCCCTCCCGATCCATGAGATACTGTTCAAAAGTTGCCGGACTGTGTAGGTGTAACAATTCTGGGAGGCAGAGGAAATTTGGGGTCTGGAGCCAAGGTGCTGGCACTCAAGGGCTTAAGGCTGGATATGTAGAATGTGGGGTGAATCTGCATAGAATTTGGGAGCTGGAGACAATAGATAACTGGGTTGATGTGTTGTGGGATTTTGAACATACTGATGTAATGAGGCCCAATTTGCTGGATTCAACTTTCATAAGAATATTTCTAGTTGACAGCCAGACTCGCTGACTGGAAAGAACTGCTGGTCCCTGTCTTCTCTGGCAGTTGGCCTGGTCTTCCTGTTGCCACGAATTGGCCAACAACATCTCTCTCACCTTAACCCATTTCTGGTGACACCTCTGGACCGGTTGGTCCCCCACCTCTGGTTCTTGTTCCGGGAACAGCAGAGGACGGTACCCAAATTAGCATTCAAAAGGGGTCTTCCAGATAGACGAACACTGAAGTATGTTTTGCGTAAGCTCCACCCAGATCCGTTTGTCACTCCAAGTGGTAGAGTTCTCCGAAGCTAGACATATGAGTCTAGGTCCTGGTTGACTCTCTCCATTTGCCCATTGTTCTGCGGATGGAACCCAGACAATGGACCAGCAGAGGCCCCAGTGAGCTCACAAGAGGCCTGCCAAAACCTAGAGGCAAACTGGGGACAGTGAGTTTAGCCAATGTCCAGGGAGAATCCTGAAGACATGCTGTAACATGAGCTTGGTGGTGTCCGAAGCCGATGGTAATTTGGAAAGGGGTATGAAGCAGCAGGCCTTGGATAATCAGTCTATGACCACCATGATTACTGTATCATACTGAGATACCAGAAGTCCACTGACAAATCCATGGAGATATGGGACCAAGGGTGAGTAGGAAAGGGGAGAGGTCGAAGCAGACCTTGAGGATGTGCTCGGAGTTCTTTATTTTGTGTGCAGACATCACACTCATTGCCGGATATCTTTAGTCATACCTGGCCACCAGTAATGCCTCTTGACAAACTCTAGGCTACCACTGCATGCCCGGCTCCTGATGTTACGGTTTACAGTTACCGTTCTATAGATTTTCTAAGTATACCCACAGAAAAAGAATCTCAGGGTTCTATGTGGTGACACGTATGTACTCTGATAATAAGTTTTACTTTGAACAGTGATCTTATTTATCCTCCCAAAGTCAGTGCCTTTCCATTGTCCAGCATCTATTTTTGTGACAAAGAAAAACTGGTCCCAGTGGGAGATGTGAATGGTTGAATAAACCAGATGCCAGACCTTCTTGGATGTAGTCCTCCATGGCTTATCTCTGGGGCTGATAGAGCTGTCCCTTGATGAGGACAAGTACCCGGAAGCAGTTCGATGGTGCAGTCATAGTCCCAGTGAGGTGGTGGAGTGGTGGCCACCTTCTTGTTGAAGACCTCCAGCAGGTCTGAATATTCTGGAGGTACTCAAGATGCACTGGTGTTGGTGGTGGCAGTCTCGGAAGTTATTTCGGGAGGTAACTCAGAAGGACCCCCTTTTAGAGGCATTTCTTTTGGCACTGGTTTGACCAGCCCAGAACAACACCAGTAGTCCAATTGACTCCAGGGTCGTGGATGAGCCAGAACAAGTGGTATTTCTGGGGAGCAAATGAGGTGAAGCTGGATTGATTCCACATGCTGGCAAAACTTGAGCTTGAATAAGGATGTGTGGTGGTTAATCTGCCCTGGCACCAAAAGTCTCCCATCCAGGGTCGTGGCAACGAGCCACTGGTTGACATGTGAAAGGGGAATTTTCAATCTTTTGGCCAGTCCAAGGCCCAAACTACCCCCCACCCCTGCACTGGAGTCAATAAAGGCATCTAGGGGATGTTTTCCCCATGAAGGTTACACGGGGAACACTATCTGGAGGGAGCTGAACCAGGAGTGAGGCTAGCAACTGTCACAGCCCTCCCTACGCTGGACGGTACTGGGAATTTCCCAGCGGCTTGGAACAAGAAGTCCAATAATGCCTGGGCTCTCCACAGTAAATGCAGCACCTCTCCCTTCTTGTCTCTATTTCACCTCGAGAGAGCATGGTCCGGTGTATTTGCATAGGCTCTTCAGAGGCTGGGATTGGCCCGCGGGATAGGAGAGGACAGAGGATAGTCAGGAGGAGAATCATTTTGGAATAATGCCCTTCGTCTGTCCCTTCTCCTTTCTGTTAATTAGTTATTGAGTCAATTTGTCTTTCTTTCTTTCTTTATCAATCTTTTTATTATTTAAAAGAAGTACATATATCCAAACAAGAGGAGGATTATCTCACATATCTATATCAATAACAATACATATAAAAGGTAACATAAACATTATCAAGATCATACATTCTCTATAAACAAAAACAAAAAATAATAAAAAAGAAAAAAATAAAAGAAAAAAAGGGGGACTGGGCAGCCCATATTGAGAGTAAAGTAAGAAAAAAGAAAAACTTTCTGATCAAATCCAAAGTTTTGAGAGAGTAACTGGGAGAGCAATAAATCAAACCATATGGAAATATTGAATAAAAGGTCTCCAGGTTTCTTCAAATTTAAAGGATGTATCAAATGTCCAAATTCTTATTTTCTCTAAACTTAGACAGGACATAATGGAGGAAAGCCAGTAGAAAACAGTAGGTGAATTAGAGTCCTTCCACTTAAGCAAAATGGCTCTCCTAACCAATAAAGTTGTAAATGCTGTCATCCGTTGAGCGGAAACAGGAACATATCCTGCTTCCAGTGGAATGATCCCAAAAATTGCTGTAGATAAATTTGGTTGTAGGTCCAAATTCAAAACTTTTGGTAAAGTTTTAAAGACATCTTTCCAAAAATTATCTATCTTGATACGAGACCAAAACATATGAGTTAAAGTAGCCACCTCAATATTACATCTGTCACAAATAGGATTAATATTAGGAGAAATATGGGCTAATTTATCCTTTGACATATGTGCCCGGTGTACTACCTTGAACTGTATCAAGGAATGACGGGCACAAATGGATGAGGTATTTACCAAATGAAAAGTTTTATCCCATTGATTATCTGAAAGTGACTCTCAAAATTCCAATTCCCACTCACCTTTAATCTATTTCTTCTATGTTATCTATATTTTCTGAATTTAGTAGGTTTTCTGGATATAAATCAAATTTGCACAAAAGTGAGTTATTTCCTATTAATAACTACTTGGATCAATACGATCAAATTCCTTTTAGTATTGCTAAAAATAACTTTACTTATCTTGGTATTAAAATTACCAAAAATTTTAAGGACCTGTATAAATATAACTTCCTTCCATTAATTGAATACACGCAACAAATACTTTCTAAATGGTCTCCTATGACATTATCTTTAATTGGTCGAATTAATGCTATTAAAATGATAGTGCTACCAAAGTTCTGATATGTGATCCAAGCAATCCCTTCTTTGTTCTGAAACTGTTTTTGATAGAACAGACTCTAAAATTTTATCTTATATTTGGAATAATAAAAATCCTAGATTGAGTAAACCTCTATTGCAGAAATTAAAAAAGCATGGTGGTATGGCTTTGCCAGATTTTAGAATGTATTATTGGACAATTAATATTCAAGATATTTCAGTTTGGATTCATTATTCAGACAAACATGATTGTCCTTTATGGGTGGATTTGGAGAAAAACTCGGTGAAGGGGTATTCTTTGGCCTCTTTACTGGGAGCTCCTCTTCCTTTTCTGCTTTCTAAGATTGGTAGTTGAGACCTCAATCCCGTTATTACACATACATTAAGAATTTGGTTTCAGTTTCATAGATTTTTGAGTTTAATAACTTTATTCTTTCTAGTAAAATCCATCTTAATAATTTTTTTAAACCATCAATTTCCAATCAGACCTTTTTAATTTGGAAAACCAAAGGAATAATAACTTTTTTGGATTTGTTTATGGAGGATAGTTTAATGTCTTTCACTCAGTGGACAAATGTGATTTATCTAATGCACACTTTTTTAGATATTTACAAATTAGGAATTTTTTACATAGTTTATTTCCAAATTTTCCCTCTGCTTATCCACCCAATATGATAGATACTCTTTTTCAGGTTAAACCATTTCAAAAAGGACTGATCGCTATAATTTATAAATGGTTATTGAATTTGCGAAAGGTATCTAACGATGAAATTAAAGGTGCGTGACTCAATTTGCCAAGTCTATAAGACTCTCTAGATTAGTGGTTCCCAACTTCTTTTAGCCCAATGCCCCCTTAAAGCACCTTCATACTTGCCAACTAGGCACAATATACTTTCCGGCACCCCCATAGTGTAAAAACATGTCTACCATCTTCTAATATGAGAAAAACGATTCTGCTTTAAATTTTTATTTATACAGCAGCTTCAATATCAATATGAGCTTGATGGTATTTAACAAGAGTCAAAATATCTGGTTCAAGTTGTGACAGCAAAAGCCTTAATTCCCTATGTGTAACAATGTCCAAGTGGTTTCTGTTTTTTGTGAGTATGTTGTTCGCTGTACTGAAGCCTCTTTCAACAAGGTAGGAGGATGGAAATGTAATGAAGAGCAGTTTGACTCTTGTCCAAAGGCCAGGAAACTTCGTATGACAATGTAGCCGCATACCACAAAAGCAGACATCTTTGAAAAGCATTTTTGCTTCTTCAGAATTAGAATCAGGTTTATTATCATCGGAATGTGTCATGGAAGTTGTTAATTTAGCAGCAGCAGTTCAATGTAATACATAATATAGAAGAAAAATAATAATCAATCAATTACAGTATACGTATATTAAATAGATTAAAAATCATGCAAAAAAACAGAAATAATATATATTAATAAAGTGAGGTAGTGTTCAAGGGTTCAATGTCCATTTAGGAATTGGATGGCAGAGGGGAAAAAGCTGTTTCTGAATCACTGAGTGTGTGCCTTCAGGCTTCTGTACCTCCTTCCTGATGGTAACAATGAGAAAAGGACATGCCCTGGGTGCTGGAGGTCCTTAATAATGGACGCTGCCTTTCTGAGACACCGCTCCTTGGAGATGTCTTGGGTACTTTGTAGGCTAGTGCCCAAGATGGAGCTGACTAGATTTACAACCCTCTGCAGCGTCTTTCAGTCCTGTGCAGTAACCACCCCCCCCCCATACCAGACAGTGATGCAGCGTGTCAGAATGCTCTCCACAGTACATCTGTATAATTTTTTGAGTGTATTTGTTGACGTACCAAATCTCTTCAAACTCCTAATGGAGTATAGTCGCTGTCTTGCCTTTTTTATAATTGCATCGATATGTTGGGACTAGGTTAGGTCGTCAGCGATCTTGACACCCAGGAACTTCAAACTGCTCACTCTCTCCACTTCTGATCCTTCTATGAGGATTGGTATGTGTTCCTTTGTCTTACCCTTCCTGAACTCCACAATCAGCTCTTTTGTCTTACTGATGTTGAGTGCCAGGTTGTTGCTGTGGCACCATTCCACTAGTTGGCATATCTCACTCCTGTATGCCCTCTCGTCACCACCTGAGATTCTACCAACGATGGTTGTATCGTCAGCAAATTTATAGATGGTATTTGAGCTATGCCTAGCCACACAGTCATGGGTATATAGAGAGTAGAGCAGTGGGCTAAGCACACACCCCCAAGATGCACCAGTGTTGATCGTCAGCGAGGAGATGTTATCACCAATCCATACAGATTGTGGTCTTCCAGTTAGGAAGTCAAGGATTCAATTGCAGAGGGAGATACAGAGGCCCAAAGGCCCAGGATTTGTAACTTCTCAATCAGGTTTGTGGGAATGATGGTATTAGCTATAGTTGATGAACAGCATCCTAACATAGCTGTTTGTGTTGTCCAGGTGGTTAAAGCTGTGTGAAGGGCCATTGAGATTGCATCTGCCATTGACCTATTGTGGAGATAGGCAAATTGTAATGGGTCCGGATCCTTGCTGAGGAAGGAGTTCAGTCTAGTCATGACAAACCTCTCAAAGCATTTCATCACTGTAGATGTGAGTACTACTGGGTGATAGTTATTAAGGCAGCTCACATTATTCTTCTTAGGCACTGGTATAATTGTTGCCTTTTTGAAGCAAGTGGGAACTTCCTCCCGTAGTAATGAGAGGTTGAAAATGTCCTTGAATGCTCCCGTTAGTTGGTTGGCACAGGTTTTCAGAGCCTTACCAGGTACTCCATCTGGACCTTCCACCTTAAGAGAGTACACTCTCTTTAACGACAGCCTAACATCGGCCTCTGAGGCAGATGTCACAGGGTCATCAGGTGCAGCAGGGATCTTCACAGATATTGTTGTGTTCTCCCTTTCAAAGTGTGCAGAAGAAGGCATTGAGTTCATCTGGTAGTGAAGCGTCACTGCCATTCATGCTAATGGGTTTCACTTTGTAGGAAGTAATTTCTTGCAAACCCTGCCAGAGTTGTCGTACATCTGATGTCACCTCCAACCTCATTCGAAATTGCCTCTTCACACTTGAAGTAGCCCTCCGCAAATCATACCTGGTTTTCTGGTACAGGCCTGGGTCGCCAGACTTGAATGCCACAGATCTAGCCTTCAGCAGATGACATATCCCCTTGGTTCATCCACGGCTTTTGGTTTGGGAATGTACAGTAAGTCTTTGTGGGCACACACTCATCCACACAGGTTTTAATGAAGTCGGTAACAACTGCAGCATACTCATCCAGGTTCAAAGATGAATCCCTGAATACATTCCAGTCCACCGATTCAAAGCAGTCCTGTAGACGCTCCTGTGCTTCCCTTGTCCATACCTTCTTGGTCCTCACTGCTGGTGCTGCAGTCTTCAGTCTCTGCCTATACTCAGGGAGTAGAAGTACAGCCAGGTGATTAGACTTTCCAAAGTGAGCGTGTGGCATATCATGGTAGGCATTCTTGATGGTGGTGTAGCAATGGTCCAGTGTGTTGTTTCCGCTGGTATTGCAAGTGACCTGTTGATGGTAATTGCTTAGTGATATTTTCAGACTGGCCTAGTTAAAATCGATGGTGAAGGCATTAGTGTGTGCTGTTTCATGCTTGTTGATCCCATTGCTCAGATCATCTAAAGCCTGATTGACATTGGCCTGAGATGGAATGTATCTGTCTGTCTCGGTACCATATCCGATGCGGATGTTGGTGACCATGGTTTTCCATATAGATCTATCCTTCGTTCTTTGGATGACTTCCATTTCCTCGATGTGTAGCCACCTGGCTATGCTTTTGATGAACATAAGCCGAGGTCTTCCTCTAGGTTTGCTCCCCTCAATCTTTCCAGAGAGCATGAGTTTTTCTAGCTCATCTTTCCGCATGATGTGTCCTTGGAATCTGAGTTGTCTTTCTCTTATTGTTGGTACGAGTGATCGAACTGCTTGGGCTCTTCTGAGAACTTCTTCATTTGATGTGTGTGTGGTCCGTGATACTTTTAACATTCTCCTGTAGAACCATAACTCAGCTGCTTCTAGTCTTTTTCTATTGCTGGGGAAATGGTCCAGCATTCACTTCCATAAGTCAGGATAGAATAAATGTAGCACTGCAGTATTCTGTTTTTAGTGTACATGTTCATCTTTCTGTCTGTTAATATGGTCTTCATTTTTTGGACAGCTTCTTTCGCCATTGCTACTCTGTGTTTGATATCTGTGGTCGCACCTGCCATTACTTGTTATTAGGCTGCCAAGATATCTGAATTTGTTGGCTTGTTTGATGTTCGTATTTCCGATCTTGATCACACATTGTGGGATGTTTGTCTTTCTGGAGACGACCATGCTTTCTGTTTTCTCAGTGTTGATTGAGAGGCCTCTGCGATTACTTTCTGCTGCCACTATAGTGAGTAGTTCTTGAAGTTTTGTTTCTGAGTCAGCTATTAGTACAATGTCATCAACATATCTCTTGTTATTTATATTATGCCCTCCAATTGTGAATCCTTTGATGTCTTTGATACTTCGCAAAATATTTTCACTATACAGGTTGAATAAGTCTGGTGAAAAGACACAACCTTGCCTGACTCCTCTCATGATATTTACATACTCACTCACTTCTCCTTCTATTCTGATGGATGCTGTCTGGTCCCAGTATAAGTTTCTTAAGAAATGTATATCTTTCCCATCTATGTCAAGATCTTGAACCATATCCAGAAGATATGGTGGAATGTATACTGCTACCAAAATGACCCTGGAGAACTCTCATGGTAGGTTAAAAGGATGGCACTTTACTGCTAGAATTTCCAGGTCTGGTGAGCAGAATTGGGACAGCACTGATATATTTGTGCACCAAGAAGAATTTATCATGAGGCATACTCCTCCACCTCTGCTTTTGAGAGACTCTATAGATTTATCCTGACGGTGTATAGTAAACCCATCGATCTGAATCGCTGCATCCGGTACAGAAAGGGTTAACCAGTATTCTGTGAAACAAAGGACACACGCGGTCCTAATGTCCCTCTGATTCAGCACCCTGGCTCTGAGATCATTGATCTTATTCACCAGACTCATCACACTGAATTTCAATTTTTTCGCTTGCAAGTTTTCTTCCTGTTCTTCCACTCTGCAAAGAAATGGGTTAATTCCCTAGTCTGAAATTTCCAGATTGTTCACATCCTTGATTGAAACTATAAATTACAATAAGTACACATAAATAAAGAAAATTAAATTAATTACGTAGAGCAAAAAGAAAGGCTGCAGACTTCCCCAGCAGAACCAGTCATCTCATGTTTCACGTGGCTGTATGATCCCTAGATATCCGTGTGATCACTTCTGCTCTGGAATCTTCACAGGCTCGCTAAGACCGATAGTAAGCGTAATCCTGGGAGCTGGATTGGCTTTAAAAAGTCTGTTATTGGACATACTTGGAATGAAGCATTTTTATTGCCTATCTGTGTACCATGGGGAAATAGACAAGATGTTGCCTTTTGTTTCAAATGATTACACTTGGAGTCCTTGACAACTGGCTAGATGGCTGATCCATTGCCTGTTTAAGAGGCTCATACTTTACTGGAGGGATTGGGCTTCTTCCGGCTCTAGATTGGCTTTGTAGGAATTCCCAAGGTTTGGCAAACACCTTGCACAGATCACAGCATCTGAGATTGAAGTCCAGTCATAATCTGAAAATTATTATTGGACCACAGCTTTTATGTGTTAATAAGACCCTCACCTGGTGAGGGTCTCGTGCCTGATTAAATTACAAGATGCAAGAGAGTAGCAGTAGATGGTTGCCTCTCTGACTGGAGGCCTATGACAAATGGTGTGCCACAGGGACCAGTGCTGGGCCTACTATTGCTTGTCAGTGATCTGCGTGATAATGCGATTAGCAGGATAAGCAAATTTGCGGGTAACACCAAGATTGGGGGTGTAGTGGAGATCAAGGGAGGCTATCACAGCTTGCAGCAGGATCTGAACAAGCTAGAGAAATGGACTGAAAAACGACAGATGAAATTTAATGCAGACAAGTGTGGGGTGTTAGACTCTGGAGGACAAACCAGGATAGGAGTTACAAAGTGTGTGGTACAGCACTGAGGCACACTAGAACAGAGGGATCTGGGAATACAGATTCATAATTCCTTGAAAGGGAAATCACAAGTAGATAGGATCGTAAAGAGAGTTTTTGGTACATTGGCCTTTATAAATCAAAATATTAAGTACAGGAGTTGGGATGTTATGTTGAAATTGTATAAGGCATAGGTGAGGCCTAATTGGAGTACTGTGTGCAGTTCTGGTCACCCATCTAATAAGAATGAAAGAGTGCAGAGAAATTTTACAAAGATGCTGCCAGGACTTGAGGACTTGAGTTATAGGGAAAAGTTAAACAGGTTAGAACTTTATTCCCAAGCCATAGGAGATTTAATAGAGGTATACAAAATAATGATGGTATAGATAGGGTAAATGAAAGCAGGATTTTTCCGCCGAGGTTGGGTGAGACTAGAACTAGAGATTATAGGTTAAGGATGAAAGATGAGCTGTTTAAGGGGAACATGAGGGGGAACTTCTTCACTCAAAGGGTGCCGAGAGTGTGGAGTGAGCTGCTAGTGAAAGTGGTGGATTTGGGTTCAATTTCAACATTAAAGAGAAATTTAGATAGGTACATGGACAGGAGGGGTATGGAGGACTATGGCCCGGATGCAGGTTGATGGGTCTAGACATAGACTGGGTGGACTCTATAAGAGTGAGCATACAGTAAATACATTGTCTGGTATTAACCCCTTCACATGATGCACCTGGGTGGGAGGTGGGGTGGTTCAAAGAAGAACAGGTGTGTCATGCCAACATGCTGACTAACAGCAAATCCCATCTCACCATCGGGTCATTGTCACAGGGCTGGTTCTGGTTGTATGCTGTCTGCTCTTTGCTCCATTACAAGAGTTGCTGTTCTTCAACAGTCGTGAAACACTTTGGAAAGAGAGGGAGGTTCTGAATGATACTGTGTAGGTGCAAGTCTTTCTCTTTCCCAGGGATTCAGTCTTCAGCTAGGACCTGACTTTTGTATTTCAAATACAAACTTCATCCACAATAAAATATAGAAAGAGCGCAAAATTCCTTACATTTCGTCATTTGGTTACTCAATTTAGTAGTGTCACCAGTGCTACTCATGTGGCCTCCTGGGGCAATGCACTCTCTTATTTTTGGAGGGGTTTCCTCCACTCCACCCACTCAGCCCCTCTATATCCAGTAGCAGAAGGAGCCTCTGTGGTCCTTCTCCACAGAACCATAGCATTGGCTGCACTGAGGTTTCAGTTCATTCCTCGGCACCTACTCCTGGAGCCTTGACTGTACCAGTCAACAGCATTCCCATACTAACCTCTCGCTTTGGTGAAAGACTAACATGGATCAAAAGGCATCTTTCACTGAGCTGATAGCTTTCCAGCAGAGTGTGAGTGTGAGTGTGAGTGTGTGTCTTGGGGACAGCCCGTAGATCAAATAATTCCCGGGGGAAATCCAGCTGTCTTCTGCCTCACGGTCAGATTGACATGGGTAAATGCCAATGTTGTTGGCTACATTTTAGTGTAATGGTTAACATAACGTTGTTACAGCACTATGAGCCAGGATGAAATACGCCATTGTCTGTAAGCCGTTGTATGTTCTCCCTGTGACTGCATAGGTTTCCTCCAAGTGCCCTAGTTTCCTCCCTCATTCCAAAGATGTATGGGTTGGCAGGCTAATTGATCACATGGGTATAACTGGGTGGCACGGGCTCGTTGGCTGGAAGGGCCAGTTACAATGCTGTTTCTCTAAATAAAATAAATAAACAACAAACACCACGATGATTTAAAAAAAATAATGTTTATCTTTATCTTACAGCATTAAAGTTCAAGCTAGGAGGCTGAGCAGGAGGTGAGCTCTAATATCGTCCTTCCTTCTGAAGTCACCAGTTATACTGTTTACTCTGCTTTATTCCTGAAGCTCACTTTCTCCATGTAGGGTGAGACACTTGATCCTTTATAGGCCATGGCCATTGATTGGTATTCTCGCATTCACAGCTATGTCAGAAGGTGCTGTATATAGGTCTCAGTCGAGAGACTTCAACACAGGGTCTGAGCTAACACTTCCCAGCAGTGCAGAGAATGGGATTACTTTGGGATCAGATCTGAAAAGCAAGTCCTCAGCTGCTGTTTGGAAGTGGACTTGATACCGTACTGTCAAGCATTCATGAACACAAGACCATGTGACATAGGAGCATAATTAAGCCATTCGGCCCATTGAGTTTGTTCTGCCATTGGATTCCATGCTCAGCCCCATTCTCCTGCTTCCTCCCGTAACCTTTAACACCTTTACTAATCAAGAACCTACAACTTGTGCCTTAAATATACCCAAGACTTAGTCTCCACAGACATCAGTGGCAATGAATTCCATAGATTCACCACCCTCTGGCGAAAAAAATTCCTTCTCATCTCTGTTCTAAAGTGCCATCCTTATATTTTGAGTCTGTAGCCTCTGATCCAAGACTTTCCCAAGATTGTACATCCAGTATTCGGTAGTTTTAATGAGATATCCACCGCCCCCCCCCCCCCATTCTTCTAAACTGCAGCAAGTACAAGCCTAGAGCCAGGAAACGCTCATACATTAACCCTTTCATTCCCAGGATCATTCTTGTAATCCTCCTCTGGACCCTCTCCAATGCCAGCACATTTTTTCTTAGATATAGGGCCCAAACTGTACACAATATTCGAAATGTAGACTGATCCATGTGTTATAAAATCTCAGCATTACATCCCTGCTTTAATATTCTAGTCCTTTCAAAGTTAATACCAACATCTTATTTGCCTTCTGTACTACTGACTCAACCTGCAAACTCTGTAACTAATGATTCTGTAGTTGATTATCATAAGAAATATTGCTACATTACAAAACCAATCAATCCATAAACTTAAGATAAAAGTAAAGAAATGAAGTTTTTTCAGAGACATTCCTGCTACTGTCAAGTCTGCTTTTCACTCTTCACAAATTTTATTTTCTTCCTTTTCAAATCTTTTTATTATTACTATTATCCAAGATTAACATGAGTACATTGAAGTAAGCAACACTTACAATGTCTCAAGAAAAAAAACATTATTTTAAAGATTGAAAAATTTTTGGTGATAATAAAAACATACCCTACTAAGCAAGAAAAAGTGGGGGAAAAAAACCATTAGGTGTTCAACCCCGGAGCCATGCATAATACAAAAAGCTTCTAAAGATAAACATCAAACTGCCCATAAATTTTATTTTATTAACCTACAGGATCTTGCCTGACACCTCTGGCAAGACCAGCATGTGTTGCCTGTCTGGTAGTGGTGAACTGCTGTCTGGAACCACTCCAGCTCTTGCGATAAAAGTGATAGTGACTGAAGAGTTGGGAAGTGTTGTCAAAAAAGCCCCATCGTTGTAAATGATTTCCAGTATTTTACTTTTTATTCAGAGATACAGCACAGTTACAGGCCCTTCTGGCCCAACGAGCCTGCACTGCCCAATTATGCCCATGAGACCAATTAACCTACTAACCCGTACGTCTTCAAAACGTGTGAGGAAACTGGAACACTTGGAGGAAACCCCTGTAGTCATGGAGAGAGTGTGCAAACTCCTTACAGACAGCAGTGGATTTGAACCTGGGTCACTGGTGTTGTAACGGTGTTTCACTAACGGCTACGCCTTTGTACCACCCCAAAATATATCACTGCCGCGAGCAGGGTTCGAACGTGGTGAGGAGACCCCACTGGATTTCAGGTCCAGTGTGTTAATCATCTGGCTATCGCTGCCAATAATCCTTGCTGCACTAAGTTTTAGAGGGGGTGAATGTTTCTTACGGAGATTGATGGGAAGCCAGTTAAATAGGCTACTTCATCATAGAGACATACCACATTGAAACAGAGCCTTTTGTCTTGTCTACACTGATCATGAAGCACCCTTTAGTATTCCTCTGAGATCATGTCAAACCACCTGAGTATTTTTAAAGCTCCACTCCTGTGATCAGCTGGAAAGTTTTCCATCGCACAGCAGATGTATCCAATAGTTGGGGCAAGGTCTGGGGAGCCAGGAGCTGGGTCACACACTGTCTCTGACTGCTTGTTATATGGAAAGTGTAATTACATTCCTAGTGAGCAGTGACAAACCATTTTGAAAATACAGTACTGGGGTTTCTCGGCATTGATTATTAAGGAGAGGGTGATTGTTTCTTTTGAAGTTGGACATAGCCTGCCTCTGTAACGTGTCACATCGGTTCATGCCTAGATGAGGCCTGCTAGCTTGCTTCTTTACTTATTGGGGTGCAGACAGAGCTGAATATTGTTCACCAATCACTACTCAATCAATAGATGTTTGGATACCGAGGGAATTGAGAGACGTGGAGTTAGTGTGGGGATGATGAAAGGCCAGACATGATACTAAGTAGTTGAGCAGGCATGAGTGACTGATTGCACAGTCACTTCTGCTCCTGCTTCTCGTCATGGAGTCATACAAGTATGGAAATAGGCCCTTGGGCCAGCTGATCCGTAACCTACCAAGATCCCCATCTAAGCTAGTCCATCCGCCAATGTTTGGCCCACATCCCCCTAAACCTTTCCTACCCATGTACCTGTCCTAGTACCTCTTAGATGTTGTTAATGTACATGCCTCATCCACTTCCTCATATATGGACCACCCTCCAGGTGAAAAAACCTGCCCCTCAGGTCTGTATTAATTTTTTTTTTCTCTCTCACCTGAAACCTATGCCCTCTGGTTCTTGGTTCCTGAACCCCTGGGAAAAGAAAACTATGCGCAATTGCCCTATCTATGCCCCTCAGAATTTTATATGCCTCCAAAAGATCACCCTTCATTCTTCTATGCTCCAATGGAAACAAATCCTAACCAGCTCAGCCTCTGCACAACTCACCCTGCTAGATCTCCTCTGCACTCTTTCCAGCTTAATGGCATTTCTCCTACAGCAGGGTGACCAAAACCCAAAGCAATATTCCACTGGCAGCTCACCAATGTCTTGTACAATGTGTTCCTGTGTTCTGATCTTAAAACTGCTGCAAATGATGCAGCTCTGGACAATTTCTTTATCAATGTTCTGTAACTGAAATGATTACTATCCAACAACTACAGCTATCTTCCTCTTTGCAATTCCCATTAACCTTAATTCCTGATAGCTTCTCATTGTTAGTTTGACCTTTTTTCTATAAATACATGGTATGGGTATTTCTAGCAACGTCAATATATGCAACCCATTCCTAATTGTCCTTCTGACAATAAGAAGTTAATTGTAATTGAGTGGCTTGCTTGGCCAATTTTGAGGGCAGTTAACTGGACCTGAACTCTCAAACTGAGTACGTCAAAGCTCAGGACAGCGTTCTTTAATGCATAAATGCATAAGTTTCCATCTGAAGCTGGTTCTGAAGATAAATCAGCCTGTTATTTTTAATAAAGTTATGAGATGTGGATATTACTAGCAGAGCCAGCATTATTATCCATCCTGTATTGACCATAAGAAGACAGTGGTTATCATCTTCCTAACCACAGTGTGGTGAACATATTCCCATAGTTCTGCGACTCGTACTGTAGATCCAGAGATTTTACCCAGAGATAATTAAGGAATGGTGTTTAAATAAGTGTCCTTGACAACAGGGTTCCTTGACAAATTGGCAGGGTTCCAATGTGCCCCCTTCCTCTGCCTTTCTAGCTGGTAGAAATCGCAGTTCGGATGATGGCAAAGAAACCTTGTCTGGTAGGTTCCAAATTAAGTTCATCCAGTTTTACCAGTTTTTAAACAGATGATAACCAGAATAAACTTAGCCTTATAAATGAGCAACTTTTTTTCGACTTTATGAGAATCAAGCTGCATGATGAGTTGCTTTGCTTTGCCAGGTTGAATGACGAACACAGTGAAAGCATTAGGAACAGGAGTGACACCTTGGAGAAGCTCAGCTTGGAAGAAAAGAATCTACGTTTGGAGGTAGAGGTTGAGCCAGATAATAAAGGTAATTCTAGACAAGATAATGTGACCTCGAGTGCTGAATTTAAGCTTATGCATGGAGTAAGACGTCTTTTTGTCTCTGCTCCATCTTTTATAACTTACTTTCCACTGCTAGATCTGTTTTATGTTTGAAGATTTATTACATTTGTTAAAGGATTTTACAGTTTAAATACGATGGCTGGAACTGAATTACGTAGCGGCAAAACTCTTCCTGAGCCACAGCAAGCAGAGAAATCAGAGGAAGTTTTTACTTCGGAAAAAATGTTCTCTTTAATGGAACCTATGAATGTGAAGATCGGTACGTTGGATACCAAAATGGATAAATTGACAAAAGCTAATGAATTGTTTGAAAAAACCACCATTGCTATTCAGGAGTCTTTGAAGAGTTTGGAAGATCGATATCAGACGCTTAAGCAGAGTACTCACAGAACTGAAAGAGATTTTGAATTAATGGATCAATCTATTAAAAAACAGGATTTGAAGATGTCTTTTATGGAAAAGAAAATTAATGAGAATACTTTGGAACTATCAAGGATTAAGAAGAAAATGATTGATTTGGAAAGCAGAAATTACACGACGAACTTACGTATACTGGGTTTGCCTGAAAATACGGAAACCGGTGAGCCACTTAAGTTTTTTCGAACATGTTATATTCACTTTTTGGTGACATTCTCGAAGCTAGTCCGATACTGGACAGAGCCCACCGAATTCGACGTTTTAAACCATCAGTCGAAATTAAATCACCAGCCAAAATTAAACCACGTCCTGTAATTCTCTGTTTGCATTATTTCTCAACCAAAGAAGCTATTCTTTGGAATGCAAGGAAAAGGGATAAGTTAATCTATAATGAAGTTCAGATTCGTATAGTGGAAGATTTTGCCCCAGAGGTTTATGCTGAAAGAATTAAATATTGGTAAATGATGGCGGAATTTTAAAATATGAATTGTTGTCTGTCGTTGCGTTATCCAGCACGTTGGAGGATTACTCCACCAAATACTTGTCTAAGACGAATTGACTCTCCAGAAGATGGTTGGAAATTTATAAAAGAGTTTAAGTCCACTTTGCAAGCAATTTGAAAGGTTGATCCTTAGCTGGGAATAGTTTGTAATGCCATTGATGAAAGTCCGCTTTCCGTTTTATCAATGTTCAGATACAGACTTGGTTAACTTACTTCGATCTGTTGTTGTTAGCTTTAACAGTTAATGTAGTTCTGAATTGAATACATATATATTTACTTATTTTTTCCTTGATTCATAAGTCTTTAATATTAGTTGTAGTATATATTAGTATTTATCTTTCTTTTTTGAATAAATGGCTGTATATTTTAAATAGATTTAAGATGGCCGTCGTTAACTCGGTCTTAATTACTGTTAGACATTTTATTAAAATGTATTATGTAATAATATAATATGTATTCTTTGTTATGTCTTTTTGGTGGTGATAATTTTTTTACTTTGTAAATGGAGCTGCCATCTGGAGACAGGGGTTAAGGGTCAGTAGTTTAGCATGTCATTTGCCTATTGGACAATTTCTGGGCTTTTGGAGGAGGTGGGTGGGGCTATCAGGTTAGTTTTTTTTTGACTGGGCAGTCCTGAGGGGTTTCTTTTTGTCAATCATTTTGCTGTTCTTTCCGATCGAGTTAAGCTTCGACTTTTCTTCCGATTTGATACATCCTTTGAAATTTGAACAAATATGGCGACCCTTTATCCAATATTTTCATTTAATTTGATTTATTACTCTTTCAAGTTTTTTTTTTCTCGAGGTTTTAGATTTGATCAGAAAGTTTTTCTCCCCTCTTTTTTTGGTTGTATCCTCAAAATGGACTGCCCAGTCCCTTTGTTTTGTTTGTTCTGTTTAAAATCCAATTTTTTTCCTTTCTCCTTTTAACTGGTAAGAGGAGAATTATTATTTTCTTTTTTTATTATATATTTTATACTAGTTTAACAATATCTATGATTTTGACAGTGTCTATTTTAATTTTGGTTGCTGATATATATTTGAACTAATTCTCCTCTTGATTGTATTTGATGATATCTATGTTTTTTCAAATCAATAAAAAGAAAGAAAGAAAATCACATTAATTTCATTACCTGAATTTGCATTTCCCAGCTGCTGTTGTGGGATTAAGCTCATACCCTTGGATCAATATTCCGGGCCCCTGGATACCATTGCAGAAACAGTGTGTACTGTCTGTAAGAGTCTAGTGGTTGGCTTCTGGCAAAATGATTTTATCTGTCAGCGATTTTTTTTTCAATTTTAGGTGTGAGCTGGACACTAGGACTTACTCTGAATATGGTTCTGAGGAACTTTACTAAATGGTAAGGGGAAAAGGGACTGATGAGAGCAGCTATAGACTTGATGGGCCAACTGGCTTCCTACAATGCTATCATAAGTATGTTAAGTGCGTTACCTTGGATGTGTAGGATGTGTTCTGGTACCATGGGAGGTTGTGCGTGATGTGCGCTCCCACGAGTTTGAAGCTGCTTGGCGTTTCCACTGCTGTCCTGTCAATGTAAAAGGGTGTGTGGGTGATGCAAGTTCTCCTGAAGTTGATAACCATCACCTTTGTCTTGTTGACATTAAGGAGGAGGTTATTTACCTGGGACCAGGTCTCAAACGCTTCCACCTCCTCTCTGTAGGCTGTCTCATCATTGTTACTGATGACCCCCTGTACTGTTGTGTCATCAGCTAACTTGACAAGGTGATTGCTCAGGTGTTTGGCTGTGCAGTCACGTGTGAAGAGTGGGCTCAGCACACAACCCTAGGGGAGGGAGGAGCAATTGTGCGTCCTGACTATCTGAGGTCTGTTGGTTAGGAAGTCCCAGCACCTAGTTACACTGAAGAGTGGGTGTTTGTTCACCAAGATCTGTGAGATAATAGTGTTGAATGCTGAAATGAAATCCAGAAACAGCATTCTGACATGTGTCCTTGTTTTGTAGGTGTGTCAGGGCCAGGTGCATGGCATCTGTCATAGAGGTCTTCTGTCAGTAAGCACACCAGTGAATGTCCAGTGTGGCAGGAATGGAGGTTTTGATAAGTGCCATTGTCAGCCATTCAAAGCACTTCATGATGATTGGTGTCAGTGCCACCAGGCAGTAATTGTTTCATTCTGAAGGTGTAGAGTTCTTTGGTACAGGGCTGACTTGAAGCATGTGGGGACAGCAGTGGGGTTGGATGAGTGATGTGTTGAAGATGCCTGTGAAGACATCAGTGAGCTGGTGTGCACAGTCCTTGAGAACTCAGCCTGGGCTGTTTTTTCTGGCCCAGCTGCCGCACAGGGGTTGAGTCTCTGCCCCTACCTTCTCACGACTGCCGCTGCTACAGACAACGGCTGCTCGCCCGGGGGGAGAGTAGTTTCTGTGGCTGGCATGGTGTTGCATACCTCGAGGCGTGTATAAAACTTGTTTAGAACGTCGGAGAGGGAGGCGTCACTGGTACAGTCGACACTCTTTTTCCTCATGTGGTCAGTAATGCCCATGATGCCCAGCCACGTATGGCAGGAGTTGTTATTGGACAGGTGTCCCTGAATTTTTTTGTGTGTAGGTGACCTTTGCCCTCTTGAAGCCTAAGCTGAGGCTTCTTCTGGTTGCTCAGAGAACTGTTCTGTTGCCGGCCTCAAAGGCAGCGTACTGGGCTTGTAGTAGGGAGTGCATCCCTGCATCCAGTCAGGGCTTCTGGTTGGGCTGTGGGAGGACCGTTCTTGAGGTACCATCATCTACACACTCACTGATGTAGACAATGGCAGATGAGGCACATTCTTCGAGGTCTGCATCTTCTCCATTTGTGGCGGCCTCCTTGAACATCTACCAGATAGTCGGTTCGGAACAGTCCTGAAGCATAGAGACGGCCTCATTTGGCCACACAGTGATGGTCCTCTTGACCGGTTTCTCCATTTTCAGCAGTGGTCAGTATGGTGGGATTAACATTATGGAGATGTGGTTAGAGAGGCCAAGATGAAGGCATGGGATGGCTTTGTAAATACCACATTTGTTTGTATGAACATGGTCCAGTCTGTTCAGCTAGTGGCTATGGTGATGTGTCAGTGGAATTTGGGTAAAATGTCCTGTGGTTAGAAAGGTAGGATAATTGTGTGCGAGTGATAGATCCCATGAAAAAGAAACAAGAAATGAAAAGGTGGGATTGAGACTGGACCGGGAGATCACGTAGCAAGTGATTTGGAGGGATATTGAAGAGCAGTCTCGAGTTGCAAATTCACAAGGTTCTGAATTGATATTCGACTCCTTCACTGTGGTCTTGGTGCTGTTTTGCCTCTCCTTATGGTCAGGACAGAGGTCTGCCCTACTCCAGGTGTCACCAGACTAGAAATAAAGCCATTTTGAAGGGAGCTGTGAGCAGCTAGGCCCCCTGGACAGGTCAACAGGTAAAGAAAGGAGAGGCTTTGAATTTGGTTCTGAATACTGTGACGAGAATACACATATAAATAAGATGTTTGCTGGCCTGGGCTAGCATCAGTGGCATCAGCAGTTGGTCTGCCACCTGCCCTCAGGGGAAGGAGAGATAAGGAACAATGGAGCAGCGTCTGGAGATGTGTAATGAAGGGACGTGGGAGAGAGAGAGCTGTCTGGAGCGGCTCCCCCTTTGAACCCTGAACTGTTTGAAGTGATGGACAGGCGATACCCCAGCAGGGGGATAAAAAGGGACAGGTTCGCTAAGACAGAGACACACGCCACCCGAGGTAACGAGACCCTGGAAGCGGTGCGCCTCTCACGAGTGGGTGAGAAGTACCAGACAACGACCAGGGTGGAAAGGTACGATCAGCGGGAACCCGGTGTGTGTCCGCCCTTGCCTGGGTGCCGGGTTCACTGCAGAGGATCGACTGCATCTGGAGGAGGGATCACAGTCGGTGACCTCAGGTGACATCACCAAGGACCCGCCCAAAAGTTGCTTGTGAGCAATCTCGCCGGTCTGTGAGTGAAGCAGTGTTCTGAATGATCAGTTGTTCCTGTTCTATCTCTCTCTTCCCCCACGTTGTCCATCGCCATGGCAACGATTACTGCGAACTGAACTGGACTGAACTTTGAGTCATTTTGAAATTTGGTCATTTACCCCTAGACAACGATAGAGCTTGATTGATGCTGTTATCTTAATTCTGTGCACATGTGTGTTTATCATCACTGAACTGTTGCATTTATTATCCTTTCGATTACTGTGTTGCTTGTTTCTTTAATAAAACTTTCTTAGTTCTAGTACTCCAGACTCCAACTGAGTGATCCATTTCTGCTGGTTTGGCAACCCAGTTACGGGGTACGTAACAATACCCAGGAGGAACTGGTGGAGTTCTGCAGGCAAAATCTTGGCTTTGACTTGGAGAGAGTAGCTACTTCCTGGGCCACAATTCCTTCCCCCAGTGATCTGATCCCAAGTTCAACATTGACTTCCGAAGGAGACACATTATTGACTGGAAATGTGTGTAGCTTTGGAGTGTATCTTAGCTGTGACATTGGAGAGTAGCTGAATAATAATTTATCTCAGGATATTAGAAGAAGGAACTGTAATCCTTGTACCGACAGATCTGTCCCTGAGACGGTGTTTTCCTCAGTGGAATAGAAGGAGGAACAAAGGGTTCTTTTCCTAGGAAATGTGAAGAATCTCCTCTCTTTTCCATTGCAGCAAGCCCTTGTCCCTGGAGTATGGTGATTGACAGACTGACCACCCTGTTTCTGAAGTTCCTGGAGTTGGTGAACAAAGCCCAGGTCTTGGTGTGGAGACTGCTGGAACTTCACATCATCAAGATCGTCTCGTCCTTTATCATTTGGATCACACTGAGAGAGGTGAGCAGATTAACAGTGAGAATGTGAGGACTCTGACAACTCAACCACACAAGGAGAACAGCATGGACCTGCCAACTACACTGTTCTGAAGTCTGAACAGAGAAATGCCATTTTTGTACAGAATTGACCAGCAGTTACGGATATTGACCAATTGGTAACCTTGTGTAGTTCAAATTCCTTATTTGCAAGAACACTCACCATTCACAATACAGATGTTAGAAGTCAATAGAAACTACAGGCTAACAACTGATGATACGTGGAAATTAAGCTAGTTGTCCCTTAGTCAGAGTTTGTGCCTTACATCAGTTGATTACAACCTAATCTTGTCTCCATATGTTAAATGGCTGCAGTCCCCTGCTGTGCAAAGGGAAGCTTTACTCTTCAAAGACCTTTCTTGCCTGGGCCATCTGCACACTAACAGCAAATTATTGTAGTCTAGAGGACATTATCCTAACACTGCCTTTGCACAACTTCCACAAGAGCAGAAATAAGTAGTGCTGGACTGGGTTGGCTAAACTCAGGAAGCTCTTGTCACACTGCACCTTCATACTTAGTACTCCTGCACTCGACCTGGTTGCAAAGCAAATAGAATGTCTTTTAAATAATAAGTAGCATGGATGACCAGGGTGGGAGACAGGAGAAATTTTGGTTTTTCACATCCTGAAATTGAAGAAAAAATTAACTTGGAATACTGATTTAGATTACACTTGATTCAAAGCTAGGAAACACAGGTTCAAAGATGTGAAAATTAATTTAGGACAGCTGTAGCTTCCAGCATCTGGGAGGCAACCTGGCTCTGTCTTCCGACAAGAGGCTGGGGCCAGCAGTTGAATGAGGCCCTACCAATCTTCTGATCCATAGAGATCTTCTGGTCTGGAGATGTAGATGAAGATGCTGGAATTCAGGAGTGCTGTGGTGGGTAGATCTAAGGGAAAGGATTGAATGTTAGCCAGAGACTCTGGCCCAATGGACATGATAGACCCATCCAATTGATTAAATCATCAATATTTTTACCCACATGGCCAAGTCTGGGGACCCTGACAGACAACAACAAACACATTCAGGATGACTTCGTGTTGAATCGGGTAAGGAGTATTTGACTGGGGAAGAAGAAATAGCAGATATGATCACCACCTTGTGGCCCAACCTCTGATGAACTGACTGCATGGAAATGTATGCATTTAGGTATCAGGACCTTGGGTTATTCTTGGTTCTTCATGGTTTCTTGTTAAATCATCTGATGGCCACTGAGTGTCTCTGAATCTTTTGCAGGTCTCATTGATGAATTACGTCTTCCTAATCCTCTGGGTTTTTGCCCTGCCCTATTCCTCATTCCGTCCATTGGCATCCAGCATTTCTACTCTATGGGCTTGTGTCATGATTATCTGTAAGATGATGTACCAGCTAAAGGTGGTGAAGATATCCAAGTACTCTAGGAACTGCACTCTGGTAAGCATGATGTTGTAAGAAATTGGAGTGTAGTCGACCCGATTACCCTTTTTGCAAGATGTGATCTGACCTTGGCCCTGCTGCATTTTCCTGAACACTAGTGATGTTTAATATCTCTCTTTGTCTTCAGTGCATTCGATGATTTTGCTTCCACAGCCAGCTGGGGATGGAATTCTAAAGGTTCACAGCTCTCTGACAGAAGAACTTCTTCAACGAATGACCCCCCCCCCACCATTGTAAACTTATCTACCGATTTCTAGATTCTTCCACTGAGTGAGGTGTCCTCTCAGCATCCACTCTGTCTAGCCCCCAACCCTCATTCTTCTACTCTCCAACGAATATGGGTTTTTGATGGTCAGTCTGGAGGCTCAGAACCTGTTTCTGTACTTGTAGGGCTTATTTCTGGGAATGAAATGCTTAATTTTGGAATGATTGATGTGCCTGGGCCTGTTCAGAAGGATGAGGGAGTTTCTCAGTGAAACCTAATAGATACTAAAAGGACTGGACAGAGTGGACTTGAAGTGGATGCCTGGAGACCCAATGGAAAGAGAGTCTAAGATCCGAGGGCACAGCTCAGAACAAGGGATGTTCCTTCAGAACTGAGATGCGGAGGAATTTCTTTAGCCAGATGTTGACAAATTTGTTGCAACAGAAGGCTGAGGAGATCAAGTCTTTGAGATGTATTTAAGGCAGAGATTGGTAGGTACTTGATTAGTAAGGGTTATGGGGAGAAGGCAGGAGAATGGGGTTGGAAAAAATTAGCCATGATTGAAAGACAGAGCAGACTCGACATGCCAGACACTCCCATATCTAACAGTCTTTCATATTTCATTCTGTGATTTGCTGAGCAGCCAATGTGCTTGACAGAGAATCCAGAGCCAATAGGGTGGTTGCAGATGACTGGCAGCTCACTTAACCAATCACTGACATTGTTTTTTTTGCGAGGCTCAGGGTCATCCTCAGGATGGAAAATTCAAAGAAACAAGGAACTTTTTTAAGTGAATTCAGGCATGCGTCAGATGCAAATTTTGAGAAATTAATTATTTTGAATTGATGAGAAGCAGCTGAAATCAATGCAAATTTAATTTAAATATGAATGTGTTGTCACACATTTGAAATAACGGGGATGATTCACAGTTTTAATTGCCAGAAAGTGGAAAATAAGGGGATACGATGACATTATGGTGTGCAGTCCATGACGAGCATCTCATTGGAAGATGGGGCGTGGTGGGGACAGGAAGGAAAGCTGCTGCAGGTAATGTGTCTCAGCTGGGCAGGCAGATTGGGGAACTTCATTCTCACCTGTTCCTTCCCTTTATTCCTCTCTCACCCATTTCTCTCCATACCTCATACCCTCCCTCGTACATTATTCTCTCAGAGCCTCTTGTCTTCATACACTAAAATTCAAAGTATATCTGTTATCAAAGTACTTGTATGTTACCATATACTGTAGCAAGACATTATAAGAGGTCCCGCATGGGAGGTTGGCCAGGAAGGTTCAGTCACATGACTAGTGGAGTGCTGGGTCTGTTGTTTTTGTCATATATATCAATGATCTGGATGATAATAACCATATAACAATTACAGCACGGAAACAGGCCATCTCGACCCTTCTACTCCTTGCTGAACACTTACTCTCACCTAGTCCCATCTACCTGCACTCAGCCCATAACGCTCCATTCCTTTCCTGTCCATATACATATGTTGTTAACTGGATCAGAAAATTTGTGAATGACACCAAAACTGGGGGTGTAGTGGACAGTGAGGAAGACGATCAGAGCTTGCAGTGGGATCCAGACCAACTGGAAAAATGGCAGATGGAATTTAATTCAGGCAAGTGCATGTGTTGCACTTGGTTAGAACCAACTAGGGTAGGTCTTACACAGTGAACAGTAGGGCAGTGAGGGGTGCGGCAGAACAAAGGGATCTGGGAATACAGGTCCATAATTCATTGAAAGTGGCAGCACAGGTAGATAGGATCATAAGGAAAGCTTTTGGCACGTTGACCTTCATAAATCAAAATATTGAGTATAGGAGACGGGATGTTATGTTGACGTCTTATGAGACCTAATTTGTGAGTATTGTGGGAAGTCAGGCCTAATTTGGAGAATTGTTTGCAGGTTTGGTCACCTACCTACAGGAAAGTTGTAAGTAAGACTGAAAGAGTGCAGAAAAAAGTTACAAGAATGTTGCTGGGTCTGGAGGACCTGAGTTATAAGGAAAGATTGAATAGGTTAGGATTTTATTCTTTGGAATGTAGAAGATTGAGGGTATGATGATAGAAGTATACAAAATTATGAGACGTATATGTAACTTGCGATTCGACTAGTGGCTTCACCTTGGGGAAGACAGCTCCCAGCCCAGTCAAACTTAAGAAATCTTGTTTGGGTGGATGCTGCGTGATGTATTCCCCTGTTACAAATCAGTAGCATGAAATAACAAACAGTGCACGATATGTGATTAAAGGATTGAGCTTTATAATTCTTAATTTGACTATACGGTTAATAAAGAAACAAAAAAAGAAAAGGGCCCATGTTCATGAAACAGTCTAATGTGCAACATTGGAGCTTGCAGTTCCATCCGTTTGTTCCCTGTCGACCTCTTCCAAGTGTAGCTGACCCTCGGACCCTCGCTCCAAGTCCACTCTGTCCAGTGGTCTACCAACTCTCTCCGTTCGCGTCTTCTCTCCTCATCTCTGCCCGACAAAAGACTGCAAAATCCCTGCTCCCAGACCCACAAGAAAAAACAATATCCCTCTCATTGGATAGCACACATTCCAAAACCCCATTATCTCTAGTCATAGCCCAAACATTGCTGCTACAGAAACCATTTCCTTAGCCGTAAAACATTACAGAGAGGCCATTACATTAGCAGCGAAACCTCACAGCGTGTTACAGATAGATACGATAATTGTAAGCAGGCTTTTTCCACTGAGGTTGGGTGGGTCTACAATGAGAGGTCATGGGTGAAAGGGGAAATGTTTAAGGGGAACATGAGGGAGAAACTTCTTCATTCAGAGAATCGTGAGAGTGTAGAATGAGCTGCTAGTAAAAGTTATGCATTTGAACTCGATTTTAAAGTTTAACAGAAGTTTGGATAGATATATGAATTGGAGTGGTATGGAGGGTTATGGTCATGGTATAGATTGATGGGAGTTGGCAGTTTAAATAGTTTGGTGTGGACTGGGTGGGTCGAAGGGCCTGTTTCTGTGCCATATTTTTCTTTGATTCTATGACTATACACTACCAGGAGATTCACTTTCTTGTAGGCATTGCCAGGAAGAAAGAAATACAGTAGAATTTTACAAAAAAAACTACACATAAACAGTTGAAGACTGACACCTACCAATTTGCAAAATATGACAAACTGAGCAAATAAGAATAATTCTGAGAACATGAGTTGTAAAGAGCCCCTGAAAGTGAGTCTGTAGGTCAAAGAATCAGTTCAGAGCAGAGGTGAGTGAAGTTATCCGCGCTGATTCAGGAGCCTGATGGTTGTAGGGTGAACCTAGTGGGGGGTTGTAAGGCTTCTGTAACTCCTGCCTGATGACCATAGGGAGAAGGGAGCATAGCCTTTTCTCCATTCCTCTCTCCACATCTCACTCTCTCTCTCTGTAGATCATTCTCTCTGCACATCACTCCCTCTGCCGTACATCATTCTTTCCATGCCTCCCTCCCTCCCTCATATATAATTCTCTTCAAACTTCACTCTCTCTTGTACATCATTCCTTTCTTTTGCAAGTTCTGAATTGTTAAGTCTTGCTTCTATTAATAGTGCAGGACACCACTTCAGTTGTATGTATTACAAAATAGGATAATGCATTGAACCTGACGTGTTTGAAGAGATCACGGGAAACAGGTTCCAGTGAGCTGGATGACAAACCACTGGAATTTCAAAACCGGTGGATACCATATTTTTGGAGTTCTATTACTTTCTGTTGCTTCTTCTGTCCCGTACGCAGTCACATTAACATTTTACCTTGTACTCCTCAGAATGGAAGCCAGGAGCTGCAGTCCACGTCTGCTCTGTACGCAGGACCCATTGACCCTGTGTCTTGGTATGGAGCACTGAGGAAGTGTGAAGATGATGTCCTGCCCTGCCTGCAGGTACATGTTTAAAACACTGGGACTCTATCTGGAGAGACTGCGCTCTCACTGCAGATCAATGTCATGCTTCTTGCCCTCTTTGATTGGCTGTTTGGAATTACTGGTGGGAACACTATAGGACTGACCCCAGTGTACAATTTAGACCATGGTTAGCTCTTTGCTGCCAGCTTCCAGCAAAGATTATCTCTGATAAGTGTGTCTATTACTCACTCGGAGAAATCGGCATGAGTTTTTATCACTATTGCTACCAGGAGCAGGTGTTCAAAATTTGCTATAATTCTCATTTCCAGAGTGAAATGAAATTACTGAGAAAACCAAGGCATACTTGCCAAGAGTTTGCAGATGGGACTAGTATAGCTATGCATTTGATTGTCAGCAGAGACTTAGCGAAGGGCCTGTTTCAGTGTTGTATGACTACGTGGCTATGAAAGTTGCTGGCTCAAACCGGCATCTCTACCTTACAATCTACAGAGGGGTAATCATAATCCCCTGGGGGGAAGGGAAGTGTCAACATTTGGGGTCAGGACCCTTCATCAGGACTGGAAAGGAAAGGAAAGGATGTGAGAAGCTGGCAGGTGATAGGTGAGACCAGGTGACAGTATGGGGGGGGGGTGAAATGGAATGTGAGAAGCTGGAAGGTGATAGGTGAGACCAGGTGACAGTATGGGGGGGGGTGAAATGGAATGTGAGAAGCTGGCAGGTGATAGGTGGAAGAGGTGATAGGTGGCTGAAAAAGAAGGAACCTGATGGGAGAAGACAGTAGACCATGGAATAAAGGGAAGGAGGTGGGGAACCAGAGGGAGGTGATGAACAGGTCATAAGGGTGGAGAAAGGGAAGAGAGGGGATGAGGGGCCACCTGAATGAGGGAAAACAGAGAAAAGTTGTCACTGGATTTTAAAGAAATTGATGTTGTTGCTATCAGGTTGGAGAGTACCAAGACAGAATATGACGTGTTGTTTCTCTAACCTGTGTCTGGCCACAGTAAGGCAGTAGAGGAGGCTGTGGATAGACATGTTGGTGTGGGTATGAGAAGTGGAATTGAAATAGGTGGCCACTGGGAAATCCTGACCCCAGCTAAGGACAGTTAGTGTCACTCACCCTCCTGTGCATTCAAATCTCACTTCGATGTCATGATGAAGTGCCTCGGCCAGAAATGTCAAATATACTCTTTTCCATAAATGCTGCCTGGCCTGCTGAGTTCCTCCAGCATTTTGTGTGCGTTGCTTGGATTTCCAGCATCTGCAGATTTTCTGTTGTCAAATTTCACTCCAGAGACTTCTGGACAGAAAGCCAGGCTGACGCACAAGTGTGTGATATGAGGAGTGGTATGATATCTGAGGTGCCACTTTTTTTGCATGTGGTGTAAAAATCAGAACCTCATCTGTTCTCTCAGATAAAATCCAGGAACCATTATGAAGGAATCCTAGGGAGTTAACCCCAGGGACTAAAGCAATGTTAATCTATTAATTGGTGTCATGTTTCTGTTGGGGAAGCTGTCTGCAGATTGACTGGGGTATTTAGTATGTTACAGCAATAGCCATACTTGCAATCATCCTGTACTGTAAGGCACTTTGAGATACCTGATAGAGATATAAAAATGCCAGGCTTTCATTGCCTGGTACATTTCCGTCTATACTAGTTTTCGTACTGACTTACATACCGAGATAAAGTAAAAAGCTTTTGCGTGTCATCCAATGAGATCATGCCATACATAATTATATCGAGTTAGTAAAAAGAACACACAATGCATTGTGAGGTGTGGCAATTACAGAGAAGGTGCAGTGCAGGTAGACATATAAAGTTCAAGGGCCATGAAGAGGTCGACTGGGAGATCAACTGTTCATCTTTTACAGTATGCGAAGTCCACTCAAAGCCTGAAAGCAGCAGGATAGAAGCTGGCCCATGGGAAAGTGGAGAGAATGACAGGTGTCTGCTCTTCAGAAGTGCCCTGGCTACCACAATCGTTCTCTTTGGACCTTCTGTATTAACAATTTCAGTACCCAATTGTATTCCTATACACTTCCTCATTCTTTGCTTCTGAGATACTTCCAATACTTTACAGAACCAAGTCATCTGTACTTTTGGTGTTGTCAGTATCAATTTTGTATCACTAACATATGTTGTGAAATTTGTTGTTTTGTGTATAGAGTAAGACATCAAAAGTTACTGAAAATTACAGTAGAAAAGCAAATCGTGCAAAAAAAAAGGAATACTGAGGTAATTTTCATGGGTTCATGGATTGTTCAGATATTTGATGACAAGGGGGAAGAGCTGCTCCTAAAGCATTAAATGTGGATTTCATGTTACCATACTTCCTCCCTGATGGTGATAATGAGAAGAGAGCACATCGCAGGTGGCGAGGGTCCTTAATGATGGATGCTGCCTTCTTGAGCCACCGCGTTTTGAAGATATCCTGGATGGTTTAATTGATTTAGCTAGTTGAAAATAGATTTGTAATCAATGCTATATACCAGTGACAATGTGATATACTGGCCTGTGTCAGGATACCACAACAGATCATCATCCAGTCCTTTATGTTGTAACTACACCTGTTGCATCTTGTTTGTTTAGAGCCACCTGATTATCCTGGGTTTGCTGGCATTCGAAGTGACTGTTTATCGCCATCAGCAGTACTACAGGCTCCAGAAAGGGTTAAAGACACCCTTGACAGGGACCCTGCTGGACAACATCACTCGGCTACATTTGGATGATGGATTATGGAACTGCATCAAATACTTTATAAACTATTTCTTCTACAAGTTTGGGCTAGAGGTACAGTTTGCCTAAAGGCATCCATTCCTCTTTGAGAATTTCAAGAACATCAGTTAATGTGGATTTCATTGTCAACTTGATGTGTCCACAACACTGACACAAGGGTAGAAAACGTGCCACAATGGTTTGCATTTCACATTGTGAGCTCCAGTTCAAAGGTTAAAAAAAGTTTCAGATTTTCATATATTATGAACAACTCAGAAATTTGTATTTCTCCAGATAGCCACAAAACAAAGAAAGAACATGAAAGTTGTTCAGGGAGAAACATCAGGCCCACCACCACCCCCCCCCCCCCCGTACAACAAAGAATGGCATCAACTTCCAAAACCCTCTCCCCCACACAAAAAACTAACAGAACGTCAACACTTCCCCTCACACAACAAAACGGAAAATGAACGGGTGATTGAAAAAAATGCCTTTAGTTCTTTAGTTAATACACTAAAACTCCATTAATCTGACACACTGGTTACATTGATACCAGACTGGCAGATTTACCAGACCATTAGATGTTATCTCATTAATACAATATTACACTTTTAATTTATGACTTTTTTTAGATGTTTCACAGTGGTGTAATAAACTTTCCAGTTAACCCAGTGAATTTCAAGAGATTACAGGAAACAGGGTCCCTGTGCGCTGAAAGGGTGCACAGAAGTGGGGTCTCAGTGAGCTTCAAGGGAATGGACTCTAAAGTTGGTGACCAGACCACTGGGACTACTGAACCATCCAAGGTTTGTGTGTGAAAATCCAAATCCTGTTCTTAGAAACAAAATATAAAGGTTGTCTCAGTAAACGTGAGCATGAGTCTGTCAGATTATTGAGGAAACTAATTCAGGACCTTTAGGGAAGAAAGCTCTCCACACTTTCTCATGTGGACTTCCAGTTCTGCACAACATGGTTGGGTTTGACTGGGTAGGCAGTCAGGTGTCTCAAGCCATTGCTAAGAGTTCAAGGATGACTCTTAGTGACTTACAACAGCTTGGACTGGAGATGACAGCCTTACCAGTACACACCCCTGGCATGAATAGTGGAAATATAATCATTTGGTAGAAGCTGTAGACAGAGACTGTTGAGGTTCCAGTACATAATTCTCCATAACTTCTACCACCGCCAACAGGATCCCACCATGAAACACATCTTTCCCTCCCCCCCACTTTCTGCTTTCCGCAGGGATCACTCCCTACGCGACTCCTTTATCCATTCGTCCCTCCCCACTGATCTCCCTCCTGGCACTTATCCTTGCAAGAGGAACAAGTGCTACACCTGCCCCTACACGTCCTCCCTCACTACCGTTCAGTGCCCCAAACAGCCCTTCCAGGTGAGGTGACACTTCACCTGTGAGTCTGTTGGGGTCATTTACTGTGTCCAGTGCTCCCATTATGGCCTCCTGTATATCAGTGAGGCCCAATGTAGATTGGGAGACCACTTCGCCGAACATCTACACTCCATCTGCCAGAACAAGCGAGATCTCCCAGTGGCCACCAATTTTAATTCCACTTCCTATTCCCATTCCGATATGTCCATCCACGGTGTCCTCCACTGTAGTGATGAGGCCACATTTAGATTGGAGGAACAACATCTTATATTCCATTTGGGTAGTTTCCAACCTGATGGTTTGAATGTCGATTTCTCCAGTTTCCGGTAATGCCCCCCCCCCCCATATCCTTCACCATTTCCCATCCTGTTTTCCTCCCCTCACCTTACCTCCTTGCTTCCTATAGCCTCCCCCGGTGCCTCCCCTCCCCCCCCACCCTTTTTTTTTCTTCCATAGCGTTCTGTCTCTTTCACCAATCAACTTCCCAGCTCTTTACTTCATCCCTTCCCTCCAGGTTTCACCTATCACCTGCTGTTTCTTTTTTTGGCGTGTGCCTCCGTACATGCGAGTCTGTGCGTCTGTGCGTGCATGCATGTCTGTGCATCTGCGCCTGTGTGTGCGTCTGCGTGTCCACGTGTGTGTCCGTGATGATGTCTTTTTCATGGCTTTTACAAGGCGCGGAGCGAGAGAGAGAGAGACTGTGTGGTGCGCCACTCCTCACAGACATTTTCGCAGTATTTTTTCCCCATTTATTTTTACGAGATCAAGTTGCGATCTCGACTCTCAACCCGGCACGGATGGAAAGCATACTCGGGAGCGGACCCGACTAGTTTTGAAACCGGGAACCCCCACTCCCGGGTCCGACGCCGATGTCGTTGCGCCACCAGCCAGCCCTCGCCTTCTGTTTCTCTCTCCCCGTCCCCCATCTTCAGTCCTGCCGATGAGTTTCAGTCCGAAATGTCAAATGTCTTTTTTTCCATAGATGCTGCCTGGCCTGCTGAGCTCCTTCAGCATTTTCTGTCTTTTGCTCGGATTTCCAGCATCTGCAGATTTTCTCTTGTTTGAGATTCTATAACTCTTGATTTCCTCTGTCCCTTACAGCCCTTGCTTTCTCATTCCCAGTGGTATAATGTGTAGAAGTTGTTTGGTTTATTCACCATTATTTACTGTGTCTGCACATATATTAATACCGACACATGAATGAATACATTAACAGCCCACTAATTTACATTTACTATGCTGCTTGTCCCTTTTAAAGAAAAGAGTGAAACCAGTTCCCAATGTTTCCAAATTTGCAAAGTTAATCCTAGAACTGGGTACATCATCCATCTCTAGATCCATTCAGATGGGGACTTTCTGTTCCCATTGGACAAATCTTGAACATATCAGCATATTTCATTGTCAGCTCATCTATAGTCGATGTGGTTGCTTACACCAATTACATTCTTCCAATCCCCTTTTGGTTCTTTGAGCCAATCCCTACCCAATAGAAGTGATCTGATTGTGTGATCATCTTTCTTTTCTGCCCATTTTCAGAAACCACACAACACATCTGGCCTAGGGAACTACTGTGGGCACAGCTAGCCAGTCATTAACACCTTTAGCAAACCCGTTTAGCTGTGCTAAAATGTTTGATCAGTCAAAGCTGCTTTACTGCTGAATTCATCTTACACACATTCAGACTAACCCTTGTTGCATGTTTGTTGGTTAAACATTAAAGTCAGGAAGCTGAGTTTGGGAGTGTATTGTGACTGTTAATTAAGCATAAATCAAAGCATTTAATTGCAAATGAGTATATCAGTTTTTTATTATCACGTGTACAGTGAAAAACTTTGCTTTGCATGCCATCCATAAAGAACAATATTGGTATTGGTTTAATATTGTCATATGTACTAAGATACAGTGAAAAGCTTGTCTTACAGACTGTTCATGCAGATCAGATCACTACACAGTGCATTGAGACAGAATAAGCTAAACCAATAACAATGCAGATTGAGGTGTAAATGCTACCAAAAAAGTGCAATGCAGATAAACAATAATGTGCAAGATCAGAGCGTGGTAGATTGCGAGGCCAAGGGCCAATCTTATCATACTAGAGGTCTGTTCAAGTGTCTGATAACAGTGGGATAGAAGCTATCCTTGAGCCTGGTGATATGTGCCTTCAGACTTTGGTATCTTTTGCCCGATGAGAGAGGGGAGAAGAGAGATTGTCTATGGTGGGTGGGGTCTTTGATTATGTTGGCTGCTTTACTGAGGCATTGGGAAGTATAGGCAGGGTCTATAAAGAGGAAGCTAGTTCTTGTGGTGTGCTGAGCTGTGTCCACTACTTTTTCCTTGGTACAGGGTATTATGTTGCTAACAGGTTTAGTTCATGAAGCTAGAACCAGGTTACTGCAGACACAGCTCTGGCAAATTAATGGTTTATGTTTGGACTGGTTGGGCAGGTAGGATAATGTGAGATGAGCATATTATGGAATAGATAATTACAAGTGTTTTGGAATTGGCTAAATACAGGAGTAATGGAATAGACTGCACAAATGTAATAATGTACATTATGGTGAGATAACTTAGACAAGGTTCAGAGAGTGCTGGTGCTACAGTTTAAGTTATATGGGAATTGATGCACAGAGTTAGGAAGTGTTGTGAAGGACCATGTAGAGATTGGTAGATATTGAATATAGAAACTGTTGAGAGTGGTGCTTGTATAGGCAGCTTCATAGGACCAAATGAGGTAGATGAGATTCATGTAGGTGGGAAAGGTCGGCATGGCTGTGGTGGGCTGAAGGGCCTGTTTTTGTACTGTACCACTCTAAAATCTGTATAGAGCAGTGTGAGGCAAGTAAGTGGAAAGCATGGGAACATTGTGGGCTAGTTACATAATTCACATGACATGAAAACCTTTGAGGTCCAAAGTAAATGTGAATTGGTGCATGCCCTGGAACTGGAGGTCCAGTGGACCCTTTGCTGACCACAGGAGGTGAAATGTGATAATAACAGTAGCTTGGACCCAAGCTTCTTGAAGAGCTCTGGGAAATCTGCATCAATGAGATGAGCACAGGTCAGTGCTAAGCCAAACGACAGGGTGAAAACTGGAGTATGACAGGCATCATTTTGTTTGTTTTCCAGATCTGTTTCATGATGGCCATCAACTTGGTTGGGCAGCGAATGGACTTGTACTCTGCAATTCATGCCTTATGCCTGACCGCCATTGTCCAGCGGCGTCGCAGGAAGGCCATTGCTGAGATATGGCCCAAGTATTGTTGTTTCATCGCCTGCATCATTTCATTCCAGTATCTGCTGTGTCTCGGGATCCCTCCCTCTTTCTGCAAAGGTGCCTCCTCAAACCAACTGAGTAACATAAAGCAACAAAGCGTTTAGATAGACGTTTAGGGAGAGATTAACCTTGAGGTAACTCGTGCCACTGTGCATTCTGGTGATGTCAACATATGGTCCGTAAACTGCTCCTTGGGTGTTACAGAATAAGACTCCAAGAGATAGCCTACCAACCTGTGTTGCCTATCAACCATCCAGTTCTGCACAAATCTTACACAGACCCATTTTACTCCCCCTCCACTCCCATTAGCCTCCCCTTCACCCAACCACCTCCATGGATTCTCCCACTCAGTTACACACAGGGACTCGTTTAAGTGGCCAGTTAACCCACCAACCAACAATTAACCTGAGGGGAAGTGGCAAACTCCACCCTCAACGGTGGTTGTTATCAATGTACAGTGGGGACTATAGTACCTCCTCTTGTTATTGGATACAGAGACTTGGAAACGTCAAGATGTTTCACCCTGAACATCCACCTATGCATGTGACTTTGACATGGTTCCTATGCTTGCATTAACTCTTGATCAGGTCCACCATAAATTGTTGTATGTGCAAATATAGCCAAAACTCAAAATGCAGCTAAACAAGTTGAATCATTTCACAAGTGACCTGATTCCTGTCAATAATTGCTCTCTATGTCCCTACCAATCTGCCCCATTTCTGTGCTTCACAGCTTCCAACAGGCTTGTCCGCCCTCCCTGGAGCAATGCTTCAGCTGGGTGCAGCTGGCTACAATCCCTAAATACTCCTGTTGTCCCATCATTCAAACACAAATACCAATAACAGAAGCAAAAGGTGGAGTGGGAATTACTCCCAGTGTAGTCTCACAATGATGAATAGCTTGTTTGCGTCAGGAAACAGGAGAGAATCCTTCCTTCATGTATGGTATTCTTTACAGATTATCCTTGGAGATCCAGCCTTGGACTGAGTTCCAATCTGATTAAGTGGCTGTATCTGCCAGACTTCATAAGGAGACCCAATCCTATGTTCCTTGTCTGTGAGTATCCAGCATGTAAGGTATTGAAATTCCAGTGAGAGAATGTATTTATCTTTACATCTTCATATCCTAGATATGATAGATTAAAAGTCTGATCAGAGTTAAGATTCCAGTTTACAATTGTAGGTAAGTGCCCTAGTTAAGAACATGTTTTATAGTATTGCAACTGCTATGCTGTTAGGCACTTTATTTCAGCAGCTTTTCTGCAAAACACAGTGTGTTCTGTTAACTAAGCTTCATAGACTAGTATTTTGGTTTCTGCTAAGATAAGGAGCCGTTTGCTTGGTTTAGGAATGTTCTGTCACCCAATCAGGTTTGTCTTGGTAACATTCTGTCCAGGGGGATGCCATGGAACATTCGAGAGAGCTGGGCGGGATCAGATTTCTGACGGACAGTTGGTTAGTTTTGGGTCTTTGCAGGCAGGAGTTGGAAGAGGAAGGAGGAGCGGAGAAGAGCTCAAGGGAAGACACTCACAGACTCCTGCTCAAAAGGGAGACCCTGGTGCTAGGAGTGCTTTGTGCGGTTGAATGGAGGAAGTGCAAATACTCCTGAGTTGGCCAATTAGTTTATAACAGTCTTCAAGGGAAGTTTAAACTGTGCCTGGTGACATGGGTTCAGTGGCATGAGTGATTAAAGTGATACAACCAACTACTTCAGAAACGAGCTCCAACGTTTATGTGCACATTTAGACTGGGTTAACTGTAATGGACCTTTTTCCTTTTCTTTTTCTATTAACTGTTAAAGTTGAAATATCTGTAAATATACTTCCACCATAATTTTATTCCGGTGCACGTGGCCAATTGGTTAAGGCATTGGACTAGCGACCTGAAGGTCATGAATTCGAGCCCCAGCCAAGGGAACATGTTGTGTCCTTGAGCAAAGCACTTAATCACACATTGCTCTGCGACGACATTGGTGCCAAGCTGTATGGGTCCTAATGCCCTTCCCTTGGACAACATTGGTGTCATGGAGAGGGGAGACTTACAGCATGGGCAACTGCTGGTCTTCCATACAACCTTGCCCAGGACTGCGCCCTGGAAAGTGAAGACTTTCCAGGTGCAGATCCATGGTCTCGCAAGACTAACGGATGCCTTTATTAATTTTATTCCGGTGTAAGGTCTGTTGCTTCCTGGGGAATGGTAACTTTGCAGGGGGCAGTATTGATAGAGCATTCACCACAATGTTTGTTCCCTCAGCGGAACATTCCTACTTTCCTGTTTGGTTGAACCCAAATCATACTGACCCTAGACATGCATGGCTTATTGAAAATGGCCTTCTCACTGTTACCCATGCAATGCTAAGTCACGTGACTGTTAGCCAGAGTTAGCTAATGAGCCTAGTTTGTTACGAGCTTCCATGAGAGGGCTATATAAGTGTGATTGAAAGCCAGGTTTCTATTTAGAATAATAGGAGAAATATCTCTGTTTACTTGGGGGTGGGGGGAGGCCAGCACAAGTAGGAGAATCTAGAATGAGACCATAGTCACACAGGACTTAGAAAGAGGTTGTTTAAAATTGAGGTGTATGGAATGGTTAATCCCTGAAATTCTCTTTCCAGAGAGTTGTGGAGGCTAGATCACTGGGGGGATTTAAAGAAGAAGAAGGGGATAAATTTGAGAGTAAAGTGGCTCATTTATGCCACTAACTTACATTATGGTATGAATATTGAAAATGGAACATTCTTTAACAGTTATAACAGGATGTAGGTGAGTAATGCAATGCCATCTAGTGGCATCCTGTGTAATACAGTCAAATCAAGTCAAGTTTATTGTCATTTAACTATATACATGTATTAGAGTACATGACCATATAATGTATATAGAAACAAGACAACGTTTCTATGAACCAGGGTGTAAAGCACTTAACACATATAACATACGATAAGTTATGAAGGTAAGGATAAAATCTACAGATGAATTGCATGTAAATAACGAACTAAAGTGAATTAATATTAAATATTGTAGGATAGAGAATAGATTAACCAGTGACCCTTCAAATACATTGCTAATGCCAGGTCTTTTGAGGTCAGGGAATGTTATCAGCCTGGTGAATGATCACATTGCAGTCTCTTCCAACAGCATTAGTGTATCATGTTACATTGCTTTAGCATACCAGGGGAGTATAAAAGCAATTTCTGAATAATCTCGAGCTCACCATATGTCCAGGTGGGAAAATAGCGTCATCCACACCTTTAAGGGAAAATAATTTTCAGGGCTTTGAGCAGAGCTTTGGAGGAGGGGAGGAAAGAGACTGAATCAATTCCACAATGTAGACCACCGGAGACTCCTGGACTGAATGATCTTTTGCTGTAGTGGTAGCCATTGCTCTGTATCCTGTGTAATTATTGTTAAAACGCTATTGTTTCCTTTATAAGTAAAGAATGATTTTTTTACCTGATTTGCTCTCAGATGACTTCATGTTGCTGTTGTACGCGTCCAACCAGTGGCAGGTGTTTGAGGATGAGAACAAAGGAGCAGTGCGGCTTTTGGCCGGGGAGAACACAGAGATCGGCCGCAGTCTGGATACAGCCACCGTCAGTCAGTATATCCCCGTTGCCAACTTCCTACACTGCAGGTATGCCACTCCTGAAAAACCCGGTCACTATTATTTCAGATACCAGTGATCTCAGTGTTTTGTCTCCCTAACTTTGGATGCTGGTTGACAAACCAAAGTTTGAGAGGTCCTTATGTGCAGATCCCTCATTTTCAGATGGACACAGGTCACACAATTGGGTTGTCTGGAGGTGGAAGAACAATAATAAGAGAGAGAGGGTGAGTTGCAAGGCTGCAGGGATATAAGGAGTGGGGAACGGAATTGATGGGATTGCTCCTCTGAAAGCTGACATGGACTTGATGGACAGAATGGCATCTTTCTGTGTCACGGGCAGGAAGAAAAGCATATTGAGCCATCAAAAATTATGCAATGTGCTACCTTTTCTTTCAATAGCTTCATCTGAAAACTCTTAAAAGGTGATTGCGGTTTATGGTCAACCAGTTAACTGACCAAAAAATACAAATATATGAATGAGAAGTTAGGGGGCTAAATTAATCAGTCATTTAGCATATTCTTTGAGACTGAATAGGCACCATAGCATCTGAAACTTAATTCACATTGACAAAGAAACAACTGCAACTTCCAGAACTTGTGACTTTATCTGTACACCCATTTTTTACCACATGTAAATAAGGTAAAAGTTCTAACAGGAAGTACGCAAGAAGGAAGTCCCAACAGATACTAAAGTTCTACAGATACTAAAGAACTTCGGAATACAGTATCCTTCCCAGTTTGTAACTGCAAAATAATCAGAACAGATGACCATGGAAAGAAGTTCATCTACAGTATCTCTAATGAGAAATAGGTGAATGCCAGTAGTGATTTCTTACTTTAAAGTGCTAATTCCATCTACACTTTTTAGTAAATGTAAGTAGTGGCTAAAAAAAATGGAGAGAGAACTGGTGCAAGTCTTTTAAGAAAAATGAAAGTAAACATTGTTGCCAATTTGAGAAGTGTATACAGTGGATTCTGGTTAATTGGGCCATCAGTTAATTGGGACATGGCTTATTTCAAAGGTTCAAAGGTTCAACTTAATGTCAGAGAAATGTATACTATATACGTCCTGAAATGCTTTTCCTTCGAAAAATATCCACGAAAACAGAGAAGTGGCCCAAAGGATGAACAACAGTTAAACGTGAGAACCCCAAGGTCATCCCCAGCTTCCCCCTCCCACGTGTAACGGCAGCAAGGCAATGATATCCCCGCCCCTAGCAAAAAAAAAGCACACCCGCTACTGAGCACAAGCGTGAGCTAGGCAATAGCAAAGTCACAGACCTTGCAATTACCCCAAAGACTACTGCAATTCATCCGGCATTTGACAACCCACAGGTTCTCTCTCTCCCTAATAAGGGAGAGGGAAGTGTTCCCTATTTTCACAGCAAGTGGGAGTCATAACAACAACCTGCTGGTTTACAATGTTAAAAAGTCAATTTCGTCACTTTTTCCAAGCTCTGTGCCTGAAGATCGCAAAGATCTCAGGTCTTCGGGCCCACAGCGAAAGATTTTCCGGCCTCCCCAACAACACACGAGTCTCCTGCCGTGACACCAACCCTCGATCCACCCGTCTCCAGAGCTCCGAGATCTTAGGCTTCCAAACACAATCAAGACTCTCAGGCCAAACCCTTGGCATGTCGAATAGTGGCCAGTCATGGAATCCCGAGAACGGGTCCCATTCCTGCAAAGAACTGAAGTCTGCGTGTAACTTAATATATAGGGTTTTCAAAAGAACCCTGAAAGGGAAAAATAGAGATGGAAATAGAGCTGTTTCCAAAGTTGCAAGCAAAGGAGTCATTGTTTAGCGCCATCTTAACTCTGCTTCCAACTCTTAAAGAACAAAAACAATTGTTAAAGAACAAAAACAAATTGAGAAAATAGCCAGGATTCCTTTCATTTATTTGGGATACCATGCTACTTAATTGGGACAGAAGACGGTCAGTAATGTGTACTTGTGTGACCATCAGACACTACACCTGGCTAAGAGTAACACACATCAAAGTTGCTGGTGAATGCAGCAGGCCAGGCAGCATCTCTAGGAAGAGGTACAGTCGACATTTCAGGCCGAGACCCTTCGTCAGGACTAAGGGTCTCGGCCTGAGAGGTCTCGGCCTGAAATGTCGACTGTACCTCTTCCTAGAGATGCTGCCTGGCCTGCTGCATTCACCAGCAACTTTGATGTGTGTTGCTTGAATTTCCAGCATCTGCAGAATTCCTGTTGTTGACCTGGCTAAGAGTGAACAGTTGTGTTAGTGGCGTGTGCTTATATTATCCACGTGGGTCGATGGACCATCGTCATTATCATTATGTGCCGTGTCGTATAATGTGGACAACCATGGTCCCACAAGCACGATTGTTCTTTGCAAATTTTCCTGCAGAAGTGGCTTCCCATTGCCTTCTTCTGGGCTATGTCCTTACAAGACAGGTGACCCCAGCCGTTATCAGTACTCTTCTGAGATTGTCTGATTGTCTGCCTGGCATCAGTGGTTGCAGAAGCAAGACCTGTGATATGCTCCACCTGCTCCTATGACTTCATGTGACCCTGATCGAGGATGGCGGGGGGAGGAAGAGGCTAAGGAGATGCTACACCTTACCCAAGGGTGACCTGTAGGCTAGCGGTGGGAAGGAGCGCCTTACACTTCCTTTGGTAGAGACAGAACTCCACCCCACCGCCTAGGGGCCGACGGATGCTGATTCAAAAAGCAGTGATTTTTTTGTCTCTTTCAATATTTTTAGTAGCTTCTACATAGAAGAATACAGAGTACAAGAAATTATATATAAAGGTAAAACAAAACAACTACCAATTACATTATATCTATTCATAATAACAATCTCATTACCCCATATTCATGTAGATTAGTCAAAGTTATATTGAATTATACTAATTTATTACAAAAAAAGAGTCTAACCCCTACCAAGACCAAAGCTGTTTATTAAAGAGGAAAAAAAAGGTAAAATACCTTCTCGCATAATAAAAATTAATAATAGCCAACATCTAAATTTAAACAACCAACTGAGGGTTTTGCAAGTTTTGAAAATAATTCAGAAAGGGTCCCCGCAATGTTTGGAAGTCTTGACGAGATTCAGAAATTGAACAATGAATCTTCTCTAAATCTAAGCATGACATAATGTCGCATAACCATTGAGCATGAGTAGGAGGAGAAACATACTTCCATTTAAACAAAAGCACCCTCCTAGCTATAAGAGAGCTAAAGGCCAAAATATGTAAATCAGATGTCTTCAACTTGATATCTTGTCCTGCAGCAATACCGAATAGGGCCGTCAGAGGATTAGGCTTAAAATTGACTTTGAAAAGTAAAGAAAAAGATGTTTTCATAATTTTGTTTGTTTATTTTTGACTTTTAAAACAAAAAAAATTGAGACCCTTTCCAAGATGCCATGAAAAGATTTGACACTGGCCAAAAAAGTTACCTTCCTGGACTAAATTGAAAGCCATCTGCCTAAACCCACTCATCGTCAGCTGGCAGAGATATCTAGAGTGCGGAAATTTACAATTATACGCTTGATACATCAGCAAAATAAACTGTGAGAAGAATGGGCATTACGCGAGGGACAACGGGGAATATCCCAAAAACAGAAGTGTGAATGTAAGTATCCAGATGCTGAGGTGGCCCTCACTCAGTGGCTTCCATTGTAACTGGAATTGACAATGGATCAATGATCAATGTTTTTAAAACAATCAGAGGAGCTGGCTAAGAAGCTGGATCATGAACAGATGGTTGGTTGTCTCGATGGAAATGTAAATTCCACATTAAATTCAAGAAGCGTCCAGCAGGAAAGGTAGTGCTGATGCTGTAAGCACAAAAACATGGAAATCTACTAAACTCCTCGACTTGTTTCCAAAATTTTGTGCAGATGATATCTACACTGTCAAAGAAACAGGCCTTTTTCATCGTGCCATGCCAGACGGTTCCCTTTGCTACAAACACACACTATCAGCTTCAAAGAAAGCAATGGATTGCATAACTGTGTTGCCTTGTTCAAATATTTCAGGAACTGATTTAAAAAAATGTATTGGTTATTGGGAAAAGCATTAAACCTCGATGCTTTAAAAGGCTGCCAACGAATAGTTTACCAATCGAGTACTATGTTAGTAATGCATGGATGACTTCGGAAATTTTTCAGAAATGGCTAATGACTTGGCATATGGACCTGCAGTGGAAATCAAGCACAATTCTGCTTGTTGACAATTGTGCAGTACACCCTAATGTAGAATGTTTGAGAACTATCCAGATGGAAATTCTGCCTGCCAATACAACATCGTTGGTGCACCTAATGGATATGGGTAAAGGTAAAGGATCCTTCCCGCGCCTTGTTTGGCACATTGGGCAGCAACCCTACCATTTCTTTAGCGCTTGGGTGTGTTTATGAGACCAAGTTGCTAGCTCGACACTCAACTCAGCACGGATGGAAAGTGTGCAAGGAGCCAGCCAGATTTTAACCTGGGACTTCTTGTTCCGAAGTCTGGGTACGGATGCCACTACACCACCAGCACAGGCATGAGATACGGGATATGCGAATCATAAAAAAATTTCAAGACCTTCCATCGCAGAAAGTTGGTGAACCACATTCTCAAAGCAATTGAAGAAAATCTACTGACATCTTCCACAGCCAAGGAAGTGAGTGCAAGCGTTAACCTTTTACAGGCAGTACAGTTTGTCTATGATAGTTTGTGATAATTCAGAGCCGTTTTGTTCACAGTGGTTTCAAACATTTAGGCTTGGAGATGTCAGAAACAGTTGGGAGTGAAAATGAAACAATTTCACTAACTTAAACACGAGGTATTCTGCAGATGCTAACTTAACACTAACTTAACAATTTAGGAACAATGAAGAGATTGGAGGTGCCAACAATTATCTTGAATGTTACATTGAAAATGAATATTTAGGTGATGCAGTTGCTCAAAAGTATTGTATGAAAACACCAAGGCAGGGAATATGAAGATGAGGAAAGTGATGAGGATGACACAACCGAAGCTGAGTAAGTGACCAATAGGATGCCAGGGAACTTCTAGTTGAATTACGACACTTTCGAGCAGGAAGGCAATGGAGGCAGTTCATGTTCTGCACTGGGTGTCTGCACTGACTCTGTTTATATACAGTCAATCAAAAGAACGCACCAACATGTTCCTCCGTCAATTACCATTGCAAACTAATAGTTTTATAGTACTATAGTAATATTGGTAGTGTTCTAATTTTTTCTGTATTTCATTTAAGTACATAATTTGTTAATCAGCTAAATGGTAGCTTGTCTTTTAACTATTTCCATAAAACTTCGCCTGATTGGGCGGCTGCTTAACTGGGCCAAAACATACTGATCCTGATGTGCCCTAATCAACCGGAATTGACCGTATCACAGCAGTGGATTGAAAAGGCAGTGAATATATTAAAATTCAGAAATAGATAATAGTGGGACCAAAGTCCAGACTGTTTCGAGATTTAAAAATAATTTCAGGCAAATAATGCTGTTGGATACATAATTTGTAGATGAAATTAACAATTCATTGCATTTTAAGTAATGAGATTATTACCTGGTTGTTTGATAGAAATCTGATCAAAACCTTACAACTTGTAACTTCATATACATGACTAAAATATCAGTGTCTGTCATTGTGAGTGAAAATTAAGTGTGTTTTTCACGAGTGTCTTTCAGCAGGGGTTACACGACTGTTATGGTCAAACATCTAACTGGCCAAAAAAAAAAATTAATGTTGAACTCCATGGATGAGGGACTTTGGGGGACAAGTTAATTGGTCATACAGCATTTTCTGTCAGAGTCTTTACAGTCTGAATGGGCACCATAACATGTGAAACTTCATTCACATTGACAAGTACATAAACTGTTAGTCTCGTCCCCACTCTGAAAAGAAAATATTGTATACCGTTTTTAAACAAGCTGTGAAAATAATTTCCACCACCCACCCCACCCCCACCCAATTCTGATTTTTTTTTTTACAGTTTATCGAATGCAACTCTGTAGCTACTGAATGGCACAGTAGTGTAGTGGCTAGCATAATGGTCTACTGCCCCAGCAATCAGGGATCAATAAACACAAAATACTCTGCAGATGCTGGGGTCAAAGCAACACTCACAACACGCTGGAGGAACTCAGCAGATCAGGCAGCATCCGTGGAAACGATCAGTCGACGTTTCAGGCCGGAACCCTTCGTCAGGACTGTAGGGGGAAGGGGCAGAGGCCCTATAAAGAAGGTGGAAGGAGGGTGGGAAGGAGAAGGCTGGTAGGTGCCAGGTGAAAAACCAGTAAGAAGAAAGATAAAGGGGTGGTGGAGGGGAAGCAGGGAGGTGAAAGGCAAGAAAGGTGAAGAAGGAATAGGGGAAAACACAATGGGTAGTAGAAGGAGGCAGAACCATGAGGGAGGTGATAGGCAGTTGGGGGAGGGGGCAGAGTGAAATAGGGATAGGGGAAGAGAGGGGGAGGAAATTAGCGGAAGTTGGAGAATTCTATGTTCATACCAAGGGGCTGGAGACTACCTAGACGGTATATGAGGTGTTGCTTCTCCAACCTGAGTTTAGCCTCATCATGGCAGTAGAGGAGGGCATGTATGGACAGTCAGTTCCTGCCACTGTCGTTAAGGAGCATTCTCCCTGAGACTGCTTGGGTTTCCTCCCACATTCCAAAAGACGAATGGGTTAGTAAGTTCTGGGCACTGGAATCTTGGTAACACGTGCGGGCTGTCCCCAGCGTATCCTCAAACTGTTGGTCATCGGCGCAAATTATGCATCTCTCTGCATGTTTTGATGTTTCGGTGCATATGTGACAAACAACGCTAACCTTTTGGAATTTTTGATGATTGCTTCTGGAAGTGAAAGTTGGTCAAGTGAGTGTTTCCCTGCTGAAGTTACTGCACTAATGGTAATTACCTCATGGATTGTTTTTCCTCCAGGTGTTACTTAGACATGTTGAAAGTGGTGGTCTTCAGCTACCTGTTCTGGTTTGTACTCTGCCTCATCTTTATCACTGGGACAAGCAGGATCAACATCTTCTGCATGGGTTACCTGGTGGCCTGTTTCTACTTCCTGCTCTCCGGAGGACAGCTGCTGCTGAAACCTGTCAGGGTTATAGTCGACCACTGGGACTACTTGATTGGCTACACTATCCTGGTGATTGTGACAAAGAACGTCTTCTCTGTACGTGCTCTTCACTCTGCTCGTCTCATTCACTGGCATGGCCAACCCCCCAGTCCAAAGAGTCTAAGTCTGGTCCTGAAATCCCACTGGCTGGCTCTGTGTGCAACTCTGCTGCTTGGTAGGATTTCTGTGGGGAAAAATGTTGGAAAAGGGAAAATGGAATTCTTGTACTGCATGATTGGTTCCTCCACTAATATGGGTGGTTTGCAAACCACAGCTGAGATCCTATCCTGTGAATGTTTTGTTCACCCTATGCATGGCCTTTGGGCGATACCAGACCGCTACCTGCATTAATCCCCAGATTAATGTACTATAGATTAGTGTAGATCGCTAGTTAATGGTTGCACAGACACAGTGGGTCAGAGGGCCAGCTTCCATTCTCCATGCTATGCAGGAGCAAGCCTCCTTAGCAAGTGTGAGGTCTGCTTCTGCAACCCACAACATTGGCAATCAGAGCAGGAGAGCACTTGTCTTGATTGCCCCACCATTCATCAAGAGGGTAGCTGATCTTCCTCAGTGCCATTTTCCTCTTCCCATTGATTTGGATGACTACCTTTTTACCTTTCACTTCCACCTTGATTCTCTCCTGCTGAACACCCCAAAGTGTTCCATCCTGCTGTAAATCTAGTTTAAACCCCCTCCAACAGCTCCAGCAAACCTTGCCCAACCGCCAGGATATTATTGTTATATGGGCTAAGATGTAACTTGCCTGAGTCACACAGGCTCTATCCATCCCAGAAATACTTCCAATGGCTCAGAGGTCTAAAGACCACCCTCCCCGTAGTCTCTCTGGCCATGAATTTATTTGCTGTATGTCTCTGTTTCTGCCTTTGAGTACAGCCCTGGGAATCCACCCCAAGCAGGTACTTCTTACTTAAAGACAGACCCAGTGCGGCAGTTTTTCTTTATGTCGCACTATCAGATTCCCCAGCCCAGCGATGAGGCTGACTTTCAACCCCCAGTTTAATCAATTCGTCTTCACCCCACCTTTTGCCTTGACCCTGTGACGCTTGGGCTTTCCTGCTTCCCAGTGAAGCACACAGTGGGAAACGATCTGAAGCTTTTCCAGTACACCAACAGGCCTCGAAACAGAATGGAGGGCCCTGCACAGCCGCCACATCACACTCATGCTCCTGGTTTGGTAAATAGGAGGGCGATGTTCTACGAGATATTTCTTTGATTAGAGGGAGCTCTTTGGGCACCGTATTATAATCAAACTCCAGTAATCCACTCTCCAATGGCTGGACTCTGTCTCACCTTGTAATTTTTGCCACGGTCCTCACTCGCTCACCAATTTCCCCATCCACTCACTGGACCCTGCTCCTCACACCCTCCTACCACTCGCTGGGGAACCTGTTTCAACGCTGCCCATCCATCCCCTCATCCTGAGCTGCCTCAAGATTCCAGTTCTCCTGGCCATGTTCACTTGAACCTTCCTGGTTAACTGTGTACTATCTTTTCAAAAAAAGTAATAAAGAGTGTATTTCAGCATTAACAAAATACTATTCTGAAAAACTTACTGCTATTAACAAAATACATCTTCTAATGCTGAAAATTTGCTAGTCTAGCATCAGTAAGGTCCTACATTTGCAGGGTTAACAGAGTTTTACAGTAGTGAAAGGATATTTGATTTGTACAGTTTATAGATCTAAAGTAGAATAGCTCTGGAAGCATGCTGGATTTGGGAGAGTTAAAAACATAAGATTCAGCAGGAGGGATGATAATCACAGGGAAGATTTAATGAACAGGGTGAATTTTGCTTCAGGAAGTGATTTAGTATGCGATACAAGTAGTGAGATCTGTGATAATTGTAGCAAGAGCTGAGACTCAATTTCTCACATATGGAGCAGGTTCCAATCGTGTGGGAGAAGTGGCACCTGACTACTCTAACATTAATATACCGGGAAGCCACTGTCATGCCTTGGGCTGTATAATTAATCAGGAGCATTAGGCGAAGCAAGAAAATTTGTTAAATCAACCTGACCAACAATGTCTGTTAAACAAAAACTAAATTGCATGCTGAGCCTAGAAATCGGGCTAAGTTAACTCTAATCTACAAATCGGTTGGGCTAACCAAACTAGTTACAATACTGTGGAAGGGGGTTTCCTACACCAACCAAGGGCATCCTTGCACTGGTTTTGTGTAATAAGAAGGAAGTAATGAGCAATCTTGTTGTAAATACTACAGTATTTCAGGAGAGAGGGGTGACCATAATATAATAAAATGCATCAAAATATAGTGTGAAGGAGTTAATTCCAAGACCAGTGTCCTGAACTGAATTAAAGGAACATAGAACAATACAGCAAAGGAACAAGTTTGGGCCTCTTTGTCTTTGACAAATGCCTGACAAATTGACTGGAATTTAGTGACGATTTCAATAGTAAAGTGGATGGGGGAGACTGATAGATGTGGTGTATTGGAACTTTCAAAAGGCCTGTGATAAGATTGGAGATAGTTTAATGTTATTTCCAGTAAAGGAGAATGAAATAAGAGATCAGTGTGCAAAGCTAAAACAAATGGTTTGGGGGTAATGTACTGATCTAGACAAGGTCCAACTGGCAGACAGGTATCGAAAAGATGGAGCTGTTGAGACACGGAGATGATTTACAGGTACAGGCAGCTGACAAAACTACTAACTATTCCATTAATTACACATTTTCTGGACTACATTCACTGTAATCCACAGTCTGTAATTCCCCTTTTGAAACTGTTTTTTCGAACCGTCAGTATAACCTAGCGTTTTTACAATATCCTGTGGGATTCAGCGAACTGGATTTTACAGAAGCACACACAGAATGCTGGAGGAACTCAGCAGGCCTCATAGATGGCATCTATGAAAAAGAATACAACTGATGTTTTGGTCCGAGACCTTTCATCAGGACGGCTCCTGATGAATAGTCTCGGCCTGAAACATTGACTGTTTACTCTTTCCCATAGATGCTGCCTGGCCTGTTGAGTTCCTCCAGCACTCTGTGTGTGTGTGTGTGTGTGTGTGTGTGTGTGTGTGTTGTTTGGATTTCTAGCATCTGCAGATTTTCTCTTGCTTGTGATTGGATTTTTTGAGCATGGAGGCATGGCCACAGCAGTCACTGCTAAAGCGGACTTGGGGCCAGATCAAAGCGGCGGGGCCCAGGCACAAGAGTGAAAAGTGAACTGATGTTTGGCATGTTTAAGTGCCAAGCCAGGTTAAAAAGGTCAAGGTATCAAGGCCGAGGGCAAAGGATGGATCATGTTCAGCTCACTACTCTGAGGTTTACCTGTCTCAGTGCTGAGCTTGATTCGTGGCTCGGGATTCACTTTCAGGGGCTCTCTGGTTCATGTTCTGCGTGTTATTTGTTTACATTTTTATCTTTTGCATGATTTTTTCTTTTTTACACTTTGGGTGTTTGACAGTCTTTGTTGTGTGCGGTTTTTAATGGGTTCTAGTGTGCTTTTTTGTTTTGTGTCTGCCTGCAACAAGACGAGTCTCAAGGTTGTACAGTATATAGTACACAAACTTTGATGATAGATACACTTTGAACAAAGAGTGGGACTACACAGGTTATTTTCCAAGTGGTAGTCATTCTGTTAATTGGAACCCAGCTTATTTATGATAGATAATAATGAGTTAAATGTAAGAATTAAATGGAAATATCTCCAGGTTTGTGGAGGAAGGATGTTGCGTTGGATAGAGTTGTGGAGGATCCAATGATTTGGACAGGATGAGTGAGTTTGCAGATATATAGTAGATAAAGTAATGTGTGGTTATCCACTTTGGTGATAAAGACAGGAAGGCAGATTATCTGATTGGCAATAGAACGAGAAAGAAGGGGGTGCAATGAGTTTTGGGTGTCTTAGATGATTAAGAAGACAAATGGTACGTGGGCTTTCATAGCCAGAGGGTTGAGTACAGGCGTAGTGCGTGTACTGTTCACCTAGGTCTTCTCATATACAGCAACAGACTACAACAAACTCAGAGTGAATCAAATTATAATCATATTTACTACTTGCAAGGGGAAATCTACCTCCATATGTTAAGTTGTCAGTAGGTAGCTTCAATCTTACAGCTCAAAGCAGATCATTTTTATATGTTTACAGACTTCAGTAATTCATCAATTTCATGTCTTTGAAATCATTCTATCCTATAACTGCATTCCTTACTTATCTGCATCCATCTCACCACCCCAATGTCCTGTTTTTCTCTGCTGTCAAAATCCTCCCTGCCACAAAACACACACATCAGCAAACCAACAAAGCACTCTGGGATCACACAGATACGATTTTGTCATATTACATTTAACAAAAGTTATAAATTCATAAAAACCTCAGGATTACAGATATATTTCCACTGCAGGGATGTCTCGTTGCATTTCTATAGGATCAGGGTGGGAATGCACCATAAGTATTGTGTGCAGTTTTGGTCCCCTTATCTGAGAAAGAATGTTATTACCATGGGGTGACAGTAGTGGAGATTCATCAGACTAATTCATGGTATGATGGGATCCACATAGGAAGAGGAATTGGGCTTATAGTTGTTAGAGTTTGGAAGAAAACTGAACTACAGTGAAACTTATAAAATCCTGGTGGGACTGAACAGATGTGATGAAGGAAGGATGTTCCAAAAAAGTCTCAAACTAGATGTCACTGCTTAATAATGTAAGAATTGTAATTTGGGACAGAGATGAGGGGAAATTTGTCCACACAGAGAATGGAGAACCTTGAATTCCCTATCACAGAAGGCAGCTGAGGTCAAATCAAGGGATATGGGGAGAAAGTGTGAATAAGGGATTGAATCTGGATGATCAGACATGATCGAATTGGATAGTGGAGCAGGCCCAATAGGTTGACTGACTGATTCTTGCTTCTAATTTCTGTGCTTCATGTTGACTCAGCTTATTCATCCTTCCAAAATGTAATGCACCTCATTTTTCAGCATCGAGCTCTATCTGCGAATGATCCACTAGCTTGTCTCTATCTCCAAGCACTCTATCACTATTCTCTTCACAGTTTAATGCGTCACTCTTCTGAGTCATCAACTGTTACGAAAGTTGTATCTGAAACACCTACAGCAAGTCCAAATACACTTTCCTCCAGTAGAGGATATCATCTTTCATTACAAGAAGCTCGGAGACTTCGGCCTTCACCCTGCCTTGCGTAGCTGGATCCTGGACTTCCTGTCAGATCACCAGCAGGTAGTAAGAGTGGGCTCCCTCACCTCAACCCCTCTGACCCTTAACACAGGTGCCTCTCAGCGCTGTGTCCTAAGCTGTCTCCTTTACTTTCTGTATACCTATGACTGTGTAGCCTCCCACAGCTCCAATCTGCTAATTAAATTTGCTGGTGATACTACGTTGTTGGCCTAGTCTCAAATAATAATGAGGCAGCCTACAGAGAAAAAGTCATCACCTTGACACAGTGGTGTCAAGAAAACAACCTCTCCGTCAGTTTTGCAAAAACAAAGGAGCTGGTTATGGACTACAGGAGGAATGGAGACAGGCTGACCCCTATTGCCATCAATAAATCTGGAGTCGAGAGGGCATACACATCTTGGGCAAGTTCTTGGGCATACACATCATCGAGGATCACACGTGGTCTGTACATACTGGCTGTGTGGTGGAAAAAGCACAACAGCGCCTCTTTCACCTCAGACATTGAAGAAGTTTGGTATGGGCCCCCAGATCCTAAGAACTTCCTACAGGGACACAATTGAAAGCATCCTGACTGGCTGTATCACTTGCCTGGTATGGGAAGTGTACTTCCCTCAATTGCAGGACTCTGCAGAGAGTGGTGCAGACAGCCCAGCGCATCTGTAGATGTGAACTTCCCACTATTCAGAATATTTACAAAGACAGGTGTGTAAAAAGGGCCCGAAGGATCACTGGGGACCCGAGTCACCCCAACGACAAACTGTTCCATTTGCTACCATCCAGGAAACAGTACCGCAGCATAAAAGCCAGGACCAACAGGCTCCAGGACAGCTTCTTCCACCAGGCCATCAGACTGATTCATTCATGCTGATACAATTGTATTTTTATGTTATATTGACTGTCCTGTTGTAAATACTATTTATTAAAAATTACTATAAATTGCACATTGCACACTTAGATGGAGATGTAACAAAGATTTTTACTCTTCATGTATATGAAGGATGTAAGTAATAAAGTCAATTTAATTCAATACTGCAGCTTGGTCTATCCTTCCTTCCCTCCACCCTCCACCCTGCCTCTTTCAAATTGACATGGTGTTGTGGTCTCGTCTGTAGTCTTTGCTCCTCGGAGAATTCGTCTCTCCCCACCCCCAAACACAGAATTCAGAACTATATACTAGTGAGGGGGCAAAATGCTCTGGGAGATCTTGTCAATGACCTGCTCTTTAATGGTCACCCATTCCCTCTCTGCCTGTACCCTCGTGAGCATCTCTGGAAATGTGCTGTTCTCAGAGCACACAGTCTCACAGGCAGAGTGTAGTGATGTCAAGGTTAGGCTTCTAGAGCTTGTGCCCTCAGTGATAACCATTCCCTTACCCCGATAGTCCCGAACACAGCACGGCTATTCCATGGAACTAAGGTGCCCTGTGGTATCTTTATTGATTGGATTAATTCAATTAACAAATAATATATAAAATACAGTTACTCCTATAACCCTGTTTGGCTTTAATGAACATTTTAATTTCCTGTCTCTTTCTTTTCATCTACAGACATGAAATAAAATTTGAGAATATAAGGAGCGTTGGTTTAAACTCATTGACTTCGATCTGCCAGGTTGCTTCCACCCCACCCCCCCCCCCCCGGGATTCTGTTTGCCACACAGACTGGGGATCTCCGTCCTGTATTCCTTTTATTCAGCACATTTAACAATGTGTGAGCGTGGTTAATCAGCGGAGCATGCTTAGCCAAGAATCCGTATTTAACTGTTAATGCATACAGACATTTAAGTGAATGCACTTCCAAAAGTACATTTTCTTAAAGGAGGAATATATTTAAGCAGGTGCTTTTGCTGACGCATGGCGTCCCCCAGTCATTGTTCACCAGCAGAATGTGCACTCGCTCCAGCCTTTGTCTCTCACTTTGCTGACCATGTTTTTTAAATGGGAGAGGGAAATAAGGAAACATTACAGAGACGGTCAAACCCGCTGCAACAAATTTGATGGCAAATTAACTCATGCTGTGATTGACCCCTGACAGATTGGCTCCTGTGTCTACTTGAAAAGCTTGCTTGAGGGGAACTGCTGGGTGGTGCAGACGTTTGGAATGGCTTGTACGATCACGGAGTATGATCTGCGTGAGTAGATAATAGTTTGTTTCACCAGACTTAGAAGTCAGACGTGAGATTCCCTGCATGGGGTGCATGACGGGAGGAATTCTCCACTGTATCAGAACTATCATGCTGCTTACCAACATCCAGTACCAAATTAGCAGAATTATCCTCTAATTAAATATTAGGATACCTAGAGGTACTTGTCAGGAAGATCCAGAGCACCCATTGGTGTGTGTGTCTGGGATGGGCATTGGCCTTCTACAGAGAGCCGACAGACATGCTGAACTTATCGCCCATCCCATTGCTGAACCTGGTGACCACAGACCTCTTGGACCACTGTCAATGAGAATGGGGGATGAGGAAAATAATCAGACCTAGCTTTGGTGGGGAGGGTGGATTGGGAGCAGGAAAACAGAATGGCATTTTAGGGGAAAGGGGCAATGGGATAGATGAGCAGCCAGTGTTGAAGGGGATCAAGGCAAGATTGGCGTTTGGTTTTGGGGAGGATTGAGGTCAGGTATTGAGGGAGATCATTGTTTGGTGTTGGGAGAGATCGGGGAAGTTCAGTACTTAGTGTTGTCAAGGATGAAGGGAGACAAGCATCTGGTGCTGGGGAATTTGGTCAATATCAGCAGTATATTTGTAGGGATTGAGGCAGATAATGATCAGGGGACGAGGGAGGATGAGCGAGGTGTGGAGACAGATGGGCACTGATCGGTATTCGTTATTGATGAGTTGGCTGTTTATCAGCGTGCTGTTGCCAGGAACGGGGTAGATTGGTGCTTCCTGTTGAGGGAGGGTTCAGTGGACTGTGTTGAGGAAGGTCAGTGACATTGGCAAGGCAGAAACTGGGAAGGTTAGCAACTGGTGTTAGGAGGGTCCTGGATGAGATCAGAATTTGTGTGGTGGGATTGGGACCAGGATGAACCCAACCTCCTGGAGGGGTGATATGGGAAGTGCTGCTCACTCTTTTCACTGGAGCTGCCAGCAGATTGGTGAGAGGGGCTTGTTGCTTGGCAGACCAGGGGAATATGATGGGAGATCATTAGCAAAGTGAGGAAATGTGCTGGGAAGACAACATTCTCATGGTCTGCCCAGCGACTGACACTCCTAAGACAGCTAGTCCTAGCCTCCCCTGTGCTGCTTCATAGAATCATAGCAAAGAAAGTAACATTGTCACATGAGACCTGATGTGAAAACACATCAGCATCACAAGGGTGATATTTTGGAATGTTTCTAGCTCATTTTTTAATTGATATGAAACAAACCGGAAACTCAGTCCAGAAAATCAATAGAATTTTAATTGTATTTTGCTGGATAAAAAGCATGATTCAGTTGAATTTCATGGCAGTGGTGTTCAAAACGTTCTGCTGGTTCACACTACCTCACTCCATTCTTGGTATGAGGCTAGTGGCTAAACCATTGTAAGATGGTTGATGACAGGGAATAATGTGACTTTCTACCTCCAAGTGCCTGGCTCCACACCATTTACACTGGTTGATCAATTTGGGCCATGGTTGTGGTGTCCCACCATGCTACACAACTTGGATGTAGCAAAGGCACTCCATTATGCAATCAGAAGATTCTTGACCAGTGACCTTTTCCTCTTTCTCCTATAGTTTTGAAAACAAAATGGTTCAAAGGGAATTCTTTCTAAAGGGTCCATGGATTTTCTGTTAAGTTGCTTTAAGCGGAATCTAGGAGATATGTTAGTTTTTAAATCTCTGTGGGCTTCAGGTAGGTCCTGGAGATCTGCAACCCCAAACAATATTTTCACAGAAGAAGACCCTCTGAAGAGAAGCAGAGAAAGTTGATAGGAAGAACATGGCAATTGGATGGCCCTGAGATGTTGGTGCTTAGGTCCCTGATGGGATCTCACTAAATTTATATGTTTTGCATATGTCCCTATATGTTTCCAGCAAATACGGACAACCTGCATGAAGCCTGTGAAGTCCCAAGCAAGCAGGCGGGCATTATCTGGGATAGTGTCTGCTTCCTCTTCCTACTAGCCCAGCGGAGAGTCTTTCTGAGCTATTACTTTCTGCATGTGGTCGCAGATCTGAAGGCTTCAAAGCTCCTGGCAGCAAGGTGAGAATAATTCCTGTAGGCTTAAATCATTATAGACTCTGGATAACCTCTTCTTTGTGTCATTTATTCAGGGGTGTGTGCACCATTGAATATGTTGGTTCAAAGGTTCCCATGTCCAATTCATTTCGAACATGGTGTTAGCTGATTCCTTCAAGGTGATTACTAATACACTGCAATTCATTAGTTCCCACACAGGGGTGATCTTTCAAGGCTGGTTTACCTGCACACCTCTCTCTGAATTTTTGTTGGAAAATCTATGCTTATTGGCACTAGGGAAAGATCAGGATTGATGTTGAATGCTCATCAAATGACTTCTATGATTTAACTATCCGCTTGAGAGATAGTTAAATAGAAATTCCACACCTTTGTTGCTGTGTTCCTTCAGTGCCTCAGTAAAGTGCAGCATGGCTTGTGACCTGAAAGGAGTTAGAAACATAGAAAATCTACAGCACATTACAGGCCCTTTGGCCCACAATGTTGTGCCAACCATGTAACCTACTATAGAAGCTGCCTAGAATTTCCCTACCGCATAGCCCTCTATTTTTCTAAGCTCCAGGTACCTATCTAAGAGTCCCTTAAAAGAACCTATTGTATCCACATCCACCACCCTTGCTGGCAGTGCATTCCATGCACCCACCACTCTCTGTGTGAAAAACTTACCTCTGACATCCCCCTTATACCTACTTCCAAACACCTTAAAACTATGCCCCCTCATTTTCACATTTTAGCCGTGGGATAAAGCCTCTGACTATCCACATGATCAATGCCTCTTATCATCGTATACACCTCTATCAGGTCACCTCTCATCCTCCATTGCTCCAAGGAGAAAGGGCCAAATTCACTCAACCTATTCTCATAAGACATGCTCTCCAATCCAGGCAACATCCTTATAATTCTCCTCTGCACTGTCTCTATAGTATCCACATCCTTCCTTTAATGAGGTGACCAGAACTGAACACGGTACTCCAAGTGGGGTCTAACTAAGGTGATACATAGCTGTAACATTACCTCACACCTCTTGAACTCAATCCCATAGTTGATGAAGGCCAACACAGCACACGCCTTCTTAACAATACTGTCAACCTATGCAGCATCTTTGTGTGTCCTATGGACATGGACCCCAAGATCTCACTGATCCTCCACAGTGCCAAGAGTCTTACCATTAATATTATATTCTGTCTTCAAATTTGACTAATGAAATGAACCACTTCACACTTATCTGGGTTGAAGTCCATCTGCCACTTCTCAGCCCAGTTCTGCATCCTATCAATGTCCCGCTGTAATCTCTGACAACCCTCCAGACTATCCACAACGTCCCCAACTTTCGTATCATCAGCAAACTTATTAACCCACTCTTCTACTTCCTCACCCAAGTCATTTATAAAAATCACAAAGAGGAGGGGTCCCAGAACAGATCCCTGCAGAACACCATTGATCACCATCCTCCATGCAGAATATGAACCATCTACAACCACTCTTTGCCTTCTGTGGTCAAGCCAATCCTGAATCCACAAAGCAAGGTCTCCTTGGATCCCAACTCTCATTACTTGCTGAATGAGCCTCGCATGGGGAACCTTATCAAGTGCCTTACTGAAATCCATATCCACTACATTCGCTGCTCTACCTTCATCAATGTGTTTTGTTACATCCCCAAACAATTCAGTCAGGTTCGTAAGGCATGACCTGTGATTGACAAAGCCATGCTGACTATCCGTAATCAGTTTATGTCTCTCTAAATGCTCATAAATCGTGCCTCTCAGGATCTTTTCCAACAACTTTCCCACCACTGAAGTCAGACTCACCGGTCTATAATTTCCTGGGTTATCTCTGCTCCCTTTCTTGAACAAGGGAACAACATTTGCAACCTTCCAATCCTCCGGTATTCTCCCACCCCTATTTATGATGTAAAGATCATTGCCAGAGGCTTAGAAATCTCCTCCCTCACCTTCCACAGTAACCTGGGGTATATCTTGTCCAGTCCTGGTGACTTATCTAACTTAATACCTTTCAAAAGCTCCAGCACATCCTCTTTCTTAATGTCAATACACTCAAGCATTTCAGTCTTGCTTTAAGTCGTCCCCACAATTGTCAAGGTCCTTTTCACTGATGAATACTGAAGCAAAGTATTCATCGAGTACCCCCGCTACCTCCTCCGGCTCCACGCACACGTTTCCACTATCACTGCTGATTGGCCTATTCTCACACGGCTCACCTTCTTGCTCTTCACATAATTGTAGAATGCCTTGGGGTTTTCTTTAAACCTGCTCGCCTAGGCCTTTTCGTGGCTCCTAGCTCTCCTAATTTCATTCTTGTGCACCTTCCTGGCACCCTTGTAATTTTATAGAGCTCTAACAGGACCTAGTTTCATGAACCTTTCGTAAGATTTCTTTTCTTCTTGACTAGATTTTCTACATTCTTTGTATTCCATGGTTCTTTTACCCTACCATTCTTTCCCTGCCTCAGTGGAATATACCAATGCAGAATGCCATACAAATATTTCTTGAACGTTTGCCACATTTCTGCTGTGCATTTAAGAAATTACAATGGCATGAAAGGGGAACCGTCCGTAGATGACTGGAAAGGGGCATTTGCAGGATGGACAGCAGAGCAGCAATTGCTGGAGTTTCTGTAAAAAATGAGGGCAGTGCAAGACAGATATATTCCAAATCAGAAGAAATTTTCAAAGGGAAGAAGGACATTACCATGGCTGACAAGTGAAGTCAGAGCCAAAGTAAAAGCAAAAGAGAGGACATACAAGGAAGCCAGAGCTAGTGGGAAGATAGAGGATTGGGAAGCTTTTAAAAACTTGCAGAAGAAAACTCAGAAGGTCATTCGAAAGGAAAAGATGAATTATGAAAGGAAGCTGATGACTTATATCAAAGAAGATACTAAAAGCTTTTTTAAGTATATAAAGGGTAAAAGAGAGTTGAGGGTAGATATAGGACCAATAAAAAATGATGCTGGAGATATTGTATTGTAGTGAGAGGCGCAAAGATGGCAGAGGAGTTGAATGCTTATTTTGCATCAGACTTCACAATGGAAAACATCTGCAGTATACTAGACATTCAAGAGTGTCAGGGAAGTGAAGTTTGTGCAGTGAAAATTATGACTGAGAAGGTGCTCGGGGAGCTTAATGGTCTGAGGGTGGATAAATCTCCTGGACTTGATGGAATGCACCCTCGGATTCTGAAGGAAGTAGCTGGAGAGATTGCAGAGGCATTAACGATGGTCTTTTAAGAATCGATAGATTCTGGCATTGTACCGAATGACTGGAAAATTGCAAATATTACTCTGCTATTTAAGAAGGGTGGGAGGCAGCAGAAAGGAAACTATAGACCTGTTAGTCTGACATCAGTGGTTGGGAAGTTGGAATCGATTGTTGGGGATGAAATTACAGAGTACCTGGAGGCACATGACAAGATAGGCCAAAGACAGCATGGTTTCCTGAAAGGAAAATCCTGCCTGACAAACCTACTACAATTCTTTGAGGAAATTACAAGCAGGGTAGACAAAGGAGATGCAGTAGACATGGTGTACTTGGATTTTCAGAAGGCCTTTGACAAGGTGCCACACATGAGGCTGCTTAGCAAGATAAGGGCCCATGGAATTACATAGAAGTTACTAGCATGGGTAGAGCATTGGCTGGTTGGCAGAAAACAGAGAGTGAGAATAAAGGGATCCTATTCTGGCTGGCTGCCAGTTACCAGTGGAGTTCCACAGGGGTTGGTGTTTGGATCACTGCTTTTTACGATGTATGTCAATGATTTGGACTATGGTATTAATGGATTTGTGGCTAAATTTGCTGATGATACAAAGGTAGGTGGAGGACCAGGTAGTGTTGAGGAAACAGAGACTGCAGAGAGACAGATAGTTTAGGGGAATGGGCAAAGAAGTGGCAAATGAAATACAATGTTGGAAAGTGTGTGGTCATGCACTTTGGTGGAAGAAATAAATGGGCAGACTATTATTTAGATGGGGAGAGAATTCAAAATGCAGAGATGCAAAGGAACTTGGGAGTCCTTGTGCAAAATACCCTAAAGGTTAACCTCCAGGTTGAGTCAGTTGTGAAGAAGGCAAATGCAATGTTGGCATTCATTTCTAGAGGTATAGAATATAAAAGCAGGGATGTGATGTTGAGGCTCTATAAGGCACTCGTGAGACCACACTTGGAGTATTGTGTGCAGTTTTGGGCTCCTTATTTTGAAAAGGATATACTGACATTGGAGAGGGTTCAGAAAAGATTCACAAGAATGATTCCAGGAATGAAAGGGTTATCGTATGAGGAACGTCTGGCAGCTCTTGGGCTGTATTCCCTGGAGTTCAGGAGAATGAGGGGGATCTCATAGAACCATTCCGAATGTTAAAAGGCCTGAACAGATTAGATATGGCAAAGTTATATCCCATGGTAGGGGATTCTAGGACAAGAGGGCACGACTTCAGGATTGAAGGGCATCCTTTTAGAACTAAGATGCGGAGAAATCACTTTAGTTAGAGGGTGGTAAATCTGTGGAATTTGTTGCCACGAGCAGCTGTGGAGGCCAAGTCATTGGGTGCATTTAAGGCAGAGATAGGTAGGTTCTTGATTAGCCAGGGCAAAAAAAGGGTATGGGGAGAAGGCAGTGGAGTGGGGATGACTGGAAGAATTAGATCACCCCATGATTGAATGGTGGAGCAGACTCGATGGGCCGAATGGCCTACTTCTACTCCTATATCTTATGGGTCTTATGGGCTTATTTCCCTGAGAATATCTGCTCCCAGTTTATACCAACTATATCACTAGTGTGACTAACTAAGCCAAATGGAACTTAATTAGGTTTAAGCTCTTACACTAACTATGAACAGAACAGAGAGCTCCCCAATGATATGCTGGGCATGTCTTCCTGCTCTGCATTCAGGAGAAGCCCTACAGCGTATTGCCTGTCTTTAATCACTCTCGAACTGCTCACGTTTATTCACTGACCAGGTAACTTTCTTCACTGTGGTATATCCTAACAGATAGAGATTCCCTCTCCTTATGCTCCCTGGTGATGAACCAGCTTCATCTGTCTCCTTTCTAGTTCTGGCGACAGGTCTTTGACCTGAAACATTAACTCTGTTTCTCTTCTCACAAATGCTGCAGGACCTACTGAATGTTAACACCATTTTCTGTTTATATTTTCAATATCCAGCATCTGCATCATTTTTTTTTATTTTCAGGTTCTCCAATGTCTTACTTAACATTTCTCCTTCAATGGATAATGTCCAAAATAACAGGCTATTTGACTCATTATTGGCAAAGAATTCTGTGTTTTGCCTCTAGTGTTGATCTGCATTTCAAAGCAGAGTCCTGAGAGATTGTCAATTGATGTCGAAATAGACCTCACATTTACCTGCACTGCACTTTCTCTGTAGCTGTTACACTTTATTCTGCGTCTGTTGTTGCTTTACTTTTTTCTACATCAATGCATTGTGTAATGATTTGATCTGTATGATCAGTATGCAAGACAAGCTTTTCGTTGTATCTTGATACATGTGACAATAATAAACCAATTACAAAACCCAACATGTGTAAACGTGAAATGCAGAAAGGTGATAAATTGAAATCTAAAATGCAAAGAGATGATTATATTACAAATGATGTATTCAGACGACCAGGTTTGCATAAATATAATTCTTTTGTTTGCACAGAGGAGCTGAACTGTTTGAAGCAAAAGTTAAAAAGGGAATCACAATGAGACTGGAGAAAGAAAGGCAATCCATGGAGATGCTGAAGAAACAGTAAGTTTAATTTAATCAGTGTAGGCAAGGAAGAACAGGTGACGTGCTGAAACAGGCTAGTTCCTCACTCAGGACATTTAATCTTTAATTCCCTGCACATCAAATTCACAATGCTAAACAAAGCTGGAATGGGCAGTGCTCTTCGTGATTGCCCCGAGCGTGTTTGTTTATTGCTGTCTATGCTGACAAGCAAAGCTGCCGGTGGAAGATACGCTAGCAACATGATGCATGGAACAGAAAGAGACCTTTCGGGCTGTTGTATCTGTTATAGCTCTTTGCGGGAACAATTCAATTCACCCCACTCTTCTGTCTCCACTTCTGAGGGAGTGTGGGAACTGGGGCCCTGTGTATTAGAGGGTACGTGGGAACTGGGGCCCCTATGTATTAGAGAGGGGGTGGGAACTGGGGCCCTGTCTAGGTTGGGACTGTGTGTATTAAAAGGAACATGGGAGCTGGGCCCACTGTGTACTTGAGGGAACGTGGGAGCTGGAGCCACTGTGTATAAGAGGGAATGTGGGAGCTGGGGCCACTGTGTATTAGAGGGAACACGGGAGCTGGAGCCACTGTGTATCAGAGGGAATGTGGGAGCTGGGGCCACTGTGTATTAGAGGGAACATGGGAGCTGGAGCCATTGTGTATCAGAGGGAACATGGGAGCTGGGACCACTGTGTATTCGAGGGATTGCACCAACTGGGGCCCCTGTGTACTGGAAGGATCCTAGGAGCTCGGACCCCTGTGTTTTACAGGGAGTGCAGGATGCATACCCAGCAAGTCAGATGCCAACCCTTTCAGGATTTCCAAATAATTGGGTAGTGGATTATCAGTGTTTTACTACAGTAAAGCAAAGGTGCATTATTCTACTGACCCTGACATCTTCTCTCTTTTCTCCACACTTCTCCCTGAATCTCATCACTAGGATGGAAAGGATCAAGGCCAAACAGGAGAAGTACAAGAAATCAGTACCAAGATCTGTCAATAACTCACATAGGGTCGGAAACTCAAAGTCAGACGGTGAGAAATCATCTCCAGGTTTGTCTGTTCATGGACAGTTGAAGGGAACTGTTAACGCCGAGTGTTTACTGACATTGCTAGCTTCTCCAGTTGTCTGGAAACTGCTGTAGTCATTCAACAAAGGTAGGGTTGTCCCTGACTCTGTGACCTTCACCACTTGGTTCTTGCAGTCAAGCTGGCCTTATTGGAGAAATAGTGGGGGCTTGGTTAGTGATAGACACTGAGTCCCAACAGAACCCATGCACAGACTTCACAAGTTCACAGGTTCAAAACACAAAGTAAATTTGTTACCAAAGTGCATATATATCACCATATACAATATTGAGATTCATTTTCTTGTGGACATACACAGTAAATACAAGAAATACAATAGAATCAATGAAAGACTGCGCCCAACAGGACAACCACCCATCATGCCAAAGATGACAAGCTGTGCAAATACAAAAGAAAATAATAGTAACTAAATAAGCAAAAAATATTGAAAACATGAGATGAAGAGTCCTTGAAAGTGAGTCCATACGTTGTGGGAACAGTTCAGTGATGCGTCGAGTGAAGTTATCCCCTCTGGCTGATAGGGAATAACTGTTCCCGAATCCGGTGGTGTAGGTCCTGAGGCTCCTGTATCACCTTCCTGATGGCAGCAGTGAGAAGAGATCGTGGCCTGGGTGATGGTGGGGTGGGGGGATCCTTGATGATGGATGCTATTTTCCTGTGACAGCGCTTCATGTAGATGTGTTTAATGGTGGGGAGGGCTTTACCTGTGATGGACTGGACCGTGACCGCTACTTTTTGTAGGATTTTCAATTTAAGGGCATTGATGTTTTCATACCAGGCTATGATGCAACCAGATAATATACTCTCCACAACACATCTATACAAGTATGTCAAAGTTTTATATGTCATGCCAAATCTTTGCAAACTTCTAAGGAAGTAAAGGCACTGCTGTGCTTTCTTCATAATGACATTTTCACACTGGACCCAAAACAGTTCCTGTGAAATGATAGCACTGAGGAATTTAAACTTGCTGACCTTCTCCACCTCTGATCATCTGATGAGGACTGGCTCATGGACCTTTAGTTTCCTCCTCCTGAAGTCAATAATCAGGTCCTTGGTCTTGCGGATGTTTAGTGAGTGATTGTTGTTGTGGCACCATTCAACCAGATTTTCAATCTCCCTCCTACACGTTGATTCATCACCAGCTTTGATCCGACAAATGACAGCAAACTTAAATATGACATTGGAGCTGTGCTTACTCTCAGTCATAAGTTAAAGCAAGTAGAGCAGGGGGCTAAGCACACAGCCTGTGATGCACCTGTGCTGATGGAAATTGTGGAGGAGATGTTTATGCCAATCTGAACTGACTGGGGTCTGCAAGTGAGGAAATTGAGGATCCAATCACACAAGGACATATTGAGGCCAAGGTCTTGAAGCTTATTGATTAGTGTTGAGGGGATGATAGTACTGAATGCCATTCTGTAGTTAATGAAGAGCATCCTGATGTATGCATCTTCACTGTCCAGGTGTTCCAGGGCTGAATGAAGAGACACTGAAATGGGATCTGCTGTGGACCTGTTGTGATGATAGGCAGACTGGAGCAGATCCAGGTCGCTCCTCAGGCAGGAATTGATGTGTTTCATCACCAACCTCTCGAAACACTTCATCACTGTGGATGTTAATGCTACTGGATGATAGTCATTGAGGCAGGTCACCATGTTCTTCTTAGAAACTGGCGTAATTGAAGCCTGCCTGAAGCAGGTGGGGACCTCAGACTGCCGAAGTGAGAGGTTGAAGATCTCAGTGAACGCTCCAGCCAGTTGATTAGCACAGGTCTTTAGTGCTTGGCCGGGTGCTTTCAGCGTGTTCACCCTCCTGAAGGGTGCTGTCACATGGGCATCAGAGACTGAAATCACAAGGTCATCGGGGGCTGTGGGAATTCGTGAAGGTTCCTCCATGTTTTGACCATTAAAACAAACATAGAAGGCATGGAGCTCATCTGGGAGCGAAGCCTTGTTGTCACTAATGTTGCTTAGTTGCACTTTGTAAGAGATAATAGTATTCAAGCCTTGCCACTGCTTTTGAACATTAAGTTTGGTCTGCAATTGACACTTAGCACAAGATCTCTTTCTGGAGATTGTACCTGGACCTACTCAGAATCAGAATCTCGTTTAATATCACTGCACAAGTTAACTTTGTGGCAGCAGTAAAATGCAATACATGAATTTAAAAAACATACAAAGTACAGTAAGTATATATATGTATATTAAATTGTTAAGATTAGTGCAAAAACAGAAATTTTTTAAAAAGTAGTGAGGTAGTGTTCAAGGGTTCAATGTCCATTTAGGAATCGGATGGCAGAGGGGAAGAAGCTGTTCCTGAATTGTTAAGTGGGTGCCTTCAGGCTTCTGTAACTCCTTTCTGATGGTAACAATGGGAAGAGGGCATGTCCTGGGTGGCGGGGGTCCTTGATAATGGAAGCCACTTTCTTGCGGAACCAATCCTTGAAGATGTCTTGGATACTGCTGTGGCTAGTATGCATGATGGAGCTGACTAATTTTACAACTCTGCAACTTACTTCAATTCTGTGCAGTAGACCCACCCTCCATACCAGGCAGTGATGCAGCCAGTCAGAAAGCTCTCCACGGTACATCTGCAGAAATTATTAAGTGTTTTTTGGTGTCAAGTTGAATCTCCTCAAACTGCTGATGAAATCTAGCCGCTCACTTGCCTCCTATATAGCTGCACCATTGTATCCTACTTGCTCATCAGACCTGAATGCCACTGATCTGGCCCTCAGCAGACTGCAGATTTCGTGGTTCATCCAGGGCTTCTGTTTGCTAATGATTTTCTGGGGACACACTCATCTATGAATTTTTTTATAAAGCCCATGACAACTCGTGGTGAATTTGTTCAGATCCTGTGAGTCCTTGAACACAGCCCAGCCTACTGACTTGAAGCAAACCTATAGGTGCTCCTTTGCCTTGTGCGACTACCTCTTTGTGAAAGCAGTGTATATTGTACCTGTGTGATCATGTACAAAGATATCCAGGTCCCTCTGAGCCCCAAAGCCGTTCCATCTCTCACCACCTTATATAAGAAAAAAACCTCATCTTGAGACTTTTGTTAAAGTGCTGGCCAACTTTATATTTGGATATATTATACTTGGTCCCCTCCCATTGTGGGGCCCCAGCACTGACCCCCAATAAAATCCTCATAGTTACAACCTCCCAACCCAAAAGTGGCTTGCTAATTGCTATTTTCTGTTAAACAGTCCCCATTCCACCATACCAGAATCCCATTCAACTTGAAGACCAATTTTAAAGCAGTGTTTTAATGGAACAGGCCATGTTGTATGTTGATCCATCTGTGTTTTACTCAGTTCCTGGATTGCAGTCTCACCAACACCTCCACAATAGCAACTTAAAATGGGTTTAAATGAGAAAGTTAGAAATTAAACTATTGTGAATCGCTCCTGTGGAGGTGGTGGTGACTTTCATGTGAAGAAGCTGTTCCATGATGCTGTTGGGCAGAGGGTGCTTCTGGACTTTGAATCAATGAGGGAGTGATGATATGTTTCCCAGGGATAGTCAGTGCCCTGGCAGTTGAGATGGTGGTGGTGATGCCGGTGGTAATGGTGGTGATGTTGGTGGAGATGATGCTGGTGATGATGATGGTGGTGATGATGTTGATAATGATGGTGGTGGTGATGGTGATGAAGGTGATGATGGTGGTGGATGATGGTGATGACGGTGACGATGGTGGTGGTGATGATAATGATGGTGATGGTGCTGATGATGATGGTGATGATAGGGATGATGTTGGTGTGAGGATGATGGGAGTGATGATGGTGATGGTGCTGCTGCTGATGGTGATTGTAGTAATAGTTAATAGTGTTATTCCTATGCAAATCAGTTAGCCACTACTGCATGGGAGGAGTTCACATACTAAACAATCAGGGTTATCAATAAAGTTCAGTTGGCTATCTTGCATGTTGGCATCCTGGTGTGCTCTGCATTATCCCTCAATAATGAACACAACATGGTGTCAAAAGTGGTTGATTGTGGATGAATTGTTGCAACAGACCAAGTGAGATTCCCCAACAAAAAAAAACAATTTACAGTAAGACAGACAACAGGAATTCTGCAGATGCTGGAAATTCAAGCAACATACATCAAAGTTGCTGGTGAACGCAGCAGGCCAAGCAGCATCTATAGGAAGAGGCGCAGTCGACGTTTCAGGCCGAGACCCTTCGTCAGTCCTGACGAAGGGTCTCGGCCTGAAACGTCGACTGCGCCTCTTCCTATAGATGCTGCTTGGCCTGCTGCGTTCACCAGCAACTTTGATGTATGTTGCTTACAGTAAGACAGTTCTTGTTCACATATGTTGTATGAAAGAATATCCAGAGACTTAGCAAAAACTGCCTATGCCAGTTTTCGGATTGTATGCACAAGGACGTATAAGCTGAGAAAGGACCAGGGTCGCTTGGCAACACATTCAAGCTACACCCCAAAGTGGATACATTGTAATAAATCATCTGTGGGCCACTAGCCTGGGGAAGTGCACAGAGACACAGATACAGCATAGAAGTCAGTCAAACTCTCAGGGAGAGAAAAGAAGACTTTTGTAGTCCAAATAAATAAAATAATAGATAAACAAACAAACAGGAAAATTGAGCAAATACCTGCAGTATCTACATCTAATTCTAATAAATCCCCCTCTCCCCTTCCCGAGATATTTGATTTCTCTAAACCACAGGAATTTGAGAGATTTAGGATGCTCAGATGCTTGGTGAGATTTAGATTGTGAGCAATCTCACTCAGACTTCAGAAAAGCATCAAGTAAGCACACTGTTATACTGCATGGATGACAAAGCAGATGACACCATGGGTGGATTAGGACTGACAGATGCTCAGTAAAAAAGAGTACAAAACAGCTCAGGACAAATTCAATGAGTATTTCACAGGAAAGCAAAATATAATATATGAGAGGGCAAAGTTCAACTCCAGAAAACAGGAGCCAGATGAAAGTGTAAATGATCTCATCACAGCATTGTATTCCCTATCAGACAACTATGCATATGGATCTCTGAAAGATGAGATCATTAAAGGCAGGATTGTTGTCAAGCTACCAGATACCAAATCGTCTGAGAGAGACTTCAGTTGCAAGTAAATCTCACACTAGAGAAAGCTATAACTGCAGTCAGGCAGAATGAGAATGTTAGTCAGCCACAGGTAGAACTCAGGCATGGAAATGATACTGAGGTAAAGCTAGAAGCTGTACCAAAAGAAGGCTACAAATGAGGTGCAGTCAGAAACACTACAGAAAGATAAGACAGTACAGCTCAGCTCAAACAAAATAGACAAGCAAAACAAATGCAAGTAAAATGTCCTACTGCAGAAGATGCGGCAAGTCTCCATTTCATGTCAAGGAGCTCTGTCCAGGAAAAGAAGTGAAATACCATCAATATAATTGAGTTGGACATTATAAAAGCCAGTGCCACTCAAAAACAGTTCTTCAGGAGGTCAAAGAAGACCATGATTCAGACGAAGAGAAAGCTTTCCTTGGGGTTCTAGATTCAAATAGACAAAGCTGGTGTACTATGGTTCAGTTGCAAAATGAGGCAGTAAGATTCAAAATGGTCACTGGGGCAGATGTCAAAGCCATCCCGAATGTCTGTTAACAAAACTGATGAAGAAAACAGGTAATACTGTACGTTAAACTCAACCAAGAAAGTGCTCATGGGACTAGGGAAACATAAGCTCAGTGTAAAAGGAATATTTATTACTTCCATCCATAAAAATGAGTAATAGGATGTCTATATTGTTCAGAATCTCTTCTCACCACTACTGGGACAGACTGCCATCGAGAAGCTGAACCTCATTGCAAGGTTGGAATTGTTAAACAATGTTCAGTGGTATAAGTACCTGGAGTTGTTCACAGACTGGGGGTACTGAAAGAAGAGTATCTTCTCCAACTGAGGCCAGGAGACACACCCTACTGTCTGACCACAGTGAGGTGTATACCAGTCCCATTGTTGAACTTGAGAGAATGGAGGCACTTGACATCGTAACTGGAGTGAACAGACCTACTGACTGGTGTGCGGGCATTGTTCCTGTTACCAGACCAGATGGTACAGTGAGGATCTGTGTTGATCCAACAAAATTGAATAATGCAGTGAGACGGGACAAGTTTATTCTGCCCTCTGTTGAACACTTTGGATATGCTGAGGGCAGCAAAGTTCTTCACCAAACTAGATGCAAACTCAGGGTTCTGACAGATCCATTTAGCTCCTGAGTCTCAGAATCTCACAGCCTTTATCACACCATACGGACGCTATGCCTTCAAGAGACTCCCTCTGGCATTTAATCAGCCCCTGAACTTTTTCAGATGAGGATGAACCAGATTTTGGAGGGACTGGAAGGAGTATCTGCCACATGGATGATATGCTCATCTTTGGAGGTTCAAGTGAGGAACATGACAAAAGAGTGAAAGCTGTCTTGGAGAAGGAGAAGCAGAAACAGGCTGATATCACCCTGAACAAAAAGAAATATGAAATTGCAAAGACGTAGGTGAAGTTCTCAGCCCACTTACTATCCTCAGAGGGATTCAAACAAACCGGCAGGAACTCAGAACATGGAACAACCTATGAATATATCAGAGATCTGCAGTTTCCTTGTCATGGTAAACCAGCTGGCAAAGTTCATTCCAGATTTGGCAGAGAAAACGAAGCCAATTTATGATCTCCTCTCTCAGAGAAATGTTTGGACTTGGGACACACCGCAGGAGAATGGGAGGCATGGGATCCAAGGGGACCTTGCTTTGTGGATCCAGAACTGGCTTGCCCACAGAAGGCAAAGAGTGGTTGTAGACAGGTCATATTCTACATGGAGGTCGGTGACCAGTTGTGTGTCTCAGAGATCTGTTCTGGGACCCCTTCTCTCTGTGATTTTATAAATCACCTGGATGAGGAAACTGAGGGATGGGTCAGTAAATTTGATGATGACACAAAGGTTGGGGGGATGTAGTGGATAGTGCGGAGGGCTGTCAGAGGTTACAATGGGACGTTGATAGGATGAAAAACGGGGCTGAGAAGTGGCAGATGGAGTTCAACCCAGGAAAGTGTGAAGTGGTTCGTTTCGTTAGGTCAAATATGATGGCAGAATATAGTATTAATGGTAAGGCTCTTGGCAGTGTGGAGGATCAGAGGGATCTTGGGGTCCGAGTCTATAGGACACTCAAAGCTGCTACGCAGGTTGACTCTGTGGTTAAGAAGGCATATGGTGTATTGGCCTTTATCAATCATGGGGTTGACTTTAAGAGCTGAGGGGTAATGTTGTAGCTATATGGGACCCTGGTCAGATCAACTTGAAGTACAGTGCTTAATTCTGGTCGCCTCACTATAGGAAGGACGTGGAAACCATTGAAAGGGTGCAGAGAAGATTTACAAGGACGTTGCCGGGATTGGGGAACATGCCTTATGAGAATAGGTTGAGTGAACTTGGCCTTTTCTCCTTGGAGCGACGGAGGATGAGAAGTGACTCGATAGAGGTGTACAAGATAATGAGAGGCATTGATCGTGTGGGTAGTCAGAGGCTTTTCCCCAGGGCTGAAATGGCTAGCACTAGAGGGCATAGTTTTAAGGTGCTTGGAAGTACGAGAAGTCAGGGGTAAGTTTTTTAAACAGAGAGTGGTGAGTGCGTGGAATGGGCTGCTGGCGGCGGTGGTGGAGGTGAAAACGATAGGGTCTTTTAAGAGACTTCTGATGACTACATGGAGCTTAGAAAAATAGAGGGCTATGAGTAAAGCCTAGATAGTTCTAAGGTAAGGACATGTTTGGCATAGCTTTGTGGGCCGAAGGGCCTGTATTGTGCTGTATGTTTTCTATGTTTTTATGAGAAGTCATTCTCATCACTTAAAGCAGAGCTTATCTCCCCACCAACATTGGCGTTCTTTGATCCAAACAAAGCAATCAAAATCACAGCAGACGTGTCCTCCTTTGACCTTGGGGGAGTGCTCATGCAACTCTGCAGTGGTGTATGGAAACCGGTGGCACGTACATCAAGAACACTGACTCCTACTGAACAGTGTTATGCCTAAATCGAAAAGGAGACATTGGCTCTCGTGTGGGCTTGTGAACGCTTCAGCTGTTTCTTGATAGGCACAAAATTTGTACTTAGAACAGAGCACAAACCATCTGTCAGCCTCCTCAGTATGAGGCTTATGTGATACAGTTATGACATTGAACATGTCCCCTGCAAATCTTTCACAACACCAGACACTCTGTCGAGGATGCCACGCAAAAGTGAGTGGAGGGAAGCTAACTCCACCGTCATGGAAGATACCAACATCTACGTAGCTCAGTACATGAAAGCTTTCCTGCATCACAGAGTAAACTTGACAAAATTCACGCTGAGTTGAAAAAGGACCAAATCTGCAGCAAGGTCATGCAATACTGTGAGCGTGGATGGCCAGCGGATCCAAAAGAAGCTTATGAACAGTCAATGTTTCGGGCCAAGACCCCTCATCAGGACTGGAGAAAAAAGATGAGAAGTCAGATTAAGAAGGTGGGGGGATAGGAGAAAGAAGTACAAGGTGGTAGGTGATAGGTGAAACCAGGAGAGGGGAAGATCCCATTTTTTTCTGGTGGATGGAGCATAGGTACTTGGTGAAGCAGTCTTCCAATCTATGTCAGGTCTCGCCAGTACACAAGGGTCCACACCAGGAGCGCCGAATGCAGTAGATGACCTCAAGATGCTCACAGGTGAGCTGTCGTCTCACCTGGAAGGACTGTTTGTAGCCCTGAATGGTAGTGATGGGGGATGTGTAGGAGCAGGTATGGCATTTGTTCTGCTCACAAGGGTAATTTCCAGGAGGGAGATCGGTGGGGAGGGGCTAATGGACAAGGGAATCGCATGGAGTGTGTCTTTTTTCTCCTGGTGGCCACACATTTTAATTCTACTGCCCATTCCCATTCTGACATTTCAGTCTATGGCCTCCTCTACTGCCACGATGAGGCCACATTCAGCTTGGAGGAGCGACACCTTATACTCCATCCCCCCTCCTGGCACTTACCCTTGCAAGCAGAGCAAGTGCCACACCTGCCCCTACACCTTCCATCTACCCGGGTTTGGAATTGGTGTTTCCTATGCAGGCTTAATGGCCAGGCTGATGAGCCCAGCCTGCCCATCCAGTTATACCACTGGACGCTCGGTCACGCCATGACACAGCAATCCCAGTAAGAACAGGGACGCCACGTGAAGGTGTTGCTATGGTCACAGTAGTATAGGAGAGGCCATAATCGAGTGACGTCCTGCATGGCAAGCCAAACAGTGGTCCTGCAGCGATCACTACACCTGGAAAGGAGATGCTATGGAAGATGCTTCACCTTCCTTCTTTAAGTGAGCAGGACGTCTAGCCCAGGGCTCCCATTCCCACAGGCAAACGGAGAAGCAGAAAGAACAGTGCAAACCATTAAGAGTCTCCTACTGAAGGCAAAGGACCCCTACAAAGCACTCCTAGCTTATCACTCCACGCCTCTTGAGAATGGCTACAGTTCATCAGAGCTGTCAATGGGCTGGAGAATGAGAACAAGCCTACCTGTTCTTCCTTCCCTTCTCCCACCTCACTTACTGGACTTAGGCAAAGTGAGAAATGTTGAGACAACACAGCATGAGAAAACGAAGAGCCTGCATGATCTCAGACACAGAGAAAAATCCTCAGAAGTGATGAAGTTGTTTGGATTTTAGACCAACTCACCAAAGGAACAATAGTCCGGCAGCATACACCACGACGTTTGTGATCAGAACTTCACAAGGTGAAATGGGCGGAACAGGTGTGCATTCATGCGCCTTCTAAGTCCACGAAAGGTAGAGACAGAAATAGTGGGGCCTGATCCTTATGATGAGAACCACATACCTGGGGTGAAGACATCTGTTCAAGAATCTCCATCCCCTCCCCTCCAACACTTCCAAGAACCTTTACCAGATCGTTTACCTGTCCCACCACAGAGATGTACTCCATAACAGCTTAGGGCAAGTGACTAAAGAGACAGAATCACCCTCTCACTTTGCCAGAGTGTTCAGGTAGTCTACCCTAATGTCTATTAGACTTAGTGTTTTTTTAAACAGTTCTAATTTTGAAAACATTTTGACAAAATGAGACTTTTTTTTATAAAGAAAAAGGGGAATTGAAGAAAAAAGACTGTTTAAAAAAAAAGGGAAAGACATTCATAATGGCAGTTCTTTTTTTATGTTTATGTAAGCAGCATAAGTTACGTACTCTGAGTAAAGAGAACTGATCACTCAGTTTCAATGGCTATAATTTCAATGGATCCTATAGACAAGAAGTACATACTTAGTTTTTCTTGTTTTTTTTAAAGAAGGGGAGAGATGTGGTGGTTAATATTGTTATTTCTATGTCACTGTGTTAGCCACTGCCACATGGGTGGAGTTCACATACTGTACAAACAATGATATCAATAAAGGTCAGTTGAGTCTCCTGCATGCTGGCATCCTGGTGTGCTCTGCACTAACCCTCAATATCAAACACAACAGTGGTGATTGTGGTGATGGAGATGCTGGTGGTGGTAATGGTGCTATTCCCTGGTTTCTGTTGGCCTTGCTGTTCATTCCAACTCCTAGATTTATAGATAACCACCACAGCCACACTCTGGTTCCCAGTTCAGTTGCTAAAGGGACTACAAGTGCTCGGCAGTTTTCTTGAAATCACTGATTCATGCGTTTCTTTAATTTATTTCTCCACAGATAATAAAAAGGACAAAGGTAGCCAGAAGAATTGGTGGCAGCCCTGGGTAACTCATAACTCAAGTAAGTTCAAAGGTCTTCCTTTCATCCCATTGAATGAATACCAAACTCTTGCCCACAAAATGACCTCCGCAGCACATGTACCTTCTTTATGTGAAAGAGCTATGTGACGTCTAACACCCTGCGTTAACTGATTTGATGGCCGTGGAGAGGCGGCACAGTAGTTAGCACAACGCTTTACGGTACAGATGACCCGGGTTCAATTCCCGCTGCTGCCTGTAAGGAGTTTGTACTTTCTCCCCGTGAGACCATGAGGGTTTTCTCCAAATGCTTTGGTTTCATCCCACGGTCCAAAGACATACCGATTAGTAGGTTAATTGCTGATTGTAAATTGTCCCCTGATTAGGCTAGGATTAAATCGGAGGACTGCTGAGCACTGTGGCTCGAAGGAATGTCCATGTAACTCAAGGAATAAGGATGGGTGTCAAGCTTCAAGCCTTAAGAGTCATCCGGTATCATTACAGCTTTAGATGCTTGTTAGTGAAGCTTTAATGGTATTCATTGCTTGCAGAACAAAGGAAAGTAGAGCACTGGACAAGGCAGTTCAGCCTACCATGTCTGTGCAGATCATGACGCCAATCTCACTAATCCCACCTGCCTGCACATGGTCTACATTCCCCTATTCCTTGCTTGCTCATCTGTCTATCCAAATGCCACTTCCACATTGCTATTGTGTCCTCTCCTGTCACTTCTGACAGTGCATTTCAGGCAAAAGTAAAAGAAACTTAGTTCATAAATCTATGCAAATTTGTCCACACACAAAATGCTGGATCTCAGCAAGTCAGGCAGCATCTATGGAGGGGAATAAACAGTGGGTTTCAGGCTGAGATCCTTCAGCAGAACTGGGCATGAAGTTTTCTTGACCCAAAACGTTGACTGTTTATTCCCCTCCATAGAGTCTGTCTGAGTTCCTCCAGCATTTTGTGTGTGTTGCTCAAGATCTCCTGCCTCTGCAGAATCTCTTGTGTCCGAATATGTCCATCCTCTCTTTATAGCTAATACTGTCCAATCCAGGCAGCATCCTGGTGAAACTCTTCTCCTGTACATCCTCTCTGAAGCCACTACATCTTTCTTGTAGTGTGGTGACCAGAGTCATACTAAAGTTTTATATATCTGCAACATGGCTTCTCAGCGTTTATACTCATTGCCCTGACTGATGAAGGCAAGTTTGCCATATGCCTTCTTCACCAACCTATTGACTTGTGTTGCCATTTTTAAGAACCTATAGAAAGGTACCCCAAGAGCTCCTCAATCAATGCTCTTAAACATCCTGCCATTTATTACAGTAGTTGCTTTTGATCTGGAGAAAGCTATTAGAATCCAGTTAGAAGTTTCTGGTTGCTGCACAATGTACAACTTGGGCCCTGTGCTTTCTTTCCATGCAGTGATACACAGTGGGAGCTACTACCTGTTCGATACTGACAGTGAGGATGAGACAAAGGAGGAAAATGAAATTGCTAAAGATGAAACTCAGAAATCATCAGCGTTCCAGGTGCGTACATAATGGAAGCTGTTGTGACTGGATCTGATACTTATTGCCACTGTACTGCGTTAGAATTGACAAGCTCTACATTGCTTAGGCTGCAAATCCCTTGCTGTACATTGGTTATTCAGAGTCACTCACTTATTCAGAGCAGCAAGTCAATTACAATACAGTAGCCCATATGGCTAGTGATCTAGAGGGCGTTACAGTCTCTAGTCATGGATAGCTACAGATCCATTACAGAACACTGACCCATTCGCACCAGTAACTGTTGTAACACGCACACCCCGACAAGCAAGCCACTGCTACAGAAAACAGCCCATTGTCCCCACTCTGAACAGCATATCAGCATCTTATATTGACTCACTAATAAACCACAGATCTGTTGAGGCATACCACATGCTCGTGACTTTTTACTAACTTGCACACAAAGAGCAAACAGAACTGGGGACATAGCCTCAAGATTCAGGGGAGTAAATTTAGGACATAGATGAGGAGGAACTGCTTTTAGGCCTTATCAATGTCTTATACAACTTTAACACATCATCCCAATTCCCGTATTCAATACTTTGATTTATGAAGGCCAACATGCCAAAAGCATTCTTTATGACCCTGTGACACCACTTCCAAGGAATTATGGATCTGTATTCCCGGATCCCTCTTCTACAGCACTCACCATCCTCTTGATCACCATGTAAGCCTAAGCCTGGTTGGTCCACCCAAAGTGCAACACTTCACACTTGTCTGCATCAAATGCCATCTGCCATTTTTCAGCCCATTTTTTCAACTGGTTCAAGTCACGCCGTAAGTTTGATAACTCACTGTCCACTACACCCTCAGTCTTGGTGTCCTCGACAAATTTGCTGATCCAGTAAAATCATATTGTCATCCAGATCGTTGAGATAGATGACAAGCAACAACTGACCCAGCACCGATCCCTGTGGCACACCACTAGTCACGGGCCTCCAGTCAGAGATGCAACCATTTACTACTGCTCTCTGGCTTCTCCTGTGAAGCCAATGTTTAATTTTACTACCTAAACCTGAATGCCAAGGGACTGAACCTTCTTGACCAACCTCCCATGCAGGACCTCGTCAAAGGCCTCGCTCAAATCCGTGTAGTCAATATCCACTCCCTTCTCTGGTAACTACCTCGAAAAACTCTATAAGATTGGTTAAACATGTCCTACACGCACAAAGTCAAGTTTACAATCCCTAATCAGTCCCTGTCTATCCAAGTACTTGTATATCCCTAAACACAAGGAATTCTGTAGATGCTGGAAACTCAAGCAACACACTTCGAAGTTGCTGGTGAATGCAGCAGGCCAGGCAGCATCTCTAGGAAGAGGTACAGTCGATGTTTCGGGCTGAGACCCTCCGTCAGGACACGAAACGTCGACTGTACCTTTTCCTAGAGATGCTGCCTGGCCTGCTGCACTCACCAGCAACTTTGATGTGTGTTACTTATATATCCCGTCTCTTAAAATACATTCCAACAACTTACCCACTACTGACGTCAGGCTCACCGGCCTATAATTTCCCAGCTTACCCTTATAGCTGTCTTAAACAACAGAACAACATTAGCTATCCTCCAATCCTCCAGCACTTCACCCATGGCTAAAGTCACCTGTTAAACTGTATCGACTCCCTAATTTTGGCCGCACTAGCACATGGTATGTGTGGCATTCCTGTGATCACAACCACTGGTAACTTAAATGTCAAGTTCAGTTTCTCCTTTGTGATCCTGAAACATTTTCTCCAGTCTGTTCTCTGAATTCAGCCATCTATCTCAAATAGGTTGCAGTAGGGTCTCCTACATACCAAGTTCAAACACTACCTTGCTATTTTATTTTTGCACTATTTATTTATTTATTTCTCTGTTTATTTGTTAGTCCATCTATTTATCTATCAATCTATCTACTTATTGAAACTTATAGTAATTCTTATGTTTTGCCCTGTACTGCTGCCAGCAAAATAGCAAACTTGACGATGTGTACCAGTGCTAATGAACCAGATTCTGATTCAGAATGAGGGGTCAGTGTAGGATTATTGTCAATGGGTGCTTGTTTTCTAGCAGAGACTCAGTGGGCCAAAGGGCCTTTTACTGTGCTGTATGACTCTCTGACTCCCATTCCAGTTTATCTTCTATTCACCTTGTCAGTCACTTTAACACCTGTCAGGACCAAGTGAAAATACAGCAGAAAGGAAGAGAGATTATTTTAGAAATCACTTCCAAACATTGAGGAGCCTGCTTTCACAATCAAGATTGTAAATTTTAAAACTAAGACTGGTCATTTGTTCTTCTTCAGCCCTTCATCCATACTGGGGCCTAGGCCTCTGACAGCCAGGTTTCTTCCTCTCCCAGGGATGAGGTCTTTGGCATTTCTCCAGCACTGGGCTTTTATGGGATGGGTTGGTAGCCCTGTGTCCAACCCTCCTCCTTTTGTAGCAAGGGACTGTCCATGGTGGAGATTGAGTACTTGCTATTAACCTTTTATTTTGGCATGAGAAAAAGGCACTTACATCGATTACGTCACATATCAGCTATAATGTCATTGACTGGCAAAATAAAGATTTAGTTCTCCATGTTCCTGTTATTATAATTAATTGATCAGCTCATAACTACAAAGCCTTCACTTTACACATGCCCATCTCTGTGGACAGCACTGGTACAGATCCAACCATTAACTAATTCATACTTGGGTTTATTACAGTGCAATGATTTACTAGAAGCCATGACCTGCTATCTGATCTGTTGCTGTCAGCTTAGATGAGGTTCTTGTGGAAGACAGTAAATAACCTATAAGTACAACACCTTTAAACTACAGTCATTAATATCTACAAATCCAAATCAGTACAATGATGCATGGTTACCGAGTAATTCAAGAAGCCTTTCAAACAGTATTTGAGTGAGTGTCCATCTATTCACTGTCTCCACAATGTCCAGGAGTGGCTCCTGGTGCAAATAAGACCATAAGACATAGGAGCAGAATTAGGCCATTCAGCCCATTGAGTCTGCTCCACCATTTGATCATGGCTGATTTATTATCCCTCTTAACTCCATTCTCCTGCCTGCTCCCCATCCTGTCTGATGCCCTTATTAATCAAGAACCTCCGCTTCAAACATACCCAATGACTCGGCCTCCACAGCCGTGTGTGGCAAAGCATGCCACAATTTCACCACATTCTGGCTAAAGAAGTTCCCTCATTTCTGTTCTAAAGGGATGTTGTTGTATTCTGAGGCTGTGTCCTTTAGTCCTAGACCCCCCTACTATTGGAAACATCCTCTCAATGTTCAATCCATCTAGGCTTTTCAATATTCTATAGGTTTCAATGAGATCTCCCCTTATTCTTCTAAGCTCCAGTGTGTACGAGCTTAGAGTCATCCAATGCTCCTCGTATGTTAACTCTTTCATTCCTGGTATCATTGTAAGGAACCTCCTCCGAATCTCAAATCACCCAAACTGGCCCAGAATGAAGTAAAACAAGGTCCCAGTAAAAAGATAGATTACGCTGGAAGATATTGTAGTGTGTGAAGTCCTCAGCCCTCAGAGGCAGAATAAAACCTACAGGAAGGAACATGACAACCCAGTGTTTGCAGGTGGAAAGCAGTCTATATTTACGGTCTGCGAAGTATGGCAGCTCGTTTCCTCTTGCTTGCTTGTTTTCGTGGCTCATGAACTAAGCACAATTAACATGTTGCTTAATCTCTTCCCTTGCAGTTTGCTTACATAGCCTTAGTCAAAGACTCAAAGGCAGCAGTGAAGGGAAGACACAAGGAGCTGAAGCAGGTGAAGAGAGCACAGAGAAAGAAGGAGAGGACGCAGCAAGGTAATTATCATCGTGGTTCTGGTATAGGAACTGCACCAGCCTAAAAGGGTGATAGTTAATCTCAGGAGCAACTCGTGCACCAAAATTCCACTGGATTACCAGCAGTTGGACTAGAGTCAGTAAAACTCATACTTCTGATTTCAGTGGAATGGAGCAACATACGTGAATCCTCACTGATAATTTGCTCCACATATTAATTGGGTTCATAGCATTGAATACCAAATATGAAAAATTAAACATAACTTGAATGCACTGTAAGTCCTACAACAGACCCTTGAAGCCCAAGCCTCTCTTCCAACTCCCACTATCTGTGTCTGCATCTCTTCCATGTGACTGCATCCATGTTTCTCCATTGTGCAATGCAACTTCATGAAGATCCATTTTCATCACCTTTGCCAGCTTGAGTGCTAGGTCCACAGGTTATTTTTCTGTGGACCAAGAGCAGCTCCTCAGTTTCTCAGCAAATGACCTGCTGGGAGAGCTCAATTGGTCAAACGGCATCCGTGAGGGAAAGGAACTGTCAAAGCTTCGGGTCAAAACCCTGCACTAGGACAGAGAGGGGAGATGGCCAGCGTAAAAGGGGAGTGGCAAGGAAGTTGGTGGACTGAGGAAGAGCGTGAGATGACGGGCAGGTAGTGTCAGGTAGAGGAAGGAAGCAGGGGTGGAGGTGGAAGAGTATGGCAGGCAAAAAGAGAAAGAAGAAGCGAAGAAGATGGAGTAAGGTGGGGGCGGAGAGAGTGAAGGTTGGAGGCAGCTGCTGTAGGGAGACAAGCAGGAACACAAAACGCTGCCAGAGCTGGATTCTGGTAGCTGGAGAGGAGAATGGGAACGGTTAGGGGAGAGGTGAAAGGTAGGTGGAGTCAGATTGAGGGGTGGGGACAGCAAGATGAAAGAAAGCTGCGTTTGGTAGGATAGAACCTGGGGGGGTTGGGGGAGTGGAATAAAGATGGGTGAAAGTGGGTGGGCAAAGGGGAGAGTTTCCTGAAATACAATATCCATGCTATTGCACTGTAGATTACTCAGGCAAAAATGTGAAGTGTGGTTTTGTCCCCAGTTTTACTCTATCTGACAAATTTGCATTAGCTTCTATTTGCTGTCCAACATTGTGAAACTTCACATTGTCATTGTGCAGTGTTCCAACTCCTGAAAAGGCAGATGTACTCACAGTTCTTCCTATAAATAGATCTTAGTATTGACTCATAAAGCTCTGTGTAATATACCCTGGAATGTTTAAACTGGGTTAATTTTATAATCTGGCCATTGATTTAATGCCAGTCTTAATATAACAGTTCAGTGGTTATTGACTCTAAATTGACTAATACTTTACTCAGTTCAGAAAAATCAATAGCTGTGTGACTTCAGAAGAATAATCCGTTTCAAAGACAGTACACGGCAATGCTGTCTTTTCAGTGTTACAAGCAACACACACAAAATATGCTGGTGAACGCAGCAGGCCAGGCAACATCTCTAGGAAGAGGTACTGTCGACGTTTCGGGCTGAGACCTTTCATCAGGACTAACTGATAGAAGAGATAGTAAGAGATTTGAAAGTGGGAGGGGGAGGGGGAGATCTGAAATGATAGGAGAAGACAGGAGGGGAAGGGATGGAGCCAAGAGCTGGAAAGTTGATTGGCAAAAGGGATATGAGGCTGGAGAAGGGAGAGGATCATGGGACGGGAGGCCTAGGGAGGAAGAAAGGGGGAGGAGGGAAGCCAAGAGGATAGGCAAGGAATATGGTGAGAGGGACAGAGGGAGAAAAAGGAGAGAGAGAAAAAAAAATTAATAATAAATAAATAATGGATGGGGTACGAAGGGGAGGTGGGGCATTAACAGAAATTAGAGAATTCAATGTTCATGCCATCAGGTTGGAGGCTACCCAGACGGAATATAAGGTGTTGTTCCTCCAGTCTGAGTGTGGCTTCATCTTGACAGTAGAGGAGGCCGTGGATAGACATATCAGAATGGGAATGGGATGTGGAATTAAAATGTGTGGCCACTGGGAGATCCTGCTTTTTCTGGCAGACAGAGCCCTCTGTCCCTCGGTCCCTCTCACTATACTCCTTGCCTATCCTCTGGGCTTCCCCCCCTCCCCCTTTCTTTCCCCCTAGGCTTCCAGTCCCATGATCCTCTCCCTTCTCCAGCCTCATATCCCTTTTGCCAATCAACTTTCCAGCTCTTGGCTTCATCCCTCCCCCTCCTGTCTTCTCCTATCATTTCGGATCTCCCCCTCCCCCTCCCACTTTCAAATCTCTTACTATCTCTTCTTTCAGTTAGTCCTGACAAAGGGTCTCGGCCCGAAACGTCAACTGTACCTCTTCCTAGAGATGCTGCCTGGCCTGCTGTGTTCACCAGCATTTTTTGTGTGTGTTGTTTGAAATTCCAGCATCTGCAGATTTCCTCGTGTTTGCATTTTCAGTGTTACAGCTGTGTTTCTCATTGACAAGTATTTGCACGGATAGAGGACTGGTTAAGGCAGATAGCTGGGATAAATGGGTGTTTCTCTGGTTGGCAGTCAGTTGTGAGTGGATTGCCACAAGGGTTGGTGCTGGGCCTGCAACTGTTCGTGATATAATGATTTGGAAAAGGGGACCAGGTGTTTGAATTTAATAGCAGGGAGGTTATGATGCAACTGTACAGAGTCATATAGCCATAGAAAAGTACAGCACAGAAACAGGCTCCTTGGCCCATCTAGTTTGTGCCGAACCATTTAAACTGCCTACACTCATCGACCTGCTCTGGGACCATAGCCCTCCATACCCCTACCATCCATGTACCTTCCAAACTTCTCTTAAATGCTGAACTTGATCGTTCTACACTCTCACAACTCTGAGTGAAGAAGTTTCCCCTCATGTTTCTCTTAAATGTTTACCTTTGACCCTTAACTTAATAATGGAAAGATGCTCTATTTGCCGAGGAAGCATGGGAAAAGAGCTGGGCTGCTGGTCAGATTGAAGCTGAGGGGCTTCAGGGTCCCTATGCCCACCATCCTACTAACTAATGTGCAAGCCATAGAGAACAAAGTGGATGATCTTAAAGGGAGACTCACCTACTGCAGGGAGATGCAGAACTGCTGTGTATTCTGTTTCACCGAGACCTGGCTCTCCCCTGCCACCCCTGACTGTGCCATCTGACCGGAGAGATTTTCAATCCATCGGATGGACCGCACAGCGTCTTCAGACAAGACGAGGGGAGGTGGTGTCTGCCCTCTGATCAACACTGCGTGGTGCTCTGACACAGTGGCACTGACAAGCTCCTGCAGCCCGGACCTGGAACACCTGTCGGTGAAGTGTCGTCCCTACTATCTGCCAAGGGAATTCACCTCGGTCATACTGACAGCGGTCTACATTCCCCCCCAGGTGGACGTGGAGTGTGCTCTGAACATACTGTATGCCAACATCAGTGAACTTGAGACCAGGTATCTGGAGGCTTTGCTCATTACAGCCGGGGATTTTAACCAGGCCAACCTCAGGAAGGCGCTGCCAAAGTTATACCAACATGTCCCCTGCCCCACTAGAGGCCCGGATATACTTGACCACTGCTACACAGCAGTCAAGGATGCCTACCATTCCATCCCACGACCTCACTTCGGAAAATCGGACCATCAGACCGTACTCCTCCTCCCGTCTTACGAACAGAAACTGAAGCGGGAGGTCACGGTGTCAAAAGTGGTGTTGCGTTGGACGGAGGAAACGGATGAAGTCCTCCGTGACTGCTTTGAATTGGTGGACTGGTTAGTATTCAAGGACTCGGCAGCTAACCTCGATGAGTATGCCTCAGCTGTCACGGACTTTATCTGGAAATGCACAGAGGACTGTGTGTCTCGCAAGACGATCAGGGTATTCCCTAACCGGAAACCTTAGATGAAGTATGAGGTCAAGTCCCCTTTGAAGGCTAGAGCTGCAGCTTTTAGGTCCGGGGATACCAGTCGCTACACAGAATCCAGGCGTGAACTCCAGAAAACCATTAAGGGCGCCAAGAGGCAATATCGAGCCAAGTTGGAAGGACTTGGGGATGCCGGGAGACTTTGGCAGGGTCTAAATGAGATCACTGGGCGCAAAGAAAAGACTGGGAATAGCAATAACTGTGGCGCTTCTATTCCTGACGAACTTAACGTATTCTACGCAAGATTCGAACAGAAGAGGAGCGTCCCACTCCCTCCGGAAGAACCGGACCTGGTGGCATCGAGATTCATGGTCACTGTGGAGGACGTTAGAAGGACCTTCCTGAAGATAAATCTAAGGAAGGCAACGGGCCCAGATGGCGTCCCAGGATGGGTTCTCTGGGCCTGTGCAAGCGAGCCAGCTGGAGTGTTTGCTGACATCTTCAACTGCTCCTTGCTTCAGTCTAAGATTCCCCCGTGTTTTAAGAAGGCAACAATAATCCCAGTGCCGAAGAAGAGCAAGGTGGCATGCCTGAATGACTATCGACCTGTGGCTCTGACATCAATTGCTATGAAGTGCTTTGAGCGATTGGTTATGGCACACATCAACCACAGCCTACTGGTCAACCTCGACGCTTTGCAATCCGCCTACTGGAGCAACAGGTCAACGGCAGATGCCATCTCTCTGGCCCTACATTCCTCCTTAGAACACCTGGAGAATAAAGACGCATATGTAAGGCTCCTTTTCATTGACTACAGCTCTGCCTTTAATACAATCATTCCAAATAAACTGATTCCTATGTTCCGGAACCTGGGCCTTAGCACTCAGATCTGCAGCTGGATTTTCAACTTCCTCACAGACAGGACCCAGGCTATAAAAGTAGGGGACAAGATCTCTTCTACAATCACTCTGAGCACTGGTGCCCCACAAGGCTGTGTACTCAGCCCCCTGCTGTACTCACTGTACACCCATGATTGTGTAGCCAAGTTTCCATTGAACTCAATATATAAGTTTGCTGATGACAACAATTGTAGGCCGTATCTCGGGTAATGATGAGTTTGAGTACAGAGAGGAAATTAAGAACTTGGTGACATAGTGCGAAGACAATAACCTATCCCTCAACGTCAGCAAGACGAAGGAATTGGTTGTTGACTTCAGAAGGAGTAGTGGACCGCACGACCCCATTTACTTCGGTGGTGCGCAAGTGGAACAGATCAAAAGCTTTAAGTTCCTTGGGGTCAATATCACAAATGACCTGACTTGGTCCAACCAAGCAGAGTCCACTGCCAAGAAGGCTCACCAGAGCCTTTACTGCCTGAGAAAGCTAAGAAAATTTGGCCTGTCCCCTAAAAAAAAGCATTCTTCTAGGGTGCATTATAACCTGGTATGGAAGTTGTTCTGTCCAAGACAGGAAGAAGCTGCAGAAGATCGTGAACACAGCCCAGCACATCACACAAACCATTCTTCCATCCATGGACTCACTTTACACCACACGCTGTCAGAGCAGTGCTGCCAGGATAATCAAGGGCACGACCCACCCAGCCAACAAACTTTCTGTCCCTCTTCCCTCCGGGAGAAGGCTCAGGAGCTTGAAGACTCGTACGGCCAGATTTGGGAACAGCTTCTTTCCAACTGTGATAAGACTGCTGAATGGATCCTGACCCGGATCTGGGCCGTACCCTCCAAATATCCGGACCTGCCTCTCGGCTTTTTTGCACTACCTTACTTTCCATTTTCTATTTTCTATTTATGACTTATAATTTAAATTTTTAATATTTACTATCAATTTGTACTCCAGGGAGCAGGAAGCGCAGAATCAAATATCGCTGTGATGATTGTATGTTCTAGTATCAATTGTTTGGCAACAATAAAGTATAAAGTATAACCTATGACCTCTGGTTGTAGTCCCTAACCCTTATTTACATCTTTCCTGTTGGAAGATGACCAAAACTGCACACAGTACTCCAACGTAGGCCTCAACAATGTCTTACTCCAACATAACGTCCCAATTCCTGTACTCAATACATTGATTTCTGAAGACCAATGTGCCAAAAACTTTCTTTAAGACCTTGTATACCTGCGATGCCACTTTCAGTGAATTATGGACCGGTATTCCCAGATCCTTTTGTTCTACTGCACTCCTCAGTACCAAACCATTCACTGTGTAAGACCTACCCTGGTTGGTCCTACTGAAGTGCAAAATCGCACACAATTGTTTGCATTAAATTCCATCTGGCATTTCTCAGCCCATTTTTCCAGCTGATGCAGATCCCTCTGCAAGCCATGATAGCTTTCGTCACTGTCCACTACACTCCCAATCTTTGTGCCATCAGCAGATCTGCTGATCCAGTTAACCACACTATCATCCAGATCATTGACATAGATGACAAACAACAACTGACCCTATGCTGGCCGGTGGTGTAATGACATCAGCACAGGACTTCAATTCCGGCCGGCTCCTTGCATGCTCTCCACCCATGCTGGGTTGAGCATCGAGCTAGCAACCTGGCCTCATAAAACAGTCAAAATGCTATGGGAACAACTAGAATGCCACCCAATGCCGCCCACAAGACATGAAAAGGAACAACAACAACAAACAAAGGACCCAGTACTGATCCCTTTGGCACACCACTAGTCACAGGCCTCTAGACAGAGAGTCAACCATCTACTCCCACTCTCTGGCTTCTTCCACAAAGTCAATGTCCAATCCAATTTACTATCTCATCCTGAATGCCGACGGACAGAACCTTTTTGACCAGCCTCCCATGTGGGACCTTGTCAAGTGCCTTACTAAAGTCCATGTAGACAACATCCACTGCCTTGCCTTCATCCACTTTCCTGGTAACTTCCTCAAAAAATTCTGTAAGTTTGGTTAGACATGACCTACCAGGCATGAAGCCATGCTGACCATCCCTAATCAGTCCACATCTATCCCAATACTTATATATCTGATCTCTTAGAATACCTTCCAATAACTTTCCCACTACCGATGTCAGGCTCATCAGCCTATAATTTCCTGGTTTATTTTTAGAGCCTTTCTTAAACAGCAGAACATCAGCAATCCTCCAATCTTCCGGTACCTCACCGGTTGCTAAGAATGTTTTCAATATCTCTGCTAGGGCCATGGCAATTTCTGCACTTGCCTCCTGAAGAGTCTGACGGAACACCTGGTCAGGCCCTGGGGATTTATCCACCCTAATTTGCCTCAAGACGGCAAACAACTCCTCCTCTGTTATCTGTACAGGGTTCATGAAGTCGATGCTGCTTTGCCTCACTTCTATAGACTCCATGTACATCTCCTGAGTAAATACAGATGCAGAAAATCCATTTAAGATTTTCCCCATCTCCTTTGGCTCCATGCATGGATTAGCATTCTGATCTAACAGAGGACCAATTTTATCCCTTGCAATCTTTTTGCTCTTAACCTATCTGTAGAATCCTTTAGGATTCTCCTTCATCTTGTCTGCTAGGGCAACCTCATCCCTTCTTTTAACCCTCTTGATTTCTTTCTTGAGTCTTGTCTTGCATTTCTTATACTGCTTAAGAACCTCATTTGTTCCTACCTGCCAATACCTACTAGGCACCTCCTTTTTTTCTTAACCAGAGCCTCAATATCTCTTGAAAGCTAAGGTTCCCTACCTGTTATCTTTACCTTTTATTCTGACAGGCAGATACAAGCTTTGTACTCTCAAAATTTCACTTTTGAAGGCCTCCCACTTTCCAAGTACACCTTTGTCAGAAAACAGCCTATCCCAATACACACATGCCAGATGCTTTCTGACACCATCAAAATCGGTCTTTCTCCAATTTAGAATCTCAATCCATGAACCAGACCTATCTTGTTTCATATTTACTTTGAAACTAATGGCATTATGATCACTAGATGCAAAGCGTTCCCCTACACAAACTTTTATCTCTTGCCCTGTCTCATTCCCTAATAGCATATCAAGTATCACATACTCTCTCATTGGGAATTCTACGTAATGATTAAGGCAATTTTTGTGAACACATTTGACAAACTCTATCCCATCTAGTCCTTTTACAGTTTGGGAGTCCCAGCCAATATGTGGAAAGTAAAATAACCTGCTATAACAACATGTTTCTTGCAACTGTCTGTGATTTTTCTACAAATTTGTTCCTCTAAATCCCTCAGACTGTTGGGTGGGCTGTAATATAACTCCATTAACATGGTCATACCTTTCTTATTTCTCAGTTCCACCCATTACCCTCACTAGATGAGTTCTCCAATCTGTCCTGATTCTGAACTGCCGTGACATTTTCCCTGGCTAGTACCACCACCCCTCCCCCTTTAATTCCCCCTGCCCTGTCGCGTCTAAAGCAACGATTCCCCGGAATACAGAACTGCCAGTCCTGTCCCTCCTGCAGCCAAGTCTCACTAGTTGCTACGATATCATAATTCCAGGTCACACCTGGAGTACTGTGTGCAATTATGGTCTCCGTGCTTCAGGAAAGATATACTGGTTTGCAGTCGGTGCAGAGGAGGTTCACGTGGTTGGTTCCTATGAGGAGAGATTTAATCACTTAGGACTATACTCGCTAGAATTCAGAGGAATGATAGGGGATCTTATCTAAAATTATGAAAGGTATATATGAGATAGAAGCAGTAAAGTTGTTTCTACTGATGAGACTAGAGCAAAGGGATACAGCCTCAAGGTTCGGGGGAATAGATGTAGGACAGAGATGAGGAGAAACTGATTCTCCTAAAGGGTATGAATCTGTGAAATTCTCTGCAGTAGAAGCTACCTAATTAAGCATATTTAAGACACAGTTAGAAAGATGTTTACATACCAGGGGAATTAAAGGTTATGGGGAAAAGGCAGGTAGGTGGATCTGGGTCACAAAATTACCTCATATATGTTCCAAAAGTTCTGATCAAGGATCGTTCACCTGAAGCATTAATTCTCTTCTTCTCTACAGATGCTGATTGACCTGTGGTGCATTTCTGTGATTTCTGATACAAACCATGTTTGTTGTTACTACGCTGTTCAGTGCATGGATTTGTCTTTCATTCCAGATCTCTTTACCCTGTTACAATCCCCTTCGCATTGTCCCCAACCCTTACAAAGAATCTGTAGCCAACATTCCTATTTGTCTGCTCCAGTTAACAGTAGATTGGACTTATTTTGCATGTACTGAGGTAGAGTGACAAACTTTGTTTTGCATGCCATCCATACAGATCATTTCACCTCATCTCTACTTTGAGTTAGTGCAAGGGAAAAGCAAAAGCAAAATGCAGAATAAAGTGCTATAGTTACTGAGAAAGTGTAGTGCAGGCAGACGATAGGGTGCAAGGCCATGACAAGGTGGAGGGTAAGGTCAACAGTCCATCTTACAAGAAGACAGTTTAGATCTTACAGGGAGACTGTTCAATAGTCTTATAACAGCAGGGTAGAAGCTGTGCTTAAATGATCCTCTTGAGGAGCAATGGGTTTTGCAGAGGGATTAGTAAAACTGGGATTGTTCCGTGTGCAACACAGCTATTCAAAAATCAAAGAGCTTTGTTTATTTCTCATTTCAATTCAGGGACAAATTACTTTGGATGCACTCCCATTATAGGTGCGCAGTAAGATTGTGGCAGTGTTCACATTTGGGGAAGAAGATTTGGCAAATTAACTGACTTCAGTTATTCCACCCACTCTCATTTCTTTCATGGTTTTGTATCTTCTGCCCAATGAGAAGGGGGTGAAGAGAGTATGTCCAGGATGGCTGGGGTCTTTGATTATGCTGGCTCCTTTACTAAGGCAGCAAGAAGTTTAGACAAGAGTCACGGAGGGAAGGTCGTTTCCATCTACGCTTTTCACTGGCATCTAACTGCCCCATGGGGCTCAGTGCCACACAGAGTGAAGAGGCACTGGGCAAACCTTGCCAGGAAGCTACAGACTGTTGAAGAACAGCAGATCTAACTGCAGTAGCAAATTACCGGCAGCACTGTCTGAGATACGAGGGAGAGTGATTATAATGGAAGGGGTGTCAATGTGAATTGAGATTTCTCTAGATAGCAAAACATGGATGTTTATAGGGGCTCATCCAGTGAGTGTTATGGGTGGAACTGAGAAATAAGAAAAGTATGACCACATTAATGCCTGTGTGTGTATATGTGTATATATACATGCATATACATACACACATATGTATATATAAAATACGATTTCAAGAGGTCAGAAGCTGTTAATGCCCTTCTGAATTTCAGATGTGAGCAGATTTGATTCAAGCGAAGATGACCTGGATCTCTTGAGCACAGAGGAACTGGATTCTCAGCACCCAGGTCAGTCAATTCAATTGTTAGTCAGGTGCAATACAGATAAATTATACAACCTGATGGGCAGTTTAGCATCAGCACAGGTTAAAAGCTTGGAGAACACCTTGTTTCAGTCATGCAAAGGTTCACACCTCCAGTGCCTATGTAACAGGGCTAGAGTGGGCTGACTCACACTCTAACTACCCGTTTAATGGGACTACACTGAACAAACATACACCCTCAGCACCTCCTTGGTTGCTTTAGCCTGGCTTGGAATTGATCATCAGATACCTAACTGTTTCAATCTTCACAACTGAATAGTTCTGTCAGTTGCAGTTATAATCTGATATCTGAGGACGATGCTGCTGAGGTGCTTTTCCGTATCGCAGAACCTTAGATGTTGGGAAGCTTTGTCGAGAAATGAGAGTGAGTAGAACAACTGAGGTCAGTTGGTTTGCCAAATCCCCTTCCCCAGATGTGAATACTTGCCACAACCTCCCTGCACACCTACAGTGGGGACTTCGTACAAGGTAATTGGTCCTAGAATTGGAATGAAAAACAAAGCTTTGATTTTTAAAATATCTGCATTGCACAGTGAACAATCCCACTTTTACTAATCCCTCTGCAAACCTGTCGCTCACCCAGAGCAGCATTCTGGTAATTGTCTCCTCTGCAGCAGGATACCTTGAATTGGATGCAATACCGGACTGAAACCTCACCAGCGGTTTAGCCTAATCCCCTGTGTTTTCACCCCCCCCACCCATATATAAAAGCAATGCTCCCCAAAGCTGTTTATAAACAGCTCAATCATCTTACCATGATTTATTCTGGGGGCATCAGCTGTTTCTCAGCACATTAAAATTTGTTTGACTTTGCTCATATTCTTTTCTAATATTCATAACTTCACACCTTGTGTCTTGAATGGTTAAAAAAGCATATGGTGCATTGGCCTTCATCAACCGTGGGATTTAATTTAGGAGCCGAGAGGTAATGTTGCAGCTATATAGGACGCTGGTCAGACTCCACTTGGAGTACTGTGCTCATTTCTGGTTGCCTCACTAGAGGAAGGATGTGGAAACCATAGAAAGAGTGCAGAGGAGATTTACAAGGATGTTGCCTGGATTGGGGAACATGCCTTATGAGGGTAGGTTCAGTGAACTTGACATTTTTTCCTTGGAGCGACGGAGGATGAGAGGTGACCTGATGGATGTGTATAAGATGTTGAAAGGCATTGATCGTGTGGATAGTCAAAGGCTTTTTCCCTGGGCTGAAATGGCTATCATGAGAGGGCTAGTTTTAAGGTGCTTGGAAGTAGGTACAGAGAAGATGTCAGGGATGTCAAGTTTTTTACACAGAGAGTGGTGAGTGTGTGGAATGGCTGCCGGCGATGGTGGTGGAGGCGGATACGATGGGGTCTTTTAAGAGACTCTTGGACAGGTACATGGAGCTTAGAAAAATAGAGGGCTATGGGTAACCCTAGGTAATTTCTAAGATAAGGACATGTTCGGCACAGCTTTGTGGGCCGAAGGGCCTGTATTGTGCTGTAGGTTTGTCTATGGTTCTACTATGTATCTACCTGTGTTGCTACATTTCCAGGCTTTATGTCACCTGAACACTTTGAAATATGCCCTTTATACTCATGTTTATTATAGTTTTGAGAGAGCTTGTGAATCTCCCAGTAATCCAAATGCTTGTGTTCCACTCTCACCGTTTCTTGGTCTCTCACACATTCATATCTTTACTCTTTGCAGATAACCTCATCAGAAGAGGTGTCAACATCGCGACCTTCACCTGGATGTTTATTCAAGCACTGGTTGATGGTTTGATTGAATTACTTAACACCATCTCCAAAGATAACATTGATATCTCCACCGTGCTGAGGATAGAACGATCCATTCTAAGAAAAGAATTGAAACAGGTACCCGGTACATGTAACCCATGGGCTCTCTCTCAGAAGGGATGCATCTGTTTTTTAATGTAAAAACAGAAAATGCTGGAAATACAGGCTGCAACTGTGGGACGGGAAACAGCAATGTACCAGGCTGAAAACCCTTTGTCAGAACTGGGAAGGAGGCAAACAATGAACTACAGGGAAGCTCGTGTGGGTGAGGGATGTCTCTGATAGATTAAAACAGGGCTGACCATGGGGATAAGCCGTAAACAAGGTTACCTGGTTAATGAGCGAATGGGAGTGATCAGAGAACATCAACTAAAGAAGGCAGGAACTGCAAATCGAAAAGCATAGAACAGTACAACACAGTACAGGCCCTTCGGCCCACAATGTTGAAGCAATGTTGCCTGGCAAATCAGACTGGCCATGCCCTCCACTCCAAAAGAAGCAATCTGAGCCAACATCACAGACAGAGAAACCAAGTTATCTGAAGTTGTAAAATTCAATATTGAGTCCAGATTTGGGAACAGCTCCTTTCCAACTGTGATAAGACTGCTGAACGGATCCTGACCCGGATCTGGGCCGTACCCTCCAAATATCCGGACCTGCCTCTCGGTTTTTTTGCACTACATTACTTCCCATTTTTCTATTTTCTATTTATGATTTATAATTTATTTTTTTAATATTTACTAATTTTAACTATTTTTAATATTTTTAATATTTAATATTTGTAATCCAGGGAGTGTGAAGTGCAGAATCAAATTATCGCTGTGATGATTGTATGTTCTAGTACCAATTGTTTGGCGAAAATAAAGTATAACGAAGGTTGCAGTGTGCCCAGGCTGTTCCTTGAGCTTGCTTTGGACCCCATTGCTGCTGGTTACATTGAACTTAATGTGTTCCTTCGTTATCGGTGGAATGGAATTGTAATTTCCCTGGCCTTGATATGCAACAAAATATTGCCAATGGTAATGTTCTCCAGCTTTGTGTTGTAACTCTAATTCCATCCTGCATTAATAACAGAAGTCAGCCTCAATAGTCTCACATGATCCTGCCCAGCTCCTGCTGACCTAAGTGGGACTATAGTGCACGAGCTTACTTTCCTGACACCCACTTTTTTTTAAAAAAAAGCAGCAAGTAACAATGAAGTAAACACAGAGCATTCAACAGTATGGCACAGGATCAGGCCCTTCAGCCCACAATGTCCGTGCCCACCACAATGCCAGTATAAACTAATCCCATCTGCCTGCACATGATCCGTAATCCCTCCGTTCTCTTCATGTTCATGTGCCTGGCCAAATGCCTCTGTTGCTATTGAATCCAGTTCCATCACCTACTCTGGCAGTATCTACCAATCTCTGTTTTTAAAAAAAAAAGAAACTTGCCTCGTCCCTCAGCTTAAGGCTGTGCCCTTCAGTATTTGGCATTTCCAGTATATCTATCCCATCTTGTCCCTCAGCCTTGGACAGACAACAGGGCTTCACTGCAGGATGAGCTCAATGCCTTCTATGCTGGCTTTGACCATCAACACTCGCGCACCTCAAGGGCATCAAGGGATATGGCGAGAAGGCAGGTGTACGGGGTTGAGTGGGATCCAGGATCAGCCATGATGGAATGGCGGAGCAGACTTAATGGGCTGAATGGCCTAAATTGGCTCCTATGTCTTATGGTCACTGCTCTGCTGTCTGTACACCCATGACTGTGTGGCTAGGCACAGCTCAAATGCCATCTCTAAATTCGCAAATGACTCCCATATTGTTGACAGAATTTCAGATGGTAACCAGGATACGTACAGAAGCGAGAATACTTAGTTGGCTAAGTGGTGTTGCAATAACAGTCCTGCACTCAGTGTCAGGAACACCAAGGAATTGATTTTGGACTTCAGGACCATCTGATATGGAGGGGCCACTGCACGGGATCAGTTAAAGGTTTCAGAAAGTTGGAAACTCAACCAGTCTGTCATGGGCACTAGCCTCCCAAGCGTTGAGGACAGCTTCAAAAGGCACTACCTCAAAAAGGAGGCATCTGTCATTAAGGGCCCCACCACCACCCAGGACATGCCCTCTTCTCATTGCTACCGCCAAGGGGGAGGTACAGGAGCCTGAAAATACACTGAACGTTTCAGGAGCAGCTCCTTCCCTCCGCCATCAGAATTCTGAATGTATAATGAATCCATGAACACCACCTCACTACTTTTCCCACTCCTTTTACACTACTTATTTAATTTAATTTTTTGTATACTTTTATTGTAATCTCTAGTTTTTTTTATTATGTATTGCAAACACATTTGATGACATATGTCAGTGATATTAGACACGATTCTGGTCTTTGCACCTTTGCACTCTCCCCAGGGCATGTTAGGAAACCAGCAGTTTAATCAGCAAAGTGTACTTTGGAAAAAAGGGTAAAGGCATGAAGAAAAATAGAGTAGGAACTCTATCAGCAGTATTTCAGTAAAGCAGAGAGTCTTTTCTTGGTAATGAAACATTTCCTTTTCACTCAGGGAAAGGTTCCAGACCAGGACAGTATCCATCGCTTTTACAATGCCAAACTGAAAAACCAAGCATCCTGCAGCTCTGACAGAGACTGGACACAGAACAGGATGATGGAGAGAGGGAGAACGGTGACATCAGGTTTCCAGAAACTGGCCAGTATTAATTCCATGCTCTCCAGGGACAGCAGTGTGTCAAGGTAAGGAAGGAGATGCTGCTGGAAACACTCAGCAAATCAGGCAGCATCTGAAGAGAGAGAAACGGTCAGCATCTTAGGTTGGGACCCTTCATCAGAACTGCGAAGGATTTAGGTAGCAGAGGAGGTGGTGGGGGGGGGTAAGGGAATATCTCTGAAAGGGTGAGACCAAATGAGTCAATGGGGCAGTTAATTATTTGTTATGAACAGTGAAGCTCCTTTGCGTTATGTCCTTTAAGTCTGTGAGACATGCATAGCTGGCTAATCTGTATAAAACTGAACAAAAATGACAGATGGCAGAAATGGCCAGTTTAGTGTCCAAGTTAATATAGTGGATATGCATCTAGTTCAGTTTGGCTCCAGGTCACAATGGACAAAGAATACTGTGGGAATGGAAATGGGCTCTGTGCCTCTATGTTAAATGTGTTTACAACTCTTACTGACCAGATTGAGGGTCCAGTGTTTAATTGACCTTTCCTTCCATGGCTAGCTTATGCTGGGCATTGATGGGCCTGTTTGGAATTTCAAACAATTTGTCAATCACTTGAAACATCTGTACAAAATGTGTGGATGAATGTTTTAGAAAGAAAAAAAAATAGAAAACATATAGCACAATACAGGCCCTTCGGCCCACAAAGCTGTGCTGAACCTGTCCCTACCTTAGGACTACCTAGGCTTTACCCCTCTATTTTTCTAAGCTCCATCCAGGAGTCTCTTTAAAGACCCTATCGTTTCCATCTCCACCGCCACAGCCGGCAGCTCACTCCGCACACTCATCACTCTCTGCGTAAAAAAAAAACTTACTCCTGACAACTCCTCTGTACCTACTTCCAAGCACCTTAAAACTATGCCCTCTAGTGCTAGCCAATTCAGCCCTGGGGAAAAGCCTCTGACTATCCACATGATCAATGCCTCTCATTATTTTGTACACCTCTGTCAAATCACCTCTCATCCTCCGTCACTCCAAGGAGAAAAGGCTGAGTTCACTCAACCTGTTCTCATAAGGCATGCTCCCCAATCCGGGCAATATTGTTGTAAATCTTCTCTGCACACTTTCTCTGGTTTCCACATCCTTCCTGTAGTGATGCGACCAGAACTGAGCACAGTACTCCAAGTGGGGTCTGACCAGGGTCCTATACAGCTGCAACATTACCTCTCGGCTCTTAAACTCAATCCCACGATTGATGAAGGCCAATGCACCGTATGCCTTCTTAACCACAGAGTCAACCTGCATAGCAGCTTTGAGTGCCCTATGGACTCAGACCCCAAGATCCCTCTGATCCTCCACATTGCCAAGAGTCTTACCATTAATACTATATTCTGCGATCATATTTGACCTAACAAAATGAATCACCTGACACTTATCTGGGTTGAACTCCATCTGCCACTTCTCAGCTCAGTTTTGCATCCTATCAATGTCCCGTTGTAACCTCTGACAGCCCTCCACACTATCCACAACACACCCAACCTTTGTGTCATCAGCACCCTCCACTTCCTCATCCAAGTCATTTATAAAAATCACAAAGAGTAGGAGTCCCAGAACAGATCCCTGAGGCACACCACTAGTCACCGGCCTCCATGCAGAATATGACCCATCTACAACCACTCTTTGCCTTCTGTGGGCAAGCCATTTCTGGATCCACAAAGCAATGTCTCCTTGGATCCCATGCCTCCATACTTTCTCAATAAGCCTGGCATGGGTTACCTTATCAAATGCCTTGCTAAAATCCATATATACTACATCTACTGCTCTACCTTCATCAATGTGCTTAGTCACATCTTCAAAAAATTCAATAGGCTCGTAAGGCACGACCTGCCTTTGACAGAGCCATGCTGACTATTGCTAATCATATTATGCCTCTCCAAATGTTCATAAATCCTGCCTCTCAGGATCTTCTCCATCAGCTTACCAACCACTGAAGTAAGACACACTGGCCTATAATTTCCTGGGATATCTCTACTCCCTTTCTTGAATAAGAGAACAATATCTGCAACCCTCCATTGAGGATGCAAAGATCATTGCCAGAGGCTCAGCAATCTCCTCCCTCACTTCCCACAGTAACCTGGGGTACATCCCATCTAGTCCTGGTGACTTATCCAACTTAATGCTTTCCAAAAGCTCCAGCACATCCTCTTTCTTAATATCTGCATTCTCAAGCTTTTCAGTCCACTGCAAGTCATCCCTACAATCGCCAAGATCGTTTTCCGTAGTGAGTACTAAAGCAAAGTATTCATTAATTACCTCTGCTATTTCCTCCGGTTCCATAAACACTTTTCCATTGTCACACTTGATTGGTCCTATTCTCTCAGGTCTTATCCACTTGCTCTTCACATACTTGTAGAATGCCTTGGGGTTTTCCTTAATTCTCTCCGCCAAGGCCTTCTCATGGCCCCTTCTGGCTCTTCTCATTTCATTCTTAAACTCCTTCCTGCTAGCCTTATAATCTTCTAGATTCATATCATTACCTAGTTTTTTGAACCTTTCGTAAGCTCTTCTTCTCTTCTTGACTAGATTTACAACAGCCTTTGTGCACCACGAATCTTGTGCCTTACCATCCTTTCCATGTCTCATTGGAACGTACCTACTCAGAACTCCATGCAAATTACCCCTGAACATTTGCCACATTTCTTCTGTACGTTTCCCTGAGAACATCTGTTTCCAATTTATGCTTCCAAGTTCCTGCCTGATAGCCTCATAGTTCCCCTTACTCCAATTAAACGCTTTCCAAAATTATCTGTTCCTATCCCTCTCCAGTGCTATGGTAAAGGAGATAGAATTGTGATCACTATCTCCAAAATGCTCTCACACTGAGAGATCTGACACCTGATCAGGTTGATTTCCCAACACCAGATCAAGTAGAGCCTCTCCTCTTGTAGGCTTATCTACATATTGTGTTATGCAGTAGATGCAGTAGTTAGAAACAGAGAGGAGGGTAGAGACAGACAGAGGGGCAGAGGGAGGCATAGGGGGAGAAAAGGGGGGTCAGAGATGGACAGAGAGGGTGTCAGTGACGTACAGAGAGGGGGTCAGAGACAGATGGAGGGGGGTCAGAGATGGACAGAGAAGGGGTTAGAAACAGACAGAGGGAGGGCGGAGACGGACAGAGAGAGGGTTTCAGAGACGGACAGAGGGGGGTCAGAGACAGAGAAGGGTTCAGAGACAGACAGAGGGAGGGTGGAGACAGACAGAGAGGGTGGGGACAGAGAGGGGTCAGATATGGACAGAGAGAGGGTTGGAGACAGAGAGAGGACGGAGATGGTGAGAGAGAGGACAGAGAGAGAAGGGATCAGAGACGGACAGAGAGGGGCTTCAAGGATGTCTGGGGGAGAAAATCAATTCTCACCCCTTCACTTGCTGGTTGAAACTGGTTTCTATTTCACCACTGTACCTGGAATTTAAAGCACTCCTTCCTGTCTCTGTGACTTCCACCACCTTTTAATGCTGTTCAAGTAATGACCTCTTGGCATACTGACTCGCCACCTCCACAGCTGGCAGCCATGCATTCAGCTACTGTGGTCCTGTGTTCTGGAATTCCCTCCCTAAACCTCTCTCTATCTCACCACTTAAGCCTATCCTGTGACACTGGTGCTTGTCTTACCTTCCCAATTGTGGCGCAGTCTCACTGTTGGGTTGTGCTCCCGTACAACTCAAGCGACGTTTTATTAGATTGAGGGCGCTAGGTAATTATTTCTGTTTGCTTTCATGGGTTCTTTACAACCATTTCTTTTGCTGGTACTAGACTGTTGTCAGGTGGAAGAATCAGCGGATCTAAGTGAATATGAACACTGGTGGGATATTCTTGATTCCCAGATCATCAAGTGGGGCCACTGTGAAATAAGAATGCTCAACTCCTCTTTGTTGATATCACAGATGGACAACTGATGCAGACTGACAGATCGGGTTACATGAGGCTGCAGAATTCAATATTGGATCCAGAAGGCTGCAATATGCCCAGACTGAGATGACAGGCTGTTCCTCAAGTTTGCTTTGGGCTCCATTGCAACAGTCCAGTTGTTATTACAACAGCAAATTATGTTTAATTTAATATACTCCTTAATACACACAGTGCTTCTGTTTATAACCAATAGACGCTCACATTGATTGTTGAGAAGGTGTAAATGCTAACCTGTAAGTCTCCTAACCCAGTGTGCCCAGATTATCTGAGACTCAAAGAAACTGAAAGCTAAAATAAAAAGAGAAAATGCTGGAAAGACTGAGCAGGTCAAGCAGCATCTGTGGACAGAGGAACAGGGATAACATGTCAGGTCAAAGACCCTGTAGCAGCAAATCCCCTTGCTGGGTAACAGGTAGTCTTATCAATTAGGTAAAGGAAGATGTAGCTGCTGTTTTTAATTGGATGTTCATGGTCTTCGGCTGCTGTAGCCCATCCGCTTCAAGTTTTGTGCATTCAGAGATGCTCTTCTGCACACCACTGTTGTAACGTCTGGTTATTTGAGTTACTGTCACCTTCCTGTCAGCTTGAATCAGTCTGGCAATTCTCCTCTGACCTCTCATTAACGTGGCATTTTCACTCACAGAACTGCAGCTCACTGGATGTTTTTTTTTTCCTACACCATTCTCTGTAAACCCTGCAGGGGTCCCCAACCTGGATCATGGACCCCTTGGTTAATGGTAGGGGTCCACGGCATAGAAAAGGTTGGGAACTCCTGCTCTGGAGACTGTTGTGTGTTAAATTCCCAGGAGATCAGCATTTTTTGAGATACTCACACCCAGCCCGTGCGGCAGCAACAATCGTTCCACAGTCAAAGTCACTTAGATCACACTTCTTCCCCGTTCTGGTGTTTGGTCTGAACTTTATGCATTGAGTTGCTACCACATGATTGGTAAGTTAGATATTAGCATTAATGAGCAGGTGTTCCGGTGTTGCTAATGAAGTGACCGCGGCCTATATTTCTTCTTTGTGTTTCCACAGCTGTAACACTGAAGTCACTATACTGGGCTCCAGACAGCCGACCTGCGATAATGTAGATGAGACTGAGGTCCCAACGCCCAGCAGTTACAGTAGGTGGACACTGCAGAAGATGCCCCAGATTGACATGTCCTTGGACAGTGAGATTTTGAGGTAAATCATGATGTGTTCTTGCCATGATTCACTAGTCCATTTTAGCTTGGCAGCTGTGGGCTAGCTGGTGACTGACAATGCATTCATGATCATTCTGCGCATTCCTCAGGGGCTTCTAATACAATACTTTATGAAACAGGGCGGATGGTTGTGTTAAAGATATCACACAGAGACAAACAACCATTTATTGGCATTCATTCTAGACCGGGAACAAATTCACTTCAACACCTTGATGTCCATTATGGAATGAACAGTAGATAGGATGATCATTCTGGGTTTCTACCTTTTAATACAATATAAAGCACAGAAATATTACTACTTACAAGGGAGGACTGAGGGCTCCTGACACAGTAGATGTGGAGAGGAGCTTGTGGAAGAATCTAGAAGTAGGAACTACTGTTTGAAAGTAAGGAGTTGTCCAGCTAAGACAGAGATTGGATGACTTACTTTTTCTCTCAGAGACCTGTCAGTCTTTGGAGCTCTCTTGCTCAGAGGGTGGTGAAAGCAGAGTGTGCGAATTTTTTTCAGACAGAGCTAAATAGACTCTTGATAAGCAGAGTGAAAAGTTATCAGGGGTTAGGTGGGAATGCAGATATCAGGTCAATGCGTAATGAAGTCAAGGGACTAGCTTACTCCAGTTCATAATTCACACGTATGTCTACATTTATAAATGCACATCACAGCTTGTCAGGTCGTTTCCTGATTGCACAGAGATCTGTGCCTTGGTGCCCGACTGCACCTTGATACTGTGGTAAGGGTAACGTTCCAGAATGACCCCACTGGAGATGCCGGTGCTGCTAAATTTGATTGTATTATATGGCAGTTCACTGAACATCAGAGAACTGATGGAAGGCTTTGTCCCCCTGCTTACCAATGTTTCCATAGATTTCAGCAGAGCCACTTACACACACTTTACCAGCCAACCGGTGCACAGCGTTCCCTCCCCTTTCAGCCATACTACAGGACGAGGAGTCAGAGCGTGAAGGTGGGGGGAGGGGAGGAAGAACCACAAGGTGAAAGGTGAAACTGGGAGGGTGGGAGCGGGTATGGTAAAGAGCTGGGAAGTTGATTGGTGAAAGAGATACAGGGCTGGAGAAGGGAGAATCTAATAGGAGAGGACAAAAGGCCATGGGCGAAAGAAAAAGGGGGAGAAGCACCAGAGGAAGGGGGTGGGCAGGCAAGGAGATAAGGTGAAAGAGGGAAAAGGGGCTGGGGATTAGAGAAAGGGGGGCCAGTACCAGAAGTTTGAGAAATCAATGTTCATGCCATCAGGTTGGAGGCAACCTAGACCGAATATAAGGTGATGTTCCTCCAACCTGCACCTGGCCTCATTGCGTCAGTAGAGGCGGTCATGGACTGACATATTGGAATGAGGAAGGGAAGTGGAATGAAAAGGGATGGCCACTGGAAGATCCCACTTTTTCTGGCGACGGGGCTTGGGTGCTTGGTGAAGCGGTCTCCCAATCTACGTCGGGTCGCACCGATATGCAAGAGGCCACACTGGGAGCACAGGATGCAATAGATGACCCCAACAGACTCTCAGTGAAGTGACGCCTCACCTGGAAGGACTGTCGGGGCCCTGAACGGTAGTGAGGGAGGTGGTATAGGGGCAGGTGTAGCACCTGTTCTGCTTGCAAGGATAAGTACCAGGAGGGACATCAGTGGGGAGGGATGAATGACGGGAATCGCGTAGGGAGCATCCCCTGCAGAATGCAGAAAGTGTTGTGGGGGGGGGGAGGGTGGTAGGGAAAGATGTGTTTCAGTTGCAGAGACATAGAGCCATAAAGATGTATAGAATGAAATCAGGCTCTTTGACCTGATTTCATTTATGCTGACCAAGTTGCCTAACTAAGCCAGACCCATTCATCTGGCCCATATCCCTCAAAACCTTTTCTACCACGTAACTGTCCAAATACCTTTTAAATATAATAGCTGTGTTACCACTCCTCATATACTGACCATCCTCTATGTGACAGAATTGTTCCTCTGATTCCTTTTAAATCCTTAACCTCTCACTCTAAACCTATGTTTTTTTTACTATTGATTCTCTTTCCCTGAGGAAAACACTTTGGCTATTCAGCTTACCTATGCCCCTTGTGATTTTATAAACCCCTCTGAGGTCACCCCCTCAGCCTCCTAAACTCAAGAGAAAAAGGGTCCTAGCCTATCCAGCCTGACCTTATAATCCAAGCCCTCTACTCCTGGTAACATCCTTGTTAAAGCTTTTTTTGCACCCTCTCTAGTTTAATGACATCCTTCCTATCGCAGGCTGACCGGAATTATATGTAGAACTCCAAACGTAGCCTTACCAGCATCTAGTGCAGCTGTAACAAGAAGTCCCAACTCCTGTGCACAGAATTCTGATTGATGAAGGCCATTGTGCCAAATGTCACATTCACCAACCTATCTACTTCCAACACCACTTTCAGGGAACGATGTATCTGCAACCCCTGGGTCTTCCTCTATCATCGTATGCAGACCTTGAATATTTTATTTCTCTCTCTCTCTCTTACGAAATGAATTTTCTTTCCTAGTGCACCAGCCCAGTCTGTCTTGCTACATTCACAGCAGGGAACCATAGAGGAAGAGGAAGGTGAAGACATTGCCGAAGGCTGCATAACTCTGTGTTCTCACAAATCTGATATCCCGCCTGGCTACAACACAGTAGTAGGCAGCCTCTCCGAGGAGAACTTGTACTCAGAGCCTGAAGAGCAGAAATTGAAAACAGGCCAAGGAACTCTTGACTATCAGAGCTGCCTCCTAACAGCAAGTGATCTGATGCTGAACAAGTGAGAAATGACTCTTCTATCGTTAACAATTGCTAGCTGATTTCCCACGGTGTGTGGGAGGGGCAACATGAAAACGAAGTGAGGGTTACGATAGGATTCAAGCATTTTAAAGGGAGGAGGAGATGGATGAAGATATGAAGCAGAGAGTGAAAATAAGGGATGGAGAAGATGGAACAGCTGAAGAGGAGGGAGAAGGGAAGAGGATGTGAATTGTGTTGGAAAGTCAGGAGGATGCAGATAGCAGGTGGACAAGTAGATGGGCTCGGAAATAGAAACAGAGCTGGTGAGGTTTTAAGATTGTGATTCAAAGTGAGTTTATTCTTGCAGCTGTAACCCCAAAGTAAGTAACCAAGATATCCTTAATCAAGGCAAAAGGTCAGAGCATATGGGATCCTAGGCAGGTTGGCAAATTAGATCCAAAGTTGGCTTGTAGTAGAGGACAAGAAGGTAATGCTGGAAGGTTGCTTTTGTGATTTGAAGCCTGTGACTAGTGGTGTACCACAGGGTTCAGTGCTGGGCCCCATCCTGTTTATAATATATATTAGCAATTTAGATGTGAATGTAGGAGGTATGACTGGTAGGTTTGAAGCTGACACAAAAATCATGGCTGTTGTGTACAGTCAGGAGGTTTATCTCAGGCTAAGAAGGATATTGATTGGCTAATGAAAGTAGGACCTACACAATGAATGGTAAGGCTGGAGTATTGAGGAAGAAAGGCACCTTGGTGTACAGTCAGAAGATCCCTGAAGGTGGCAGCCTAGGTAGATAGGATGTTGAAGAAGGCATACCAGTATCAGATGGGCAAAGGGAACAGAAGGAGGAGGTTATTATACATCTTCATAAAAGTATGGTGAAACCACATCTGGAATATTGTTTGTATGTTTGTTTGCCACAGTATAGAAAGCACTCTGGAGAGGATGCCAAGGAGGTTCACCAGAATATTGTCTGGGATGGGCGTGATTCGGTCATGAGGAGAAATTAGATAGGCTGGGTTTGTGTTCTTTGGAGAAAGGGAGACTGAGAGAAGACCAGGTAATGATGTACAAAAGTATGAGGGGCAGAGATGGGCTAGGTTGTAATAAAACTTTGCTCAGAGCAGGTGCCAGTGGGCATAGGTTTAAGTTACAGAGTAAAGGGTTCAGCAAGGATAAAAGGAAGATGTTTTTCACCCAAAGAATGTTTAGGGTTGGAATACATTGCCTGAAAAGGCTCTGGCGGCCGGGACTCAAAAGAGAATTTAGTAATTACATTAAGGAGCACATGAAACGTCAAGGCACAGAAAGACCATGTGCTGAGAAATGGCTTTGTAAAGATGGGGTACTTGGTGGTCAGCATGGACAGGGTGGGCTGAAGGGCTGGCTTCTGCACTGTAGGACTATGAAATGTTTTAGCATTACTTGCAAATTCATGAATTTTGCACTAAAATCAAGTTTTGGAGGACTGTCATTTTGGATCTGGTGACTAAATATCTGTTTTGACTTTATCTCTGTATGCCTGTCCAGAAGCAGGTAATATTTGTTAGATGTGTACAATTAAAGAGCTTGCTTCAGCGCCCACTTCCAGTTAGCTTTCCCAATGTATTTCCCATGTCTATGTGTCCAACATAAATGTTCATCAAAAATAATTATGTTGTAATTAACTCCTGTGGAGTAAATGCATCAGGAGGGCACACTCACAGCATGACAGCTCTTATAAGCAGTTCCATTACAGATTGGTACAGAATTGTCTAAAGGAATTATAATAATAAGGGCAGACTGGGTGAGCTGGAATTAAAAATGAGCTTCATAAATAATGTATACCTCTCCTTCTGTTCCAATCTTTATTCCCACCACTTGAAGATTATTATGTTTACATTATCCATTTAATATGGCCACATGTATTATGTTTCATGGCAGAAAATTGGCTGTCCTGTATTTTACTCATGTCTAAGTCAACCATCTTTTGTTGCCAAACTTTCTGTCCTCTTCCAGAATGTTCCATGATACTGAGCTGGAGGAGTCGGACAAATTCTACAGTAACTTGCCTTGCCTCTTGAAGCTTCTGTTTGCCTTGTACAACACCATGATGTCGCAGTCAGACATGCTGTGCTACTTTGTCATAATCCTCAACCACATGGTCTCTGCCTCGTTGCTCACCTTGGTTCTCCCCATCCTTGTCTTCCTCTGGGCAATGCTCTCCATGCCAAGGCCGAAGAAACGGTTCTGGATGTTTGCCATCCTGTACACTGAGGTACGAAGAGAAAAACTGAAACACTCGCACGTGGCTTTGTCTGCTGTATCTGGGCGTTCACCCCGGCAGGAGAAAACATTCAACACTGATCGGTTACATATCATTAAAATCACAATAGAGAAGATGCAGGAAAAATCTGATACTTGGGGAAAAAATAACTTCAGTGGCCATAAAAATACAATCATCATGAAAAGGTGTTCAGGGGAAACATCTTTAATCGACTACTAGTTATGCATGGAATCCTTACTAAATAATGCACTTAAGCAGAAGCTGCCTAAGCATTAGAGGAAGTGAGGAATAGAGGAAATTCCCACTGGGTTCTGTGAAGCAGACTAACAGGAGACTTCAGCTCATCAGTTTGCATTAGGTTCTGGATTACTGTGTAATCCAGATGTACAAACGGATTTATTCTTATCAAAGTGTTTGATGAAGAGGTCAAATATATTGTTTTGGAACATGCCGCAAGACTCAAATGGATTGTGCCTTAAATCACAGAGGAAATGATATTGGCAAAGGAGGAGCAAAGGAAAGATGAGTACTGAATGTCCCATCCTTCAGTGAAAATAGTTCTTTATCCCTCCACTGTCTCTGAATTGGGGAACTGACATCTATTGCTGGATGAGCTGAAATTTCTTCCTAATGACCTTTGAGAGTATTAGGGTTAAGACATTGGTTAGACCACTCCTGTAGTATCATGTGTAATTCTAGAGAGAGCACAGAGGAGAGCCTCCGGGATTTGGAGCATTTCGGTATAAGAGGAGACTGGACAGGTTGGGATTGTTCTCCTGGAGCAAAGGGAGGTGAGGGGTGACCTTACAGTGCTTGTACATGATCACATGGGGGATAGATAGGACAGATCGCAAGAATAATTTTCCCATGGTGGAGCTATTTAAGACAAGGGGTTATAAGCTTAATGTGAGAAGCTTGATGTTTAGAGGGGATCTGGGGGAGTGGGGGGGGGGTCGCATTTTCACAGAGAATGGTTGGAATTTGGAATGCAGTGTTTGAAAGGCAATGATACACCCATGACACTTGAGAAACATCTAGAAAAGCACTTGAATTGCCAAGGTATAGATGACCATGGACAAAATAATGAGACTAGTGCAGATAAATACAATGGTAGGCAGAGGCATGGTAGGGCGGCGTATCTGTTTCTGTGCAGTATAATTCGATGGCTAGATCCTTTGCCATCAGTCATCAAACTCCTTGCTTTCATTACAGACTCCAATCTTCTTCCTGGAAGTTTATTGTGATTATGTTAAAGTCTGGTATCCTATTTGATCCCCAAATGAGATTCAAACCATGAACTACGATCACTAAGAACCACTATCCACACTTCAGTAACACTACAACTGTGTTTCAGCTCATCTGCTGACAAAACTGACCCTCATCCCTTCTCACTTCCAGTGTTAACCCTTAAAATGCACTGCCATCTCTAGTCTCAAGGTCAACTGAAATTCTGATGATCCATTTCTAACCTGTGGTGTCTCCTTCAGCGTTATCCCGATGCTCAGAGAACTCTGGCTCCCAGTCTAAAAAAAAACAATTTTAAAAATTCTCCTCACCTGTTTTCAAATCCCTCCATGATTTCTCCATTTCTCTAGCCCCGCACATCCCCAAAATCTGTGGGAAGTTCAATTATAACCTCTTGATCATTCTGAGGTTCAAAGCTCCACCTTGTCCATCTCCTTCCTATAAAAAAGAAATGGACAAGGAGGAGCATTGAACACCAGAAAGATCAAAAGGTTAAAACTGAACCTTTAGCGAAAAGTTCACGTCATTCTCCTCAAACTTCATGAAGTCACATATTTTGTCTCACGAAGTTGTTCCTGCTTGCACCAATATCCATCTTCATTGACAGCCTGACATCCTTGCAACAGCATGCGGAAAATTCCAAAATGATGTGTGCTTGTTTCCATGTAATCTGAGAGTGCTGTCCATGCAGCAGCACACACAAGGGGCTGGGGGAACTCAGTGGGTCAGGCAGCATCCATGGAGGGAGATAAACGGTCGATGTTTCAAGCTGAGAGCCTTCAGCAGGACTGGAAAGGAAGGGGGCAGATGGCAGAATGAAAGGGTTGAGGGAGGAGAGGGAGCACGGGGTGGTGAGTGATGAGTGAGTGAATCAAGGTGAGAGGGTGAAGGTGGACAAATGGGAGTGAAGTGAGAAACTGGGAGGTGACAGGTGGAAGTGCAAAGGACTGAAAAAGATATAATCTGATGAAAAGGACAGTGAACCATGAAATAAAGAGAAGGAGTTGGGGAACCAGAGGAAAAAAGTCGTGGGTAATGAGAGCAGGGGAAGGGAATGAGAAGAGGTAAAAGTGTAAAAGGGGTGAGGGTAAAGAAAAGGGGGAGGGAGGACAGAGGGGACTGGTTACCAGAAGTTAGAGAAATCTAACATTGATGCCATCAGGTTTGAAACTACCAAGATGGAATACAAGATATTATTCCTCTAATCTGCATCTAGCCTCAAATTGACATTAGAGTAGGCCACAACAGACATGTCAGTGCGGGAATGGAAAATGGAATTAAAATGACTGGCCACCAGGAGATCCTGGCTGTTATAGGCCCAATCAACCTTACCAGCTCACTGTTGCAAGTTTAGATTGCTCCTTTGTTTATTGAGGTGTGGAATTCATTATTATCTGATGGCCTTGCATGAAATAAAACACTCCTCGCGACGGTAAGGAGACAGCTACTGCCATTTCATGATATCTGTCACTGACCTTTGTCCCAGACCCAGTCTCTCCATGTGTACCAAGTATTTCACAATTCCTTACACCTGTTCCCCCACAGATTACCGTGGTTGTGAAATACTGCTTTCAGTTTGGCTTCTTTCCTTGGACCACCTCTTCCTATCGATTGCTTTACTTCAATCAACCTTTCTACCTGCCTAACATCATCGGCATTGAGAAGAAGGATGGTTATGTGCACTATGACCTTATCCAGTTACTGGCTCTGTTCTTGCATAGGTCAGTCCTCAAGGTAATTATGCTGAACTATAAATCTATTCATTTATTAGAACACATATTTAACTAATTGGTTTATTGTAATCAAGTGTACTAAGTACAATGAAAAGCTTCTTGTATGCATCTAGATAGATTATTCAATACAGTAGATCACCAAGGTAAAGAAATCAATGCAGAATATAGGACACAGTGGCGTAGTGGTTAGCACCTAGCTTTACATCTCCAGCCTGTAAGACCAGGGTTTCCTGCCACTGTCTGCAAGGAGTGGGTAACTGTGTGGGTTTCCTTGCACACTCCAAAAGATGTATCATTAGGGTCAGTGAGTTGCAGGCACCCTATGTTGGTACTGGAGCCATGGCGACATTTGTGGGCTGCCCAGCACAGTCCTCACTGATTTGATTCGATTTTGTGCAATTGAAGCATTTCACTGTATATTTTGACGTACATGTGACAAGTAAAGCTAATCTTGATATCGGTTTTTCTTTACAATTACAGAGAAAGTGCAGTGCAGGTAGACAATTATATTTCAGGGGCCATGACGAGGTTCAATTCAACTCCATTCAGGTTTCCCTTAACCATACATGAATACTCATCAATGCAGGCAAACGAGACACCATTACTGTGGGGTCAACGTGCAAAGACACATTACCAACAGTTGCACACAGTAAGCACACACAAGATCACAATCACGTAATAAAAGTCCCGATGCCCACCTCCTCATCCCCATCCCACGATGCCACAGGTTGATGCCCAGTCCTCGCACATGCAAGTCAACAAACCCATACAGAATATCAGTCAGAACACAATGACACAGAATATGCATATATAGTCCAGAACCCCCAGCGGTATCATCTGTCGAATGGACCCCAACACCATGGCTTTGAGGACCTGTCCTCACACATAAAAGCACATATAGAATATAAGTGAAAACGTAACCGGGCAAATGTATCTATCTATAGTCATATAACCATATAACAATTACAGCATGGAAACAGGCCATCTTGGCCCTTCTAGTCCATGCTGAACTCTTACTCTCACCTAGTCCCACCAACCAGCCCATAACCCTCTATTCCTTTCCTGTCCATATATCTATCCAATTTAACTTTAAATGACAACATCAAACCTGTCTCAACCACTTCTGCTGGAAGATGGTTCCACAAAGCTACCACTCTCTGAGTAAAGAAGTTCCCCCTCATGTTACCCCTAAACTTTTGCCCTTTAACTCTCAACTCATGTCCTCTCGTTTGAATCTCCCCCACTCTCAATGGAAAAAGCCTATCCACGTCAACTCTATCAATCCCCCTCATAATTTTAAATACCTCTATCAAGTCCCCCCTCAACCTTCTACACTCCAAAGAATAAAGACCTCACTTGTTCAACCTTTCTCTGTAACTTAGGTGATGAAACCCAGGTAAAAATCCAGTAAATCTTCTCTGTACTCTCTCAATTTTGTTGACATCTTTCCTATAATTCGGTGACCAGAACTGTACACAATTTTTTGCAACAGACGGGGCTATGTCCACAACTCTGCAATTTCATGTGAAACTGGCACAGCTGTTAGCCTACCATAGCAAGCTATGATGCATATGTAGAAATTGGGTATTGGGACCATGCCAAGCCTTCTTAGCCTGCTAAGGAAGTAAAGACATTGGTGTGCTTTCTTGGTCATAGCATCTACGTAGCTCAATCAGAACAGATTGTTGGTGATACTTACACCTAGAAACTTGAAGTTCTCAACTATCTCATTTAAGTACTGTTGCTACAGATAAGGGCGTGTACTCTGCCTAGCTTCAGAACATAGAACAACACATTACGGGCCATTCAGCCCATCATGCTGTGCTGACCTACTCCATGATCAATCCCTCCTACATGGCCCATAGCCCTCCATTTTTTTATATCATGTGACTTTCTAAGAGTCTTTAAAATGTCCCTGTAGCAGCCAATTCTAGCAACTCAGTGCTGCTGCGAGTGACCCCCCCCCCATGGATTGTTATCCTTGTATGACAACCCCTCCAATGAATCGGATAATAATGTTCCAAAGGTCGAAGAACTGTATTCGATCCGTTATTAGCAACTCGCAAAACATACAATCTTGAAGCATGACTAATCGTAAATTAAGTGTTCTTAAGTGGTCAAGAAAAGCTGTTACATCCTCCAGCTCCAAACTGTCCGGAGCGAAGCATGAATACATAACTTATTCCCTTTGCTTCTACCACACCTCCACTCACGTGACTAGTTACCATAATATGCAGATAGAAAACACGTGCATGGCTCGTAATTCCAGCCCCCTGATTATGATACTATAATAATTACAACTTCATACTACCAAAACACAGGAGGCATTCACACTGATGTCCTCTTTCTTGTAAGCAGTCTATCCTGGATCGTGACCTTCGCTTGACGAACCAGGTTGTTCCTCTTGACTGCATTCAGGGAAATCTGTCTCGAAATGTTGCTGCCAAAGCTCATCCAAGTTCAAAACTGAGATCCTGTTAACTATTAGCTCTGGCCGAGTGTAGTCCCTTCCATCACCATGGTCGTCTTTCAATGGTCCATTAACAGTCCAATCTATCGTTGTTCTGACTGTGTGGGGTCCATCATTAGCACTGCGAATCACTTGCAATGACTCCAATGCCTTAGGCACATTCACCCCTATCAGCAGCTCAATTTCTGAATCAATTTCCACCAGATAAACATGCTTCAGGTGAGACCATTCCTGAAGATTTCACTGACGAGGATTATTCCCTTTGTGGACAGACACACTTTCCTGAGTATAGATGTTAGGCAGTTCACAGTGGTATTCACTATCTGACCCATGGTGTGTAAGAGAATGTGTGTTCCTTTTCCTGTTAGGTTGAGCTTGTTCATGAGTCATGAGGCTCACTGTGCAGAACACTCCGTACGTCCTTGATCTCGGAAACCATAAGTAACCAATGTCTTGTTACCCTTCTTAAACTTCACCTGAACTGGAATTATAGGAAGTTCACAATCATGGTCGCCAGCTCCCGTAAGGCTATTGGACACCAGGGTGTTGCTCGCCGCTGTGTTTGATTCTTTCACACTTGTTTCAAATCCGCACCCTTCTCATCAGTTCCAGGCTCACTCAGTTTTAGCTTCACTTTTCACAATAGCCACAGTAATGGCAAAACTCCTTCCTTTAGCTTCAGAATGACTTTGTGATTTAGTTTTGTTCACGCTTTTCCTTACTGCCGGTGGTGTAGTACCCCGTATACTTCCATGCATTGGGTGTGTAGAAATCCTTACTTGTTCCTGGATAAACTCGACAAGGTCGATGAAAGCAGCCTCATGGCTGTGATTATCCAGTAGCTCACAGGCAAGACATCTCCATTTCTCACTAAGCATGTAAGGCAACTTCTTTATAATCGATATATTAATAGGCATGTCCAGCTCTCACAGATACCGAACATCTCCCATTGCATTACAACAGCCCCTAAGAAAAAGAGTCTTGAAGAGCTCTCATTCCTTCTGATTTGATAGTTGGCCAAAGAAGAGCCTTTCCCATGTGGGTCACATCAATTTTCTGCTCCTGATCAAACTGTTCTTGCGGCAGATGGCCCTCCTCTGGGTTGGCTTGCTAGCAACTTGTGACAAGCTCTCTTGTGTAACCTCCAGTGAACTGTTCGAGAAAATAGAGACAGCTGCCGTAATCATCAGTCTTGTCTTCAGTGCTATTCTTGAAAGCTCTTATAAATGAATGACACTGCAATGGATTACCGTCGAAGATTTGAAGCTCTCTTTTAAGCAGAGTTGCAATGCATTGTTGCATCACTAGCTTGCTATTTTCTTCCATGTCCTTAGGGCCTCCAACACACGATACAGAATTTTAGCACATGAAACACGAGTGTCACCGTACCGTAAATCAATATCCTCAGAAGCACATTGTGCTATGGGATATGGCATAGGTTCAGAGTGCCTCCTCGGCGCAGGCTGAGAGCGAACATCCTGAACTACCCCTTGGGGCCCAAGCTCATGGCTCAGAGACATTTGAGGAACAAATGTATGCATGTTGACATCGAGTATGTTGGGTTTTCTCAGTGGCATGTCAACAGAGGAAGTCACACCATAGCACTGTCCCGCTGGAGCACGTTTAGCACCCGCAGCACTTGAAACCTTCAGCACTTTAACTTCAGCCATCTGTGCTGCAACTTCTTCCTGCAACTTAAGCTGCTCCTTTCTTCTCCGTAGCTGCTCCTCTTGTTCTTCCAGCGCGTGTTTGTCTTTCAATAATTGCTGCCATGCAAATAAAGCAGCTAAATCAGCTTCCGTTTTAATGCATGCAGAGGAGGTATCTGATGTGTGGGACACCCTGCTACTAATAGAACCTACTGCATGCTTGTTAGACGCACTGTCTTCAGGGTGAACATCATCCTGAAAACCATCAGATTTATACTTGGTCACAGAATGACCAGTAGCTTTATAAATATTTTCATTTCCTCCAGTAATCTGGCCTTCAACATCACAAACAAAATGCTGGTAGAACACAGCAGGCCAGGCAGCATCTATAGGAAGAGGTACAGTCGACGTTTTGGGCTGAGACCCTTCGTCAGGACTAATTGAAAGAAGAAATAGTAATACTATATACTACAGTAATAATACTACTTCTTCTTTCAGTTAGTCCTGACGAAGGGTCTCAGCCCGAAACGTCGACTGTACCTCTTCCTATAGGTGCTGCCTGGCCTGCTGTGTTCTACCAGCATTTTGTTTGTGTTGCTTGAATTTCCAGCATCTGCAGATTTTCTCCTGTTTGCGTTCAACATCACATGTTTGTTTCAACCATTGGTCAACAATTGCTATGACTGTATTAATAAGTGTATCAATACTTGGATTGCTTTCAGTTTGTGTATCTTGCTCTGAGATGGGCATTAAAGGCAACAGCAAGTTATATTGCTTAACAACATCTTCATGAAGATTTTTAAATTGTCCAAACGAGACTGCACTCACGAAGCATCTAGTTGCTCTTTTGGTACCAGGAAACTTCTAATTAATGGTATTAAATCATTAACCTTCTTAACAACCTCATAGTAATCTTTCCAAATATTGTCAATTCTAGCTACCAAAGCTTTCTCAGTAAGTTTAATTTCTCTTTTAGTCTTGACTTCAAGGTCACTGTGTCCTACTTGACCCATGTCGTTTTCCAAGTGCACGAACCAGACAAAACAATGACATTCAATTCATATGTTGGCAGTCAAAGTATTTCGGCATTTCAATAGAACCAAATGCCGAATTTTTCGGCAAACACCACAGCACAGAATTTACAGTCAGCGATGACCATTCCAAACCCAAACACACAGCATGAATCAACAAAAGATTGTTACTTGCCACAAGCTGCTCTTGGCTGCAGTGCTCCTAACTTCACAGACACGTTCAAATGCCGATGTTCATTTGATAAAATTGTTGAAATTTTTTGTTGACAAAATGCAGTGGTAATTCTAATGAATCAACTTGCGCTGCTGGCAGCCTAGCAAGAGTTGGACTGTTACTTGACCATTGAAAGGAGACCATGGTGGTGGAAGAGACTACTCTCAGCTGGGGCTGACAGTTAATAGGATTTCAGTTTTGAACATTGACGCACTTTGGCAACTGTAATTCAAGACAGATTTCCCTGAATGCAGTGAAGAGGAACAACCTGGTTTCTCAAGAGAAGGTCACAATCCAGGATAGACCACATACCAGAAAGAGGACATGTGTGTAAATGTTCAGATTCTATGCCTCTTGTGTTTTGGTAGTATGCAGTTGTAATTATTATAACATCATAATTAGGGGGCTGGAATGTAGGAGCCACGCATGTCTTTTCTATCTGCATTGTATTCTGTGTATTGTGGTAACTAGTCTCATGAGTAGATGTGTGGTGAAAGCGAAGGCAATAAGTTACATATTTGTGCTTTGTTCTGTGCAGCTTGGAGCTGGAGATCATATCCTTTGTTAACCGCTTAAGTACGCTTAATTTGCACTTAATTACACTTAGGTTTCATTGCTTCAAGATTATACGTTTTGCAGGTTGCTAAAAGAAGGATTGAATACAGGTCTTTTGGAGCATTATTATCGGATTGATCAGAGGGCATGTCATGCAAGGATAATAATCTATGGGGGTCACCAGCAGCAGCATTGATTTGTTAGAATTGGGGCACTACATGCTAGCCTCCAATTATTATACTGTAATAATTACAACTACATACTACCAAAACATGAATGCCTAACTTATTCCCTTTACTTTTACCATGCCCCGACTCACATGACTGGTTACTGTAATGCACAGAATAAACACGCAATGCAGAATACAATGCAGACAGAGAACAGATGTGTAACTCCTACAGTCCCTGTTAGATTAGTCTCTACATCCACAGGTTGAGAACAGATAGAACATAGACAGCACAGATCCGTCTGATCCTCCAAGAGCCTTACTATTAATACTATATTCTGCCATCATATTTGACCTACCAAAATGAACCACCTCACACTTATCTGGGTTGAACTTCATCTGCCACTTCTCAGCCCAGTTTTGCATCCTATCGATGACCCACTGTACCTCTGACAGCCCTCCACACTATCCACAACACCCCCAACCTTTGCGTCATCAGCAAATTTACTAATCCATTCCTCCACTTCCTCATTCCAGGTCATTATTAAAAATAATGAAGAGAAGGGGTCCCAGAACAGATTCCTGAGGCACACCACTGGTCACCAACCTCCATGCAGAATATGACCCGTCTACAACGACTCTGCCTTCTGTGGGCAAGCCAATTCTGGATCCACAAAGCAAGGTCCCCTTGGATTCTATACCTCCTTACTTTCTCAATAAGCCTTGCATGGGGTACCTTATCAAATGCCTTGCTAAAATCCATGTACACTACATCTACTGCTCTACCTTCATCAATGTGTTTAGTCACATCCTCAGAAAATTCAATCAGGCTTGTAAGGCACAACCTGCCTTTGACAAAGCCATGCTGACTATTCCTAATCATATTATACCTCTCCAAATGTTCATAAATCCTGCCTCTCAGGATCTTCTCCATCAGCTTACCAACCACTGAAGTAAGACTCACTGGTATATAATTTCCTAGGCTATCTCTACTCCCTTTCTTCAATAAGGGAACAACATCCGCAACCCTCCAATCCTCTGGAAACTCTCCCGTCCCCATTGATGATGCAAAGATCATTGCCAGAGGCTCAGCAATCTCCTCCCTCACCTTCCAGAGTAGCCTGGGGTACATCTCATCCGACCCTGGTGACTTATTCAACTTGATGTTTCCAAAAGCTCCAGAACATCCTCTTTCTTAATGTCTATATGCTCAAGCTTTTCAATCTGCTTTAAGTCATCCCTACAATCCCTAAGGTCCTTTTCCGTAGTGAGTACTGAAGCAAAGTATTCATTAAATACCTCCGCTATGTCCTCCACTTCCATACACACTTTTCCACTGTCACACTTGATAGGTCCTATCTCTCACGTCTTATCCCCTTGCTCTTCACATGCTTGTAGAATGTCTTGGGGTTTTCTTTAATCCTGCTCACCCCTTCTCATGTCCCCTTCTGGCTCTCCTAATTCACTCTTAAGCTCCTTCCTGCTAGCTTTATAATTTTCTAGATCTCTATCATTACCTAGTTTTTTGAACTTTTCATAAGCTTTTCTTTTCTTCTTGACTAGATTTTCAACAACTTTTGTACACCACGGTTCCTATACCCTACCATCCTTTCCCTGTCTCATTGAAACGTACCTATGCAGATCTCCATGCAAATATCCCCCGAGCATTTGCCACATTTCTGCCGTACATTTCCTTGAGATCATCTGTTCCCAATTTATGCTTCCAAATTCCTGCCTGTTAGCTTCATATTTCCCCTTACTCCAATTAAACGCTTTCTGAAATTATCTGTTCTTATCCCTCTCCAATGCTATGGTAAAGGAGATATAATTGTGATCACTATCTCCAAAATGCTCTCACACTGAGAGAACTGACACCTGACCAGGTTCATTTCCCAATACCAGATCAAGTACCGCCTCTCCTCTTCTCTATATATTGTGTCAGGAAACCTTCCTGAACACACCTAACAAACTCCACCCCAGCTAAACCCCTTGCTCTAGGGAGATGCCCATCAATATTTGGGAAATTAAAATCTCCCACCACGACAACCCTGTTATTATTACACCCTTCCAGAATCTGTCTCCCTATCTGCTCCTCAATGTCCTTATTACTATTGGGTGGTCTGTAAAAAAACACCCAGTAGAGTTATTGACCCCGTTCCTTTCCTAACTTCCACCCACAGAGACTCAGTAGACAATCCATCTATGACTTCCTCCTTTTCTACAGCCGTGAGACTATCTCTGATCTGCAGTGCCACACCCCCACCTCTTTTGCCTCCCTCCCTGTCCTTTCTAAGACATCTAATGCCTTTGTACAGAAAAGCCTACAAAGAGTAATGGCTATGGCCCGGTTTATGACAGGTAAAGCCCTCCCCACTATTGAGCACATCTATATGGAGCGCTGTCACAGGAAAGTTGCATCCACCATCAAGGACCCCCACTAACCAGGCTGTGCTCTCATCTCACTGCTGCCATCAGGAAGAAGGTACAAGAGCCTCAGGACCCACACCACCAGGTTCAGGGAGCAGTTCCTCTGCTCCTCGGCCATCTGGTTCTTGAATCAGGGGGAATAACTTCACTCACCCCATCACTGAACTTTTCCCACAACCTATGGATTCTCTTTCAAGCACTCTTCATCTCAAGATTTTGATATTTATTGCTTATTTAATTATTATTATTATTATTTCTTTTTTTCACTCTTTTGCTCTTTGTACTTGCCCAGATTGGTGTGTTTTTTTTCACATTATTGGTCATCTGTTCTGTTGGGTGTGGCCTATTCTATTATGTTTCTTGTATTTACCGTGATTGCTTGCAAAAAACTGAATCTCAGGGTGTATATGGTGACATATATGTACTTTGATAATAAATGTACTTTGAATTTTGAACTTCACTTGCCACTATATGCTGAGGGTCCGAACGTCAGCTGCTGTATGGAGAGACGGCTTTTTATTCCATGTATCCAGTGCCAAGCTCTCCATCCCTTAATAGACCTTGAACAGGAGTTGTTTTCCAGAAAAAAAACTGCAAGAAGTTCATGAAACATTTGTACTGTGGCTCCACAGTCAATGTTTCCAACAGGCATCCGAGTTTAGGGTTCCTGATGCAGAAGGAGATTTTGGTCCTTGTGTAGCAAGAGACTGTGTGGAACTGAAAGGGTTGCTCAGCTGCCAGTAGCAAATTCTCTCCAAGCACTTCCCTTTATATAATGGGACAAATTCAAGTGGACTGTGTAATGGGTACATGATTTCTCCTGCCAGTGCTCGCTACCTGAAGTCAAGTGATGCCCTAGGATAAAGCCCAATCTCCAGCACTTTCATTCTCTCCCTATTTTGCTGCTGTCTAAACAAATTGTTTCAGAGAATAGTACAAAGTAGCATCTTAATTCAAGTTGCAATATCTGTTCTCAGGGATGCAGTTTAGGTTTTAATGTCATATTTCTTTCTGTTCTAATGTATAATTTCACCCCAGATTAAACAGATTAGCTAATTTAAACAGTAAGGTATAGCTCCATGGTTCCCAAACTTTTTTGAGTTACCCCCGCCCACCGCCCGCCCCCCAAGCTGTTAGGCCACATTCCCAATGCACCTCTCTCCCTTTCCAGACATTACGTAAAAACTATTAAGAATTTTGATTTATGACGCAGTCAAAGAAAACAAGAACTGCAAATTCAAAGCAGTGACAAATAATTGCAAAAAAATTTCAGATCTATTTAAAGCTGCAAATAAAATTATTTCTTTATTTAATTGCAGTAAAAACAATTTTCATCATCAATTTTAGAACATACATTAATATTCACTTCATTGCTTTTTCTCCATTCATTGAGATGGATGGGCTTGGTGCGGTGATATCAGCTTCTCAACAGGCTGAATGTCACTCAGTAGGAGTCTCAGATCCCTACGTTCAATAACTTGCAGTCTGTTTCTTTTCTTGGAAAGAAATTGGGTGACTGCACTGAAACTGCACTCCACTACCTACTGTATGACGTTGGAAAGACAATAAAGAACATCTTGACCTTTTTCACAGTCAATAACTAAAAGTCTTGATATGACTTTTTTGAACCTCTACTTCAGCACAAAGACATTTTGTAACGAGATCAGTTCTTCCTCCATCCTTCCTGTTAGTTCCTCATGACCAGTGTTCAGGAATGGATTTATTACCCAATCTGGAAATTGGACTGAGAGAAGATCCTGAAATTTCCCTGACACGTCCTTATGCACCTCACCCAGGTGGGCACAGTATATTTGAAGATCATCACCTGTAATTCTTTCTTTCTCTTCCAACTCAGAGAGACTCAGAAATTGGAAAAAGTCACGACAGCCAATATTGCATTTAAATAGGGTTAACTTGGACGGAAATGTGGAGACGACTGATTGGACTTTGATTAGATTCATAGCATTTCATTGCAAATGAAGGTTGATTTCATCAAACTTTGTGAATAATTCTGACAAATAAGCAATGCCATGCCTAATATTCTTGAGTTGATTACTGAATGAAGCATTCAAGTCTTCAAAGAATTTTATCAGTTTCAAAAAGCATATAAAAGCATCACTGGCAGTTTCCTTCTGAGACCCACCTGACTTCTATGTGCAACAGCAAGAATTCAAACTGTTCATCATTCGCAATACAAATCTCTTGAAATAGTCAAGAATCAAGAGTACGGGACTTGATTTTATTTACCACTGTGATAAAAGTATTTTATTATTCGTGAAGCTGATCACTTAAGTTTTTGGTGACAAGTTGGTGTCTGTGAATTACACAGTGAATGATAAATATATCGGTACGGCTTCTTTCAAGAACATAATAACTCCACAGTAATGTCTGATCATTGATAGTGCCCTATCTGTTGCACAAGCAAAGAATGTTGCTAGGCGGAATGTCCTCCACTTTGAAAAATTGCTAACAACCCGAAATATTGACTTCTCTTTCATATCTGTTTCTAGTCTCCTCATAAATAACAACTCTTGAACCATGCTTTCATCTTTTATGAAACAAACATAAACAAGAAGCAAAGATTCGCTGCCTGGCAAAGTTGACATCCAACTGTAGAGTTGTCCTAAGTACGTTGCACAATTTGTTTTCCACATTCTCAGACATTTCATCTATTCATCTTTGAACAGAGGTGTCACTGAGTGGAATCACTTTAATTATTTGGTCTGGTGACTTATGTAAAACCGTACACAGAACCTCCATTACTGCTGGCTGTATCAGATCTTCTCCAATTGTATGGCGCTTTCCAGATTTAGTAATGAGCAATGAAACGTTTCATGAAGCATGCAAGCCATCACTGTTTTGTTGCGAAGTGCTGCACAACATGTCTTGAAGTGTTTTCTGTTTCTGAAAGTTTTCACAAAGGGACTGAAAATAAGCAAAATTCTTGTTTGCTTTCTCAGAGTGTGTTCTCTTCAAATGTTCAAGGAGCCTGGTTGGTTTCATTGCCTCCTTTGAAAAAAACTATTTCACACAACAGACACATTGGCTGCTGGTATAAATCCATATTTCAGATACTCTATACTGTCTTTTCTACACTTCTTTTTGTTTGGTCTTCTTTTGCCATTTTCATTATGGATCAATGACCACGGTCAATTGCCTGTTGTTCAAGTCCAACCTCAAGCACTGCGATCAATAAAGGGGAAAGTTATGACATCATAGTAGCTCAGGAACACTTGACTCTCTGCCTGAAGGTTACATAAAGTGGGGCAACGATATCTTGGTTGGACCGTAGGCTAGAGAAATGCGGTCAAGACCATTCTGAACTTTACCCCATTGACTGCATACACCAAATCACTCAAATTACATCACTGTGTGATTAGAGTACAGGAATCGTACTAGCTAACTCTAGTGAATGGCAATAACACAACTTCTTCAGTCTGGATTTCTCGTGATATGCCAAATACAGAAGTGTCACTTTGCTTTCCAGCAACCGTAAAGCACTTTGAGCAAAGTCTGAGAGAATGGTGGGTTAGCAAGAGATGAGGTGATTATGTGATCATTGTAATCCATTAAGAGGCACTGACTATCAAATGTTAATACTAAGTCATTAATTTCTTAAATTGGGCCTACAATTCCTTAGCTGCCCCCTCTTGTTTCTGAGCACACTCCACCACCCCCTTTATCTTTATTGCCCTGTTGAAACTCCCACCCCACACTGGGGGTGGGGGCAATATAGTCCACTTTGGGAACCACTGGTATAGCTGGACAACTTGGAGAGTTTTGAGTATTCTCATTACAAGTTTCAATCACGAGGGTACTCTGTTGAGGGGAAAGGAATCTTCAGAAAGCAGATATGCCAACATCAAACACAGAACAGTACAGCATTGTATAGGCCTTTCTGCTCGCAATGTGCCAAACATTTAACCTACCTCAAGATTAACCTAATGGTTCCCTCCCACACAGCCCTCTTTCATCCATGTGCCTACCTAAAAATCTCTCAAACGTCCCTAATGTATCTGCCTCTACCTCCACTCCTGGCAGCACATTCCATCCAGTCTCTGTGTAAAGAAAAACCTACCTCTGACATCCCTCCAAACACCTTAAAATGATGCCCTCTGATGTAATGACCAATCCCTGGAATATGTTGCCAGTCTTGGTTTTATTTTCACTGGTCTTCATAGAACAATAACTTTATGGCACGAGGCAGACCTTTTGGTGCTCTGTGTGTTTGCTATTCCTTTGAGTTATCCAGCTAGCCCCAGCTCTCCTGCACCGGAACACCTCCGTGTCTTGTGTGTGTTTCTGGACAGTGCATGTGTCTGGATGCCAGGATGAATGTGTCTCTGTTGAGCTGCTGTTGGACGGCCAGGGAGTGTTCAATCTCAGACACGGTTTGCACATGAAGGATGTCTATTTGGACACAGCAGGGATTTGCATCTTGGAGTCGGTATTATGGGACAGAAAGAGACTGTTCAGACCGGTGAGTCTGCATTGACCAACAACCGCCCATTTACAGTGATCCCCCATTAACCCGTTTCATTAATTCTCACACTCCCATCAAGTTCCCGCAGATTCACCACTCACCCATGCATTAGAGGCAATTTAGAACAGATAATTAATCCACTGACCCACATGTCTTTGAGATATGACAGGAAGATAGAGGAAACCCCGATGGTCACAGGGAGAATGTACAAAATCTATAGACAGCACCTGAGGTTGGGATCGAATCCAGGTCACTGGCACTGTGAGGCAGCAATCCTACTAATCGAGTTATTGAGACACCACTAAATGGGAAACAGGCAGAGAAAATATAAACTAGATCATGTCGTTTTCTATTTAAATTGAAGGCCTTTATGTATAAATCTAAAAACAGAACATGGAACAGGACTCTCAGCCACAACGTTGTGCTGAACTAATTACAGCAGTAATTAAATATCTAACTGAACTCGACCCTTCTGCCAACACAGCGTCCATATCCCTCCATTCTCTGCACTTTCATGTGTCTAGCGAAGAGCCTTTTAAACAGCTCTTCACTACTGCCCCTGGCAGCCGCCAATCTCTGGAAAAAAAAACGATCATCTTGCAGTTTCTGAAATTTGACTGGCACTTGTAGCCAGATGGCTCTCTGGCCACTGGAGATGTGTGAGGTGACCTCATTTGTCACCCGTCGGTCTTAGAAGGAGCTAAAACTGGATGGTCGCCAGCTACCACTGAGAAGCATGTTTTCACTCAGCTCAACTCACTGCAAGTGCACTGTTTAAAGGTCAAGTCACAACACTTGACACTTGCCCGTAGAGTGTGCTACAAGGAACTAGAGGTGATGGATGCTAGGGAGGCTGTTGCAGACTGTTGGGTGAGGATAGTTCACCACTGAGAGGTTTTGCCTGAGACAGATGCAGAGGAGAGATGCCTGTGGACCCTGAGGGAGGAAAGGGGCAAGGGCTGTTGCTCAGGCCCAGCCAAGAGTAGTCAGGGAGCTAAACTCTTTGTCCTGGGGGATCCTGACAGGGTCTGTGAAGCGTGGTTTCTCCTGTGGGTCAATCCAGTACAAAGGGGGTCACTGTTTAATTAATATGGGGCTGCCAACTTAAGATGGAGGTGAAACAATGTTTTTCACTCTGAAGGTTATGAGTCTCTCGTAACATAATACATATATCAGTACAGGCCCTTTGGCCCATGATGTTGTGCTAACCCTTTAACCTACTCCAAGATCATTTTAACCCTTCCCTCCCACAGAGCCTTCTTTCATCCAAGTAAGGAGTCTCCTAAATGTCCCTAATATATCTGACTCTACCGCTACATTTCACGCAGCCACCGCTCTCTGTGTAAAAAAACACTTACCTCTGACATCCCCCCTATACTTTCCTCCAATCAGCCGACTTCCTCATATTAGCCAATTCCTTGCTGGAAAAATGTGTCTGGCTGCCCACTCGATCTATGCCCCTTCATCTGGTACTCCTTTATCTTTCCTCACAAAGGTCTGGAGGCACTGTATAATATTTGAATATTTTTAAGGCAAATGTAAATAAATTCTCAATGTCAAAGTCAAAGTAAATGTATTATCATAGGAGAATGAAGGTTATCGTGGATAGGTCGAAAAGTGGTGGCTCGGTTACCCCCAAACAGCCATGATCTTATTGTACATGTCTGCGTGGCAGAGTGACCTACTCCTACTCTCAGTTCGCACGCACAAGGCAGACTTTGTTCATCGTACCTGTCTTGTATCTGTACCAACAGTGCTCTAGTGAGATAATGGAATCTGTTAAATCGGATTACTGTTGACACACGCTCCAAGATACAGTGAAAAATGTTGCTTTGCATGTCATCCCTACAGACACTACATAACATCAGTACATCAAGTAGTACAAAGAAAAATAATAACAGAAAGAAGAATAAAGTGTTACAGTTACAGAGAAAGCGCAGTGCAGGCAGACAATAAAGTACAAGGCCATGATGAATAGATTATGAGATCAAGGGTCCATCTGATTGAACAAGAAACCTGTTCAATTGTCACATGACAGCAGTGTGCAGTCTCTCCTTGAGCTGATAACATGAGCTTTTGGGCTTTTGTATCTTCTGCCTGATGGGAGGGGGCAAGGAGAGAATGTCCAGGGTTAGGGGGGTCTTTGATTATGCAACACATTCACTGATATTTTGGGGCTGATTTCTACTTCCAGCGATCAGCAGGGTGTAGAGAAGCAGCTTGGATTTAGTGCCCCTGTTTCACAGAGATTTCTGGGTTTTTCTCTTGGAGGAAATACTCACTTCTCAACTGGGCAGATACAATCTGAACAGGGTGATCTTTCTCTTTGGCAGTCTGATTGCTGATGGTCGCCATCTCCTTTGTTCTCTGACAGCGTCACGGTCTGTGGGATTCCCATGACGCACAGAAGGAGCAGAAACAAGGCAAAGGAGAAGCGAAGGAAGAGAACAGCTACACTGAGAGCACAGAGGACATGGCAAGGGCGACAGGGAGGAAAGGCGTTTCCAGGCGATTGTCAAGACGACTAGACAGGGGAGGTGAGAAAATGAGTTTGGACAAAGGAAGGATAGATCAATCCAGGAGTCCTCTCTGTGTGTTCTCTCTACTCCGGTAACTCAGCAAGACCTATCAGAAAAAAACCCTCCTTTTTCCTCCCCCTCATCACCTCCTCTTTCTCCCCCCCTCCTCCCCTCCTCCCCTCCTCTTTTCCTCCCCCTCCTCCCCTCCTCTTTTCCTCCCCCTCCTCCCCTCCTCTTTTCCTCCCATTTTCTCCCTTCCTTCTTCCTCACTCCTACCCTCCGGCATTCACCCATTCCCCTCACAGCCTGTGCACACAATCACTCATCTGTAACCCACTCCCCGTCACCCCCACACACCTCACTCCCTCACACTTTGCCCATTGACCTCACTCACCTGCCCAGCCCAGTTTGGATACTCAATCTCTCCCTCAACAGGCCTCTTGTCACTCCACATACACGTAACAGCCACCCACGATCACACTCTTGAACTCAGGCCCTTCCCAGAGCTGAGCCAAAACCCCTCCCTTGGCCAACCTGTTACAGCAGATTCATTGCTCGTTTTGGTCAGTTGCTGGTCATGAACTCCTGCTGTGCTCCAGTTACAAGTTGTATTTTCCTACATTATAACATTGACTGTACCTTGAAAACAATTCATGCATTGTAAATTAATTTGGAAAAGCCTGGGATAAAGGAAGCTTTCGGGGAGATATTTTGGAGATCAAGCAACAGAGATTAAGGCCACTGATGGAGTTCAAACACGTAAACACTGAAGAATGGGAGAGAGTGTTGACCAGACACTTGGACTGCTTCTTCATGTCATGCGTGACCTGATACTACATCCACTTTCTGGCCCGATCCCCGTATCCCTCATTTCCCCATTGATCTTAAACTTGATCTTACTCCATCGCAAAGCATCTACAGCCTCTGAAATGGAGTGAGCTGAAAATCTAGAGCCTCTCAGTTCTGTCCATAGCTTGAGGCAGTGACTCCTGGATTTAATCAGGTACATATTGGCCTTGGTGACGGCAAATGACAGAGCAGTTTCAGAAGAGTGCTTGGGCTGGACAGGTAATGAAGCACAGGACCAGCTGTGACTAATTGAAGAAGCAGGCATGACCAAATTTGGCCAAACCCCTGCACGTGTAGGATGGGATAGTGTTGTAGAGTGAACTGGTGGAATATTCATTACTGTGGAAATGAGTCACTGACGTGTTTCTCTTCAGACAGAACAAAAATTTCAAAGCGATCGAAAAAGAAGAAAAGGCAACAACCAAAGTCATGCAGTGGGTTAAGAGAAACCATCAAGGAATGGATAAGGGAGAAAGGGCGGAGAGTGAAACGATACATCATCACCCTGTAAGCATATCCTGCTGGTTTCTGATTTGAAGAGTCGTTCGAGAGTCTGCCCTCGCTCTAAGTGGGCACACACTCCCTGAGACTACAAACTGGCTTTTCAATGAGTGAGGGGTGTTAAGGGAGCTGATGAGAGTTAAGGGGCTAAGTTGCAATGAACTGACTCCATTTATTGGATCTGGAGATGTCCTCTGGAAATTTTCAAGAGTGATAGAGTGAAAGATTTGGCAAGATTGAAAAGAGTGAGAAAGTATTATGCATCTTATGTTCAAAAATAGTGATGTGGGGGACGTCCCTCATAACTGTTCATCATGCTTTGTGATACAAGTGAGCAAGAACAAACAAACACATTTCTCAAGAAATCAGCAGCAAGAAATGCAGTCAAATATTTTGATAATATTTACTTCACAAAATTCGAACGTAGTTGCTGCTAGTTTTGAGGTTTCAAATATGATGGTTCAACATGGAAAATCACTCAGTGATGGGGAGTATGTTAAAGAATCACAGCCAGATTGTACTGCTTTCCTATCTGACAGTTTTCCAGAAAATGAAAAAAAAATAGTGCTTTAAGGATTTGCCATTGAGCATAAATGGTAAAAGAAAGAATATTAATGATCGAAACCAAAATTGCAGAACAACTAACAAAAGATGTTAGTTCGTGTGAATTTCTTTCCATTTGGCTTGAGAGCGCTGATGTTACATCATCAGCAAGGCTAGCCATTATTGCCTGATTTTGTAGGAATGATAAAATATGCGAAGAACTGGTTAACTTAGTAACATAACCTGAACACACCATTGTTCAGGTAACAACGTTGGGTTGAAATACAGTGTCTTGAAAAAATATTCAGTCCCCACAAGTATTTTCACATTTTACTGTCTTATTTGAGGTTGGATTGTACATCATGTCAAATCAAAAGAAAAATTCCAAAACCCATCTACAATTTACTAAAAATTAGAAAGTATTCATCCCCTTTGTAATTTCAGGTGCCAACTCATCCGATTTGTTGATGTTGAAAATTGGAGGATCACCTGTTTTCAATGAATTCATCAGAATAAACACCCCCTCTCTCTGTAAGGTCCAACAGTATAGTAGATTTTCAACGCACCAAACCAAAATGAGGACAATAAGAGCATTCAAGACAAGTCAAGAAAATAATAGAGAAGCATAGATCTGGGAAAGGATAGAAAACCATCTCAAAGGCACTGAACATACAGTCCATTGTGGAAAAAGTAGAAAAAATATGAAACCCCAGCCACACTGCCTTGGTCAGGCCACTCTCTAAACGTAGTCGCTGGAGAGGAATGAAACTTGTAAGAGAGGCTACTGTGATATCAACAGTCACTGAATGAGCTGCAGAAGTCAGTGGCTTCAGCTGGAGATGAAGTTCATGGCTCCACAATCTCTAAGACCTTGCATAAAAAGGGTGTTCATTGGCTGAGTGGCAAGGAGAAAGCCTTGGCTGAAAAAGAAGTATATCCCCTTGCCCATAAAGAGTGTGCAAAGTGTCACTTAGAAGACACTGCAAAGATAGGAAGAAAGTCTTGTGGTCAGATGAGATTAAAGTGGAACATTTTGGCCTCAACTCTAAACAGTACGTGTGGCGTAAATCTAATACTGCGCATCAGCCAAGTAACACCATCCCTACTGTAAAGTATGGTGGAGGTAGCATCATGCTATGGGGATGTTTTTCAGCAGCAGGGACTGGAAATCTGATCAGGGTTGATGGGAAGATGAACGATACTGAATACAGAGAGATCTTGGATAAAAACCTGCTAGTCTCTGCCAGAAAGCTTAAAGTGGGGAGGAAGTTCATCCTTCAGCAGGGCAACAACCCAAAGCACACTGCCAGAGCAACCACGGGGTGACTTCAAATGATATAATTTGATGTCCTTGTGTGGCCCAGTCAGAATACTGACCTTAACCCGATCAAACATATTTGGCAAGACTTCAAGTTAGCTGTCTACCACTGCTCCCCAACTAATATGGCACAGCTTTGAGCAGTGAAGGTCTGTTTTGTAAGAGGAACGTACCTGTGAAAATCCTGAGTATAAGTGAACACTCCATAAATGTCTAGGGTGCCCTGTGGCAGATGCATGAATGATTAGCAAGGCGAATTACTAACAATGGTAATCCCTGATCTTCCTTTACATTTCTTTCTTTTACTGAAATTAAATCTGATCGCAATGTGCAATCTAATTTCTAGACTATGAATGGATAAATCAGTAGCAAATAGATTCCACAACAAGCAATATTGTGGCTTCCACGGTGGCCTAAAAATAATGAATCAATATATGATTTTGAAAAAGTAAAAAGCAAGAAGCAAAGAAAGTTAATAGAAATTTTGGGGTTTATTTATGTGACAATTAAAATGTCTTCACGGGTGGAGGGAGCAGACCAAATGTTTAGTAAAAGGGTGGTGGTTAAAATACAAAGGTTAGAAATTGTGTTTCAGCCAAACAAGACTGGATAGTCATATCTGGATGCCTGTGAGAGGATTCCGGAACCACACCTTAGGAAGCGTACATTGGGCTTGGATTTATTGCACAGCAGATTTACCAGAATAATTCTTAGCCTCCATGAAGAATCAGTGGTTGCATGAGCAAGGACCATGTTCTCTGAAACTTAGTATGTTGAGATGATTAGTTTGAGGGTATTGAGGCCAGGCAGAAAGAAGCTCTTCCTGCTGAGGTCTGGCACTAGGTAGAGTTAAATTTAGAGTCGTTAGTACATTCTTCCATTACATAAAGGGAATTGCAAGCTGAGAGTTCCATCTCCCATCAGCAGCTGATTGCAACATATTTATTTATTTTTAACAGAAGACTATTGGTTTTGGTTTATCGAGGGGTCAAAGGAAATGGGACAAGGACAAGTGTATAGAATGAAGTCACAAGTTGGGCCTGGTCCCACTAAATTGGAAAAAAAAAGACCTGCTGCTGTTTCTGCTCCTGTCACTCTTCAAGTGCATGACAGTGGAGCTACCAATAATCTGTTGCTGTTTGTCATCTATCTCAATGATCTGGATGATAATGTGGTTAACTAGATCAGAAAGTTCTTAGGTGACACCAAGATAGGAGGTGTAGTGGACAGTGAGGAATACTATCACAGCTTGCAGTGGGATCTGGGCCAGCTGGAAAAATGGCCTGGAAAGTGACAGATGGAATTTAACGCAGACAGGTGCAAGGTGCTACACTATAGTAGGACCAACCAGGGCAGGTCTTACACAATGGACGGTAGGGCACTCAGGTCTGAATTCATAATTCATTGAAAGTGGTGGCAAAGGTACCCCCGCCCCCGCAACACTCACCTTATATGTATGGCCTCTGGCATTAGACAGTTCAACCCTGGAAAAAAAAGATACTATCCATCTGCTCTATCTATGCCTCTAATAATCTTATAAACCTTTATCAGATCTTCCCTCGGACTGCCTCTCCAGAGAAAACAACCCAAGTTTGTCTAACCTCTCAGTTAGAGAAGATGTCAGAGGTGCTTTTTCTCACACAGAGAGTGCTAAGTGCCCAGAACACACTGCTGGTAAAGGATGTTTAAGAAACTCTTAGGTAGCCACATGGTTGAAAGAATAATAGAGGGTTATTGGCTGTGCAGGAGGGAAGGATCAGATTGATCTTGGAATAGATGTCGTGGGCTGATGGGCCCATATTGTGCCCGACTATTCTGTGTTCTGTGTTCCATTCTGTGTGGAAACAAAAATGGACCATAGCTTGCCAAATTAGTAACATTGCAACATTGACTGAGTGGACAGGACTGGGGTCTTTCTGTTCCTATTGCTGTTTGAAGTGTTAACTTATCTGGGTAGAGGGAGAACCACGCATACACTGTGCTGTGCAATGGTAGTAAGAGTTTGCTCATGTTAGTAAGATGCATGTGAACAGAATTTCCGTCAAAGCACACGTGTGAAATATTGATTCCAAAGTCTTTCACTCTGCAGAGCTCTTCAGATCTTCCTGCCCATGAAGCAATTCTTCTACAACATCATCCATCCTGAGTATAACGCTGTGTGCGATGTCTACGCTCTGATGTTTCTGATCGATGTCATTAACTTCATCATCATTGTTTTTGGATATTGGGCATTTGGAGTAAGTAAAGGAATCTGCTCCTACAGTTGCATTTACCAGCTAATACTGTGTGTTTCTGCCTCGGTAAAGCAGCCCGCATAATCAAAGATGCACTGACCCTACACACTCTCTCTTCTCACCTCTCAGAAGATACACTGACTACCAGACTAAAGGACAGCTTCTACCACACTGTTATACGACTATTAAATAGTTCCCTACAGGAACTCCTGACTTCACAATCTAATTTGCACTTTATTGTGTACCTGCACTGCACTCTCTTTGTAGCTGTTACACTTTATTCTGCATTGTTACTGTTTTGCATTGTTCTACCTCAATGCACAGTGTAAACAGTATACAGGCAACAGGCACAAAATGCAAGTCCTGATGAAGGGTCTCTCCCCAAAATGTCGACTGTATATTTCCTTCCATTGATTCTGCCAGACCTGCTGAGTTCCTCCAGCAACTTGTGTGGGTTGCTCAGGATTTCCAGCATCTGCAGAATCCCTAGTGTCTATGTGCAAGGCAAGCTTTTCACTGTATCTCAGTAGCAGTAATAGACCAGTTCCCATTCCAGTGATTCACTGTGAGCTGCAGTCTCAGTGGGGACTGAGTCATGTGGCAGCACAGTGCTGTCGCTAGTGTAACAGCTGCCTTATGACTCCAGACAACCAGAGTTCCGTTGCGGTCTGCGTGGAACTTGCACCTTTGCCTTGTGATTGCCTGGCTTTCTCCCAGAAGCCCTGGTTTCCTCCTGTATCCTAAGGACACACAGCTTAGTGGGTTAATTTGCCACTCTAAATTATCCCAGCTGCTTAGCAGGTGAATCACGGGGCTGGGTGTAGGGGAGCGTCAGTTAATGGGCATGTATGAGAGCATGAAAAGGTTTGGTTCCTTATTGTCATATGTACCAAGATACAATGAAAAGCTTGTCTTGCATTATTGTTCATACAGATCGGATCATTACACAGCGCACTGAGATAGAAGGAGGTGGAATGATAACAATGCAGAACAAAGTGTAAAGGGCAGTGCAGGGAAACAATAAAGGGCAAGGTCGTAACAAGGTCAATAGTGAGATCAAGAGTCTATCTTATACCAGGAAACCATTTCATCGTCTTATAATAGCTGGGTAGAAGCTGTCCTGAGCCTGGTTGTATGCGCCTTCAGGCTTTTGTATCTTATGGGAGAAGAGAGAAGAGAGAATACCGGGTGTGGGTGGGATCTTTAATTATATTGGCTGCGTTACTGAGGCAGCAAGTGTAGACAGAGTCCATAGAAGGGAGGCTGGATTGCTCTTAGTGCCAGCATTGACTTAATTGCATGAATGGCCTCATTTTGCATCATTATAAAATATTCGGAAAGAGAATGAAACATGGGATAAGGTAAACAGTTCAATTTCTTTACCAAATAAATCATGACTCCATTAGGTTTGAAGATGGGGGGTAATGGTTGACCGAGACACCACAACTGAGCTCAGGATAGAGAATACTCATAAACTTCTTCAGAAGCAGTTTCCTTGGTCAGCGATATTTTGTGTCATAGAATCACAGAAATCTGTTGTACTGTGTTCACGTTTAAGACAAGTATAAACCTGTTCGGCTGATTTCTCTTCCTAGCCCTGGCTCATAGCCCTACAGTTACAGCACTTCAGATACCTGTTCAACTCACTTCTCTTCCCAGCCCTGGCTCATAGCCCTATAGTTACAGCATTTCAGGTACCTGTTCAGGTAGCACATTAATGTGATGTAGGTTTCACCACCATCACCTCAAACAGTGAGTTCCAAACCCTGCACCTGGCACAGACTGGATTCCCCAATCTCCTTTAAAACTTCTGACCACCACCTTGTGTCAATGCTCGCAGGTTATTGACCTCTCTGCAGAGGGAATACTTCATTCCAATCTAAGCCTCTCCTCATTTTACAACACTAAATCGGTCTCTACCCAGTCTCTCTTGTTCCAAAGCACCCAACTTTGGCATGGCTAATCTCTTCCTGTAACCAACTTTCTCAAGTTTGGTACCAGTTTGGTAGACACTGCGCCTTTGTTGCTGTCATAACCTTCCACAACTGTCTAATCATTTTACACAGTTCCCACACTGTTGTCCTGTTTTCAAATTACATTCTAATCACCAGCAATACACACACAAAATGCTGGAGGAACTCAGAAGGTCAGGTAGCATCTATGAAAATGAATAAACAACGTTTCGGGCCAAGACCCTTCATCAGGACTGGAGAGGAGGGGAGAAGATGCCAGAATAAAAGAGGTGGGGGGAGGGGGAAGAAGGAAAACTGAAGTGATAGGTGAAGCCAGATGGGTGGGAAAGTTAAAGGGCTGGAGAAGAAGGAATAAGATAAGAGAGGAAATTGGACCATGGGAGACAGGGGCACCAGGGGAGGTGATAGGCAGTTGAGGAGAAGAACTAAGAGGCCAGATTGGGGATGGAAGAAGAGGGGTGGGGAAAGGTAGAGGAAAAAAAGAGAAGAAGAATTACATTAAGGAGAAATCTATGTTCATGCAATCAGATTGGAGGCTTCTTAGACGGAATATGAGGTGTGGGAGTGGCCTTATCTAGGCAGAAGAGCAGACCATGGACAGGTAGAGAAAAAAAGAGAAGAAGAATTACATTAAGGAGAAATCTATGTTCATGCAATCAGATTGGAGGCTTCTTAGACGGAATATGAGGTGTGGGAGTGGCCTTATCTAGGCAGAAGAGCAGACCATGGACTGACATGTTGCAATGGGAATAGGAATTAAAATGGCTGGCCACTGGGAAATTCTGCTTTTGGCAGATGGGAAGGAGATGCCCACCAAAGTGGCCCCCAATCAATGTCGGGTCTCACCAATGTAGAGGAGGCTGAATCAGGAGCCCTGGATACAAGAGACGATGCCAACAGATTCACAGGTGGAATGTTATCTCACCTGGAAGGACTATTTGGGGCCCTGAATGGAGATGAGGGAGGAGGTGAATGGGCAGGTGTAGCATTCTGTCACTTGCAGGGATAAGTGCCGGGAGAGAGATTAGTGGGTAGGCAAGTGGATAGGGGAATCACGAAGGGAGTGATTGCTACGAAAAGTGGAGAGTTTGGTGGAAGTAAAGATGTGGAAAAAAGATGCGGAGAATTCTAATCCGCAGTTTATAAAAGCAACTATCGTGTATCTCTTTCACCATCAGTCGTACCTGCTCTGTTACATTTGGGGATCTGAGGCAGTCCACCCATTCAGTCCTTCCTATTGCACTAGTCCTTCTCTTGCCTTGTTTGGTCTTCCCGAATCCATTTCCCATTTCTCTGTGTTCAGTTTGATTTGTCACTTACTCACTCCATAGATGTTTTCAGTTCAGAACTCCCTTCCTCTTGGTACCCATTCTGCCAACATTGGAGTTAACTGGGTAGTTATTGATCCTGTTCTCCATGTTCACCCAGATCATCAAAAAAAAACCCAAAATGAAACAAACCTCGTCCCTTGCCCCGTGGAAGCCCATTGCATATAACCCAGTGACAAAAATACCTGTCGGCCATTACCCTCTGCTTTCTGCCCCTGCAACAACTTCAACTTACCAATTTCCATGGTGTCCTGTGATCCCTTGTTTGTCTGACAATCTGATCTGTGCAACCTTGTCAAAATCTTAAAATTCTATGTAGGTGCCATCAAATACTCCGCCCTCATCGGCCTTCCTTATTACTTCCTTATTACTTCAGACACAACCTTCCTTTGGCATAACCATGTTCACTGCCTGAGATTGATATATGGCTGTGTAACTGCTGATTTCTTCAGGAATTTTTTTTCCAGATGTTACCCACTGTAGTTATTTATTCTATCAGCCTTTTAAACAGCTGTAAAACATCAGCGATGTTTCAGTAGTTCAGTCCTCCACAGCTACACCTTTGCCCATAGAGAAAATGTGAGTGCAGGGTTCCAAAACAAGTTCACAGTAAATTTATTATCCAAGTACATATATATCACCATATACAACTCTGAGATTCATTGCCCTGCGACATTTACAGTAATAGCATAGAATCAATGGAAAACCACACACAAGATTGACAAACAACCAGTGTGCAAAAGACAACAAGCTGTGCAAATACAAAAAAAACAAAATAATATAAATAATAATTAAGCAATAAGTATTGAGAACATGAGATGAAGAGTCCTTGAAAGTGAGTCCATTGGCTGTGGGAACAGCTCACTGTTGGTATGAGTGAAGTTATCCCCTCAGGTTCAAGAGCCTGATGATTGAGGGGTAATAACCATTCCTGAACCTGATAGGCTCCTGTTCCTCCTTCCTGATGGCAGCAATGAGAAGAGAGCATGGCCTAGATGGTGGGGGTCCTTGTTGATGGATGCTACTTTCCTGCAACACCTCCCCACTCAGTGGAGGGGGGGAATGCTCTACCCGTGATGGACTGGGCTGTATCCACTACTTTTTGTAGGCTTTTCCATTCAAGGACTTTGGTGTTTCCATACCAGGCCATGATGCAAACCAGTCAGTATACTCTCCTCTGCACATCTATTAAAGTTTTGCATGACATGCTGAATCTTCGCAAATCTCTAAGAAAGTAGAGGCACTGCCATGCTTTCTTCTAAATGGAATTTACATGCTGGGCCCAGGACAGATTCTCTGAAATAATAATGCCAAGGAATTTAAAGTTGCTGACTCTCCACCTTTGACTCCCCAATAAGAACTGGCTCACGAATCTCTGGTTTCTTCTGGAGTGTAAAGTGAGTAGAGTACAGTCTTGTGGTTCACCTGTGCTGATGCTGACTGTGCAGGAGACCTTGTTGCCAATCCAAACTGATTGGGGAATGCAAGTGAGGAAGTCAAGGATCCAGGTAAGGCCTAAAGCTTGGAATTTATTGATGAGTTTTGAGGGGATAGTAGTGTTGAATACCAAGTTGTAGTCAATGAAGAGCATCCTGATCTATGACTCTTTGCTGTCCAGATGTTCCAGGATTGAGAGAAGATTCAGAACAGAAATGTGAAGAAATTTTTTTAGTCAGTATGTGGTGAATTTATGGAATTTGTTGCCACAGGCAGCAGTGGAGGCCAAGTCATTGGGTGTATTTAAGGCAGAGATTGATAGGTATCTGAGTAGCTAGGGCATCAAAAGTTATGGTGAGAAGGCAGGGGAGTGGGACTAAATGGGAGAATGGATCAGCTCATGATAAAATGGCGGAGCAGACTCGATGGGCTGAATGGCCGACTTCTGCTCCTTTGTCTTATGGTCTAAGAGCCAATGAAATGGCATCTACTGTTGACCTGTTGTGAAGGTAGATAAACAAGAGTAGATCCAAGTCACTCCTTAGGCAGGAGTTGACACGTTTCTTCACCAGACTCTCAAAGCACTTCATCACTGTGGATGGACGATAGTCACTGAGGCAGGTTACCATGTCCTTCTTGAGCACCGGTGTAACTGAAGGCTACTTGAACCAGGTAGGTATACTAGATTGCTAAAGCTGGAGGTTAAAGTTCTCAGTGAGCACTCCAGCCAGTTGATCAGCACAGGTCTTCAGTACTTGGCCAGATATCCCATCTGGGCCAGATGCTTTCTGTGAGTTCACCCTCCCAAAGGATGCTCTCACGTTGGCCTCAAAGACAGAAATCACAGGGTCATCAGGAGCTGTGTGAGCTTGTGACGGTGTCTCCATGTTCTGTGGGTCAAAGCAAGCATAAAAGGCATTGAGCTCATCTGGGGAGTGAAAGCTTGTTGTCACATATGTCGCTTGGTTTTACTTTGTAGAAGCCCTGTTGAGCAACGTTCTGTGATTCTGTGAGTTTCCACTTCGTATATGAAAAGGCTTTTCGGAAGTTGTACCTGGATCTCTTGCACTTTACTCGGTCAACAGGCCTAAATGCCACTGATCTGATCCTTAGCTGATTGCAGGTCTCTTGGTTCATCAGAGCTTCTGGTTGGGGAAGACTCCAAATGATTTTGCAGGGATGCTCTCATCCGTGACTGACTTTATAAAGTCTGTGACAACTGTGGCATACTCCTTCAGATCCTCTGATGAGTCCTTGAACATGGCCCAACACACAGAGTTGAAGCAACCTCATAGCCACGCCTTTGCTTTCTGTGACCACCACTGTGTTGTCTTCTCTCTTTTTTTAATACCTGTGTCACTTTAACCTGATCCACTGATCTAATCTTTTTTAAAGATCTAGAACAGTTCAATATTTTCATTCTAGTACTCACTCTTCTACAGTCTGACTACCGCAAATCCGGTTCCACTGCTGGTTCAGACATAATTTTCACCAGCCTAATTTCGAATTTCCCGCTTCACCACTGTTTTGGTGGCACCATTAGCAGAATCAGTTGTTGGCACAGTCATTAAAAGAAGCAAATCATTACTGTTATTCTGCATTTATTTTTATAACTTATGCTTATCTAGCTCCAGGCATGTCTTCATTGAATGGAGGAAGTGCTTCTCATGGTGTAAAGTGCAAACACCATATGTTATCTACACAAATAAGGTGGAAGTTCTAAAAAAACTCAACAGAGGTGTATCTGTCTAAGGAATTTGTGATTTGTATAACATTGGCTCTTCCACTATTTATGATATAAAGAAACAAGAAGAAAAGTTGCTCCAGTTCTTTGCTGACAGTGAATCAGAAAACAGATATGCATAAGGAACACAATGAAAGAGGGAAGATGTTCACAACTGATAGAGTTCTCATAAAGTGATTTAAATTCCACATCAGCGAAGGTGTAGAACTGTCAGGGGAGATGGTGAAGGAATGAGCGAAATTATTTCATGAAGACTTAGGACTGGATTATGAATGTGATTACAGTGAAGGGTGGCTTTAGTGTTTCAAGCAGCGACATGGCACAGAATTTCATGCAGAGTGTGGTGAAAAGCGGTCAGCAGACAAGGGGCAGCTGTTGAATTTGTTGATGAGTTCGCTAAGTTAGTTTCTGATGAAAATTTAAGTCCTAAGCATGTCTACAATGTGGATGAAACCACCTTATGTTGCCATTGTACTCCAAGACAAACATAGACTACAGAGGATACAGAATCACCAACAAGTTATAAAGCATCAAAAGATCATGTCACTGTGTTGGGCTGCTCTAATGCTACAGGAACCCACAGGTATAAGTCGTCAGACATTGGCAAAAGCTTACGTCCCAGAGCTTTCAAAGGTATGAAGCAGTTTCCAGTAATATCGTGCCAACAAAGAAAGGATGGATTACAACTGACATTATAGTGGAATGATTTGAACATTACTTTGTTCCAGAAGTGAGAGCTCACTATGACACTATTGGTCTGGACAAAAATTGTAAAATAATGCTGCTTTTAGATAACTGCTCTGCTCATCCAAAAGCAGAACTCTTGGTAAAGAATCATGTTTACGATATCTACCTGCCACTTAACCATACATCATTATTTCAACCCCTGGACAATGGCATACTATGTTCTTTGGAGGCTAAATATCATTCCCTGTTTACAAAGCAGCAACTGAGTGCAGTTGACTCTGGCAGACCAGTTCAGTAACTTGTGAAAGAATTGCTTTTCATTTGTCATTTTTTTTTCTTTATTGTCCAAGGCTGAGGTGATCATTAAGTGGGTTAGAGGTGTTTATTCATTTAATCTCAACCTAACCACCTGTGATTCGGCAAAAATCACTAATCTGGCACAGCACAGGTCCCAATCATTCTGGATTTGTGGTGGTCAAACCGTACTTTAATTCTCTCTTTCTTTCTGTCTCCCTCCCCTCTCGTTTTCCTTCTCACAGACACACTCATTCACTCTCTCTCCCTCTCTAGTTCTCCCACTCAAAGTGGGTATCCTTTTCCCAGATTCAAGCCCTCTAATTTTAGAGGGCATGCACTTAAGGTGAGAAGTCAAGGGAAGTGTGCAGGACAATTTTCTTTACACGGAGAGTAGTGGGTGCCTCGAATGTGCAGCCGGTGGTGGTGATGGAGGCAAGTATGATAACTGTGTTTAAACGGCTTTCAAATAGGGGCATGAAATACTCACCCCAGCACATCCTTAGGTCATGTTGGTTGTTAATACAAATGACACATTTCATTGTATGTTTCATTGAGCATGTGATAAATAAATGAATCTGAATCTGGATGAGTGTGAAAAGACGGAGGAATAAGGACGTTATGTTGGCAAAAGGGATTAGTTCAGTTAGGCATTTAATTACTTAATTAGATCAGCACGATGGGCCAAATGGCCTGTTGATATGCTGTTCTGTTCTATGCTTAGGCCTTTACTTCATTTACTTGCAAGTGTTATTTTCTCATTAAGTCTTTGTGCCTTTCTGATGTTGTTTTACAATTTCACTGTTGTCCGTAACCAGCTTGTCTCCTGCTCCTCCAACAGAAGCACACGGCTGTGGCCGACATCACAGAGTCCATCTCAGAGGACCACGTGCCCCATGTCTTCCTGGTGATGGTGCTGGTCCAGTTTGCCAGCATGGTGGTCGACCGCGCTCTCTACCTCCGCAAGACCGTCCTGGGGAAAGTTGTCTTTCAGGTCGTTCTGGTGCTTGGGATCCACTTCTGGATGTTCTTTATTCTCCCCGGGATAACGGAGAGGTGACATAAGCGATCGCAAGCCACCAATCATCTTTGCTCCATTGTGGTTGGTTAAAGACAGCCATTTATTTGTTTGCACTGACACATAGGGAGTAGTGAAGGTGCCGTCATTACCCGTCTCGAAGCTGTGTAGAATCTGCTCCAACTTGGTGTTGGGAGTGTGGGGACATGCAAACTCATTCTCAGCCTGTGTGTCTCTGGGACGGTGGGGGAAGATGAAGAGCTGGACCAGAACCAGTTAACAGAAACTTCTCTCGTGCAGCAATGTAGAAACTATGAAGGGCCACAGCAGTTGATGTTGTTCTGCCTGCACCCTCTTCACATGCAGTTCAGAGAGGTCTGCTAACCCCCAACTCACTAAACACTCAAAGTTTTTGCTTTCTTCACTATATTAGCCTGCTTTATTTCCCCTCCCCTCTGATGATTCTGGAATCTTTTACAGGAGGTGGGTTTACTGACCATGACCCATACATGTGAGACACCATAGTATGTCTGAGGAAGGTTCAGTCACAATGTGGAGAGTTCCAGCAGTTAGGCCCATCAGTGTTCAAGGAGAGGCCCTCCATTGGTCAAGGTTTGCCTTGGATATTGCATCCTAGCTGTCTACGTTACAAGCCAGGGCAGTAGATACGGAGAGCAAGCTGTTGCCCATGCAGCAGGCTGCCCCTCTCAGCACAGCTGATGAATCCAAAGGAATGGCAGAGACCGATACAGTTTGGCACGATTGGCATCACAGGAGCTGCCAGTCAGTGTTGAACTCAACGTAGGACTGCCGTAGGGATTCCAGCAAGAGGGATTTCCTCAGGGCTTACTCTCAAAGCGTTCCCCATGAGTGGAAATAGCGGCAAGGCAGCAGAGATTTAAGATCAGAGATTTCCTTCTCCAAGATGAGCTGTCAACTGTGTCTAACACTTCCTGAAAGTGTTCAAGGAACAGTGCTGATCACACCAGCTCCAATTCACCACTGCTTCTTCTCTTGGTTATTCCAGCACCTCTGATTGTGAGACGGCCTGAGTGAGGTTGCTACTGAGTCTAAACCCTGGAACTCCCTCCTCTACAGCACAGTGGGATCACTTCCACCAGAAGGATCACAGCAGTTCCAGAAGGCAGCTCACCCCTCTCCTCCTCAAAGGCAATCTGGGATGGGCAATGAATGCCAAATGCCATTACATGAATAAGTTAAAGAAATGATGAGTAGAAAGCTCCTCAAAATAAATATTAAGAAACAGGTACCACTGTCTTTCAGCTCCTACACCTACTCCATTCACTTAGCCATTGACGCCCTCCGCCTCTCTGTCAACCGTTCGAAACACGTGCTTCATCAGATCAAGACAAAAAAGATTCTGCAGATGCTGCAAACCTTGGGCAACATACACAAAATGCTGGAGGAATTCAGCAGATCAGACAGGAGAATAAATTTCACTTTGGGCTGGAAAGGAAGGGAGCAGAAGCCAGAATAAGAAGGTGAAGGGGTGGGGGGAGAAATGCCAGCTGGCAGGTGATAGGTGGAAAAGGCAAAGAGCTGAAGAAGAAGGAATCTGAAAGGAGATGAAAGTGGAGTAAAGGGAAGGAAGTGGGGAATCTGAGGGAGATGATGGGCAGGTCACGAGGGTGAGAGGGTAACTAGAATGAGTCTTCTAAAAGTCTTTCTATTTTATACTTGCAGGAGGTTTAACCAAAACCAAATTGCCCAGCTATGGTATTTCGTTAAGTGCATTTACTTAGGCCTGTCGGCATATCAGATCAAATGTGGCTACCCAAACCGAGTCCTGGGCAACTTCCTGACAAAGAGCTACAACTACTTCAACCTGTTCCTCTTTCAGGGGTAAGTGAGGGTCCCAACACACAGTGTGGAGGGAGGGGATGGAAAGACACACTTTAGCCAATAAGGAGTAATCCTGAAGTAACTGAAGCTAACAAAATGAGCACTGGGTGACTGAGTCGTTAGTGTGTCTGGCGGTACATTAGTTAGCTGTTCTGATTCACACTGCAGAGGTGGTGTGTAGGGAAATAGTTTGTAAGCCTTGTTAATTAGACCCTAGCACTACAACTCTTCCCCACCCCCCACCTCCATTTTATTGTAGACAATCCATTCAGCACTCTTCATGAGTAGAATTAAGTAAACAGCAATGCCAAATCTTTGTGTCCCTCCCTGTTACGGCTCAGTGAATCACATTTCATTGTTTCATTTTGACAAGTTATTCATTCTCAGGATATAAATGTCTTGGGTAAGGCTGTTCTTTATTTTTTATTGCATCGAGGAGTGTGTGCACCCTGCCTGCTCCACAGCTAGGAAGGAATTTAAAGAATATTAGTTGAGGTTTAGAGCAACACACACGAAGCAGGTCAGACAGCATCTATTCAAAGGAATGAACAGTCGATGTTTAGGGCCGAAACCCTAACCAGGACTGGAAAGAAAGGGGGAAGAACCCAGAAAAAGAGAGGGGGGAGGGAAAGGAATACAATCAAGAAGGTGATAGGCGAAATCAGGTAGGTGGGGGAGAGGGGCTGAATTAAGAAAAATGGGAGGAGAGAGGTGGAACAGATAAAGGGCTGGAGGAAAAGGAATCTGATAGGAGAGGCGAGTGGACCATGGGGGAAATGGACTGAGGATCAGCAGCACAGGGAGGTGATATGCAGATGTGGAGAAGAAGTACAAGCGGGACCAGAGAGAGGAACTGAAGAGGGAAGTGGGAGGGAGAAAAAAATCACCAGAAGTTAGAGAAATCAATGTTCATATCATCAGGTAGGGGGCTACCAAGACAGAATATGAGGTGTGGCTCCTCCAAACTAAGAGTGGCCTCATCGTGCAGGAGAATTGAGTTGAATTGAATTGACTTTATTTCTTACATCCTTCACATACATGAGGAGTAAAAATCTTTATGTTACGTCTCCATCTAAATGTGCAACGTGCAATGAGTTACAAAATACACGTGGACTAAGTTGTTAACTGTCCTGTGCTTTCACCAGTGGGATCATCAGTTGATCTGTCACCTGTCTTCCAGAGTTTTGGCCCGCTTATGATCAAGACTCCCTCGAGGTGGTGGGCCAGCAGTGCTAAAGCACCACCTCCCACTGGTGAGCTTAAAAACTTGGCATCTGCCTCTATCAGTCACTTCCATCCAACAGATAGTCTGCTCTTCAGGTGCCTATGCAACTACTGAAGGGTTTGCAAGATGTGTATATACTGTCTGACTATCTGCCCCTCCGGACATACTTGGTCCACACCCATGCTGATCCTTTCTCTGCTGCCTCAGCTACAGCCTGCTGGTTAACTTGATCTCTCTTCTAGTGAAGCCAAGGTCACGCAGCCACTTCTGGAGAGTGAATGCAATAAACCCAGGGCAGCCTACTTCGAATGGATAGCATAAGACCTTCCACCCTCTGTCTCTGCACTCTGATCTTAATTCTGCATACTTGGCTAACTTGTGCTTATTGGCTTCATCGATGTTGTCTTCCCAGGGGACTGTGAGTTCACCAATAACCACTTCTCTACTGGTGTCAGACCATACGATTATATCTGGACGCAATGTTGTGAAAGCAATTTGCTCTGGGAAACTGCCTTTCCCGTCCAGGTCAGCCTTGACACACCAATCATTGGCTGAAGAAAGTATGCTTGATCGTGAGCCTGCGCTGTACACCCTTGACTTGGAGCCTTCTTTCACAAATGATATGCGATGTTCTGTGCAGCATGGGGCATGAGATAAGTTGTGCTGCAGTACTCTCTGCTCAACCACTTCTGTTACAAGTTTGAGAACGTTGTTATGTCTCCAAGCGTACATGCCACTGGAAAGATTGACTCTGCATGCACTCAAGATATGTTGAAGTGTTCCCTTCTTGCCACAAGCAGCAGACCTGTCTGTCTTATTTTCATACCAGGCGCTGAGGTTGGCAGGTGTTGGGAGCAGATCGTACGCTGCTCTGCATAGAAAAGAAATGCGGAGCGGTTCCATCTGCCACAGAACATTCCAAGATAGATGTCGTTGTTCAATCAATGTGCAATCATAGAAATTTATAATAATTTATAATAAATAGAACAGTCAATGTAATATAGAGTACACTCAAATCAGCGTGTCCCCAACGATCCTACACACCTGTCCTTGTAAATGTCCTGAATTATGGGAAGTTCACAACTATGGATGCGCTGGGCTGTCCACACCACTGTCTGCAGAGTCCTGTGATTAAGGGAGGTACAGTTCTCATACCAGGCAGTCATGAAGCCAGTCAGGATGCTCTCAACTGTGCCTCTGTAGAAAGTTCTTAGGATTTGGAGGCCCATACCAAACTTCCTCAACCGTCTGAGGTGAAAGAGGCGTTGTTGTGCCTTTTCTACCACACAGCTGGTGTGTACAGACCACGTGAGGATGTGATGTGGATGCTGAGGAACTTGAAGCCGTTTACCCTCTCAACCCCAGATCCATTGATGTCAATAGGGGTTAGCCCATCTCCATTCCTCCTGTAATCCACAAACAGCTCCTTTGTTTTTGCGACATTGAGGGAGAGGTTGTTTTCTTGACACCACTGTGTCAGAGAGATGACTTCTTCCCTGTTGGTCACCTCGTTCTTGTTTGAGATAAGGCCAATCAATGTAGTGTCGTCGGCAAATTTAATTAGCAGATTGGAGCTGTGGGTGGCAACACAGTCATGTTATACGGGGGTAAAGGAGGGGACTCAGTACGCAGCCCTGAGGGGCTCCTGTATTGAGAGTTAGAGGGTTGGAGTGTTGGAGGAGGCCGTGGACCAACGTGTCAGAACAGGAATGGGGATAGGAATTAAAGCAGTTGGCCACAGGGAAATTCAGCTTTTGGTGGATGGAGTGGAGATGCTGAACGAAGTGGTCCCCCAATCTACATCAGGTCTCATCAGAGGAAGCCATATTGGGAGCACCAGATACAATAGACCACCCCAACAGATTCACAGGTGATGTGTTGCATCACTTGGAAGGGTTGTTTTGGGCTCTGAGTGGAAGTGAAGGAGGCTGAATGAGCAGGTGTAGCTTTTCTCTCACTTTCCAGGAGGGAGATTAGTGGGAGGGACAAATGGACAAGGGAATCATGAAGGAAGTGACCCCTGTGGAAAGCAGATAGTGGGGGAGAGGTAATGATGTTTTGGGTCATAGAGTTGTGTTGAAGATGGCGGAAGTTGCAGAGAATGAGGTGTTGGATGCAGAGGCTCATGGGGTGGTAGGTGAGGACAAAAGGAACTCTATCTCCGTTAAGACAGCGGGAAAATGGGATGAGGGTGGATGTCAGGAAATGGAGGAGATATGGGTGAGTGTAGCATCAATGGTGGAGGAAGGGAAACCCTGTTCTTTGAAGAAGGACATCAGCCTGGATAGAAAATCCTCACCCTGGGAACAGATGCAGAGCAGATGATGAAACTGAGAAAAAGGAATAGCATTTTTACAGGAGACAGAATGGGAAGAAGTATTGGCAAGATAGCCATGGGAGTAGGTGGGTTTATAAAAGATGTCGGAAGACAGTTTGTCTCCAGAGATGGAGACAGAGAGATTGAGAAAGGGGAGAGAGGTGTCAGAAATGGACCAAGTCAACTTAAAGGCAGGGTGGAAATTGGAGGCAAGGTTGATGAAATGGACGAGCTCAGCATGGGTGCATGAAGCAGCACCAATATAGAACAAGCAGAAAGATTTGGGGAGCATTAGCAGGGAACATGGATTGTTCCGCATAGCCAATGAAAAGGCAGGCATAGTTGGGGCCCATGTGGGTGCCCATGGCTACATCTTGGGTTGGGAGAAAGTAGGAGGGACAGTAAGAAAAATTGTTGAGTGTAAGGACCAGTTCCACCAGATGGAGGAGGGTGGTGGTGGAGGGGAATTACTCGAGTTTGTTGTCAAGAAAGAAGCAAGAGAGCTTTAAGGCTGTTTTAAAGGAGGATAGAAGTATATAGGGACAGGACATTCATGGTGAAAATGAGGCAGTTGGGGCCAGAGAATTGATAGATGTTCAGGAGGTCAACAGCATGTGAAGTGTCGTGGATGTAGATGGAAGGGACTGAACCAAGGGGGTTAGAATGGAATCGAGGTATGTGGACACAAGTTCAGTGAGGCAGGAGTAGTTAGAGATACTGAGCCTACCAGACAGTCAGGTTTATGGATCTTGGGTAGGAGGTAGAAATGAGCAGTAAGGGCGTTGATGATGTTGGTGGCAGTGGATGGGAGATCTCCAGAGATGATGAGGTTGATGATGGTGTTGGAGACAATGTCCTGATGGTCCAGAGTGCAGTCTTTTTTCAAGAGGTAAGTAAGAGGAGGCATCTGAGAGTTGCCACCCGGCCTCAGCAAGGTAGAGATGAGTCCACCAGCTGAGGTTTTATGTTCAGATTAACAGCCAGATCATTAGAAAAAGCGTGCAGCAGATGACTGAGCACACAACAAACAGTTATAATAAACAAAATAGGAGATAAAACACAACATAACAGAAATTACAGCAACTTCTCTGAATAAAAGCAGGATAAATTTTCAAGAAGAAATACAGTGAGTTAAGGATACGCATGTACAAATCATATCCATAATGTCAGCCTCAATCACAGCAGCATGATCACTGTACTTAATTGATAGACATGAATTGAATTTGGCACTTGGAATTTGCAATTACTCAGCCATACCGTAAGCACTGTATGATTATCACACAGTTAGAAGGTGCCAGTCCCTCAGTACAAACAGTGATGGTATTGTTGCAGATTATATGACCAAATATAGAGAAATTCAGAGAATGCTCACAAGAAGATCATGTAAAACCGTAAAAATGAATGACAACTCCAAGCTGAAATGTGCTGGAATTATGAAGTCAATGCCCTGCTTCCTTCAGCATGGAAAGATGCACACATCGAAGGATTGCCCTGGCATCATGGCAAAATGAAGGTGAACCACAACTACTGGGCTTTGTGCAGTAAATTGTTTCTCTGAAAAGCCCCAAGCTGTGACTCTCACACAAAATGCTGGAGGACCTCACTGCTGGAGCACTCAAAATGAACAGTTGATGTTTTAGGCCCATGACCCTTCATCAGGATTGGAAAGGAAGGAGGCAGAAGCCAGAATCAGAAGGTGGGGGAGCGCAAAGAGCAGAAGCTGGCAGGTGATGGGTGAGACCCGGTGAGAGGGAAGGTGGGTACCTGGGGGAGTGGGTATGATGTGAGAAACTGGAGGGGGGGGGGTGTTAGCTGGAAGATATAAAGGGCTAAAGAAGAAGGAATGTGCCATGGGCCATGGAATAAAGGGAAGGAAATGGCAAAGCACAGGGAGGTCTGTTAAGGAGAGATCAATGGGTCGTCCATGTCTAGAGCTAGGTTTGTGAAATCACCAACCTGTCCCTGTAAAATCTGGGTCAGCATCATGGTCCTGCCCTAAGGGTGGCGGGTGGGTGCATTGTACAGAAAATTGAAACCAACAGGAAGTGCTGAAATCAAACAGCAGGTCAGGCAAATCAGTGGAGAGAGAAGGTGAGTCAACTGATAAGGTTGGTGACCTCCTGCGTATTTCCAGCAACTTCTTTCTTTATTTCCAGTTTGGAACTCCCTTCTCAACAACACCTTCACCAGAAGGAGCACAACGGTTCATAAGGGAAGCTAGCATCAATATTATCAGCAGCACCCAGATGAATAAACAAAACAAAAGCTTTGTGAGTTCAGTTCTGGTCAGTCACCCCACTACAGGAAGGATGTGGAAGCCATAGAAAGACTGCAGAGGAGATTTACAAGGATGTTGCCTGGATTGGAGAGCATGCCTTATGAGAATAGGCTGACTGAACTTGGCCTTTTCTCCTTGGAGCAACAGGGGATGAGAGGTGACCTGATAAAGGTGTATTAGATGATGAGAGGCGTTTATCGTGTGGATAGCCAGAGGCTTTTTCCTAGGGCTGAAAAGGCTAACACGAGGGGTATAGTTTTCCGAGGGTGCTCGGAAGTAGGTACCGAGGGAATGTCAGGTTAATTTTTCACACAGATAATGGTGGGTGTGTGGAATGCACTGCCAGCAAAGGTGGTAGAGGCGGATACAAAAGGGTCTATTAAGAGACTCTTAGATAAGTACATCGAGCTTAGAAAAATAGAGGGCTATGCGGTAGGGTAATTCTAGGCAACTTCTAGAGTAGGTTATGTGGTCGGAACAACATTGTGGGTTGAAGGGCCTGTAATGTGCTGTAGATTTCTATGTTCTGTGAGACAGTCAAGTCCCAGTTCCCCTTACTGTAACTCCCTCACTGTATGGCGATTTTCCATGTTCAGACCTCCAGATGGAAGTCCAGTGCATCCTCTATTCACCTGTAGCTCAACACAGTGTCTGCCCCAGTCCTGCTCAACTTCTCTCCAACTCATTGCTTAAATTCGTGATGCAGACAATCAAATCAAGGAATAAAGAATCATGAGGATAACCTCCTCTAGAACACAGTGAGCATAGGTGAATCCACTGGAAGACTTCAATGCTCATTCACGGTGGGGAATTGCTACCCGTGCTCAGAAACCTCTGCTTCCACCGTGAAATTGCATTCTCTCCTCACAGTGGCACTGAGCTCAACCCTGCTGATAACCCGTGGCCCTGGTGGGATACACATTCCCACAGTGTTACATCAGACTGGTGTAAATGCAGACAGTACCTAATCTTCCCAATTTCCAGTTTTCAACATCTACAGTTTTTGTTGTTTTCTAAACAATTTTCAGGTTGAATGTGAGACTGAGGAATGGTAAAAGGCTAGTTCTATTATTTCAGTCTACTTGTGCGTTACATGTGGAGCTATGCTGACTGAATGTTCTTCCTAAACTTGGGCATCTGTGACACACTTCAGGGTTTCCACATTCACCATTTTCCTCGGATGGTTACAGGTTCCGGTTGGTTCCCTTCCTGATGGAGCTGAGAGCAGTGATGGACTGGGTCTGGACAGACACCACACTCAGCATCTCCAGTTGGATTTGCGTGGAGGACATTTACGCCAACATTTTCATCCTGAAATGCTGGAATGAGTCAGAGAAGGTGAGTGCAGCCTCTCTCCAGTGGGGTTTTGATTGACCGTGTTGGGTGGGTTTGCAGTGATTTATGATGGAGCTCAGTCGGCACTTCTGTCGTTGTCTTTTAAAGTATGTAACTGGACAGAGATAATTCAGGGAAACATACAAATAATGCTGTTGGGTGTAGGCCAATGACCCTGGTTCCTCAGGGTTGCATCCTGGGCCAAACCATCTTCATTTGCTTTGTCAATGACCTTCCTTCTATGGTAAGGTCCGAAGTAGAGATGTTCTTTGATGCATGATAGAAGTCCTCAGCAAATGAAACAGCCCACATCTTTGATACAGACAATATTCGGGCATTGGCTGAGAAGTGGAGGTAATATCATAGCTCAAACATGCCAGGCAATGACAATCTCCAACAACACAGAGTCCCAGCAACTACGCTTCATACACAATGGCACCACCATTCTCCAGAAAGGCAGCTGGCCCTCTAAAACCCACGGTATGGATATCCAGTGGCAAACAGCTCACCTCCTGATACTCCTCTCCACCATCTCCACCTACATCAGGAATGTGGTGGAATACTGTCCACTTGCCTGGCTGAGTGCAGCTCAAATATCCCTCAAGAAGCTCAGCACCACCCAAGATGAGGCAGTTCACTTGATTGGTCCACTACCCTGAACACCTATTCCCTCCATTGCTGCTGAAATTGATGCATGAAGTTGACAAGATGTGCTGCAGTTACACTCGAGCCTTGCCTCCCAAACTCACGGCCTCTGCCACTAAAAAGGACAAGGACAGGAGGTGCAATGGAAAATTATTACCAGCACCCGCACACCATCCTAACCTGGAAAATATATTAGCAAGAAACAATCTGCTGGGGGAAACTATATCTGAAACTGCACAGTATCACTGTTCCTTCACTGGGACTAAATTTTGGAACTCCATTGTCAGCAACACTGTGGGATCACCTTCACCGGAGGGGCTTGGTGGTTCGCAAGTCGATCTTATCAGCAGCACCCAACTACCAGAAATGGAGTAAGTAAAAGTTTTATGAGACAGCAAAGTTCTAGCTTCCTTTACTGTAACTTCCACTGTACATTGTGGTTTCTCCTGATCAGACATCTGACTGGATGGTAGTCCAGTGTATCAGACACCCAGTTGTTAGCCCCGTCTCTCCCAATTTTACTTCTGCCCATTCCATTCTAGCAAAGTTGTTGTTATAATTCTTGCTGCTGACAATAAAATCAGAGTCGGAACCTCCTCTAGAACACAGTGAGTATAGGTTAATCCGCTGGAAGACTTAGCTTGTCTCATTTACAGTGGGGAATTGCTACCCATCCTCTATGAAACCACATTCTCTCCTCACATTGTCAATGTGCTCAGTCCCGTTTTTAACCAACGGCTCAGGGTGGGACACACATTATCCATAGTATTATACCAGAGAGTAATGATCTCCTCAAACCCATCACCACCCTCTGAGCGCATGATCTTGAAAGTAACCCTTAATTTCTCTTGCTATTTATAGGTGCAGGGATCAGTGGGACAGGATACAATGTGGTTTCCCATTGGCTGATGAGACTATAGCTTCAGTTATCAAGAGAGTGTGGATAGGCTGGACTTGTTTTCCCGGTGAAGAGTAGTGCTGAGAGCGACCTGATGGAGGAAGATAAAATCATGAGAGGCAAAGAAAAGTTAGACAGTCAGAATCTTTTCCCCATGCCGAGGCTATCAAAACAAGTGGTTTAGGTTGAGAGAAAGAAGGTTTAAAGGGAATCGGAGGGGAAAGTTTCTCACGCAGAGGGTGATTGATATCTGCAGCGTGCTGCCAGAGGAGCAGAGGGAGGCAGGTGCAATGATTCTATTCAGAAGCATTTAGACAGACAGTTGAAAGGCAAGTTAAAGAAAGATTCAATTCTAAAGTTACAAATGGGATGAGTGTAGATGGACAAAATAGATGGCATGAACGTGATAGAGTGAGGGGTCCATTTCTGGACTGTACAACTGGATGACTCTATAAGAATGTGATGTATGTGTGATCTCTATACCCTGCAGCAAAGCTTCAAATAGCAGGGTCCATGTATCCTGCTGTCTGCTGCAGGAGTTTCAATCCATTGACTAATGTGGCGCAAATCCATCTCCTAGACCTCTTGGATTATCAACTCATTTTCCTATTCTGCAAAAGCCCTGCGAACAAGGGTGGATCTTAACTCATGAAATCTGCCCCTGAGGATTGGGCTGCATTCCAATTGAGTTCTGTAGTTTGGGTTGGAAGTTGACTTTTTATTTGAAAGAGGAGTTTCCGACCTCGCCCCTTGAGTCCACAGGGCACCACGTGTCTCTTCCCCAAGTTCAGATGATCTTCTGCAGCCTCCATGTTAAACATATCTATGTTCTCCTCAGAGATATCCACAGGCAGTTGGCCAGAAGAAGAACATGTTGGTGAAATACGGGATGGGGGGCCTCATCATCACTTTGCTGATCTGCATCGTATGGTTCCCACTGCTCTTCATGTCATTGGTCAAGTCTGTGGGGGGAGTGACCAGTCAACCCCTGGATGTCTCCATCAAGATCAGCTTTGGTGGATATGAGGTAAACATAGTGGGAATAGCACAATAACAAGCAGAATAGTCAAAGGAGAATTGGTGGATGTTGTGTATTTGGATTTTCAAAAGGAATTTGGTAAGATACCACACATGAGGCTGACAAGTTAAGAGTTCATGGTATTACAGGAAAGATACTAGCATAAATAGAGCACTGGCTGACTGGCAGGAGGCGAAGAGTGGGAATAAAGAGACCCTCATCTGGTTGGCTGTTGGTGACTAGTGGTGTTCCACAGGGTACTGCATCTTTTTACGCTACATGTCAATGGTTTGGATAATGGAATTGCGGCCAAGTTTGCAGACAATACAAAGACAGGTGGTGTTGAGGGAGCAAGAGGCTACAGAAAAACTTGAGACAGATTAGGAGAATGGGAAAAGAAGTGACAGACAGAATAGTGTCAGGGAGTGTAAGGTCATACACTTGGGTGGAAGAAATAAAAGAGTTTTTTCTAAACGGAGAAAATTCAAAAATCTGAGGTGCCAATGAGAGTCCCCGTACAGGACTCCCTAAAGGTTACTTTGCAGGCTGAGTCAGTGGTGTGGAAGGCAAATGCAATGTTAGCCTTCATTTTGAGAGGACTAGAATATAAAAGCAAGGATGTAATAATGAGGCTTTTTAAGGCACTGGTATTGCAGTATTGTGAGCAGTCCAGAGCCCCTTATCCAAGAAAAGATGTGCTGACATTGGAGAGGGTTCAAAGGAGGTTCATGAAAATGATTCCAGGATTGAAAGGCTTGTCATATGAAAAGCTTTTGATGGCGCTGGACCTGTACTCACTGGAATTCAGAAGAATGAGGGGGTATCTCATTCAAACTATTGAATATTGAAAGGCCTCAATAGAGTGGATGTGGAGAGAATGTTTCCTATGGTGGGGGAGTCTAAGACCAGGGGACATAGAGGGATGTCCATTTAGAATGGAGATAAAGGAGATTTTCTTTAGCCAGAGAGTGGTAATCTGTGGAATTCATTGCCACATATGACTGTGGAGGCCAAGTCATTGGGTATATTTAAGGCAGAGGTTGATAGACTGTTAATTACTAAGGGTTTCAAAGGTTACATTAAGAAAGCAGATAAATGGGGTTTAGTGGATTCCGGATTAATCGGGGCATGAAGGCAGGAGATTGGGGCTGAGAGAGAAAAGGATCAGCCATGATGAAATGGCAGAGCAGACTCAATGGGCCAAATGGCCTAATTCTGCTCTTGCATCTTATGGTCTTATAGTGTGCACAGCAAGATCCAAAGTCAGATGAGAACCAAAGGATATGTTCTCTGCCGTTGGCTGGGCAGTAATTCTCATCTAAGGCACCAGAAAAATTCCCCTCTCTTCAAACTAGTGGCAAGAACGTGTTTATACTCTCAGGGCAGGAAAAGTGAAGCCTTGGTTTAACACATCATCCAAAATGCAACAGAGCAGCATTCCCTTAGTCAGTTCAGAGCGCGCTCGTCTTACTGTGCTTTCTGCATAGAGTGGAGGTTGGATTAAATGGTAAACAGGAGTTGGAGCAAAGCCAGTGACAGGCAATGGGGTATTCCTTCAGTGGACAGAGGGTAATGGAGGCAGAGTTAGTCAAGATGACGTGCTAGCAATACTCACCGGTCAGGCAGCTGCTGTGAGAAGAAAAGCAGAGTTGTAATGTTTCAGGTTAAAGGCTCATCCTCAGAACTGGGAGTTCTGCAGGTTTTTAACTTGCAGAGGGAGGGAGAGGAAACAGGGAGAGAGGTCAGCAGGAAATATGAAATGCAAACGGAACATCAGTGTCAGGTTAAAGCAAATGAACTGGGAGGAGGTAGAGAGATAAAAGGTGGCTTGACAGCAGCTGCAAGCAGGAAGGACTGTATCTGGACAGGTGTACAATGCCCAGTTGAAAGGGTCCCTTTATCGGAGAAAGGATGCACTGGCATTGAAGAGGGTCCAGAGGATGTCAACAGGAATGATCCTCGGAATGAAAGGGTTAACATATGAGGATATGGAGGTGTTTCCTACAGTGGGGGAGTCTAGGACAGAGGGCACAGGCTTACAATAGAAGGCTGTCCCTTTAGAACAAGATGAGAAGGGATTTCTTCAGCCGGAGTGTGGCGAATCTGTGGAATTCATTGTCACAAATGGCTGTGGAGGCCAGGTCATTAGGTATATTTAAAGTGAATGTTGATAGGTTCATGAAAAATAAAGGCATCAAAGCTTTGGGCAGAAGGCAGGAGAGTGGAGTTGAGAGGATTAGTAAACCAGCCATGATTGAATGGAGCAGACCTGATGGGCCAAATGGCCCAATTGTGCTCCTGTGTCCTATAGTCTCATGGAAAAGTGAGGTGCCATTCCTGAAAGCTACACTGAAATAGGGACAGCAAAGCCAAACATGGGGAAGGCAGTGGGAGGTGGCCAGAGTATTCAGTTGACAGAGGCATCCTTGCAACTCAGACTGAACAGAGATCTTAAGCAACACACAAAATGCTGGAGTAACTCAGCAAGTCATGCAGCATCTTTGGAGGGGAATAAACAGTCAACGTTTCAGGTGCAGATCTTTCATTAGGATTGGAGAGGGGCTGAAATCAGAGTCAGGTGAGAGGAGGGGAGGAGTACAAGCTGACAGGTGATAGGTGAGACCAGGTGAGGGGGGAGGTGGGTGGGGAAGGGGGAGATAAAATGAGAAGCTGGGAGGTGATAGGTGGAAGTGGTGAAGTAGAGCACCATGGACTGTGAAATAAGGGGTAGGAGGTGGGGAACATGTGGGAGGTGATAACCAGGGTATGGGATTGGAGGAGGAGGAGGAGTGATGAAAGGGCCACCAGAATGGGCGAAAACAAGAGTGTAGAGAGGGGATAGTCAGTATAAAGAACTACTGACCCTGCGTCAGGGCACAGAGTGTAGAGAGGGGATAGTCAGTAATAAAGAACTGCTGACCCTGTGTCAGGGCACAGAGTGTAGAGAGGGGATAGTCAGTAATAAAGAACTGCTGACCCTGTGTCAGGGCACAGAGTGTAGAGAGGGGATAGTCAGTAATAAAGAACTGCTGACCCTGTGTCAGGGCACAGAGTGTAGAGAGGGGATAGTCAGTAATAAAGAAGAGAGGGGTGGTGAGCCAGGAATGAGGTGGACTGAGGGGAAGGGTGAAGGATGAAGGAGCTGGGAGGGAGGTTGGGAGACAGACACAAGAAAGGCGGAGCCAGAAGTGGGGGAAGGAGAGGGTAAACATAGAGACCACAAGGCAGGTAGTAATGCAAAAGAGATGGGACCTGATAAGTAGGAAAGATGACCGTGGGAACCATTAGGAGAGAGATAAAGAGCATATGAAACCATATGTAGGAGAGGATTTATTTGAAATGGTCAGCTACTAGCTGAATAGAACTAGGAGAGGGCAACAAAAATGGGTAACAGGGGATGTGAGGTTGGAGGTGTATCAGAAAACGGGTCCAGGTGGGTGGGTGGCACCAAAGGGGTGTGTGTATGAGTGGCTTGGGGAGTGGTTGGTGAAGAGACACAGGAGGGAAGAATTACCTAAAATTGGAAAATTCAACATTCATTATGGCAAGGAACCCAACAGAAAGAAGGATGTAGTGAAGACAGCTGTCAGTCACAGGGTGTTGGTTGATCTTTACTCGATGAAGACAAGACAGGGAAGGGGAGTTGGGGATGGACAATGTGAAGGTGAGAGCGGGGGATTTGTAGCAAAGTTGACACGGTGTCAATTTCTGTGGGAGAGAAGGAGGTCACACCAATACAGGCCTCAGTATAGTGGGCAAAGAAGAGAGGGAACCTCGGGAGAAAATCTCTATCTTGTTTGGCATCAAATCCTGTCTGAGTGCACTCCTGTGAAGAACCGTGCGAAATTTATAATTTACTGTGTTGGAAGCTGTTTTAACAAAACAGATGCTCTAAAATTGTTTCTTTTGGTGCAGCCTCTGTTCACAATGAGTGCACAGCAGCAGAACCTCAGCCCCTTCTCCACTGCCGCTTACAATCGTCTCAGCAGTCAGTATGCCCTTTACCCGGTGAGTAGACACGGAGTGCACCTGCATCCCACCAGGAAAGGGAAAAGGGGAGGGATCTAAACTGGACAAGGGAATTGCAGGGTAGAGGCGTACCCTCCAGAAGCTGCAACAGTCATTGGCCAGATCCTTTCATTGTCTTCATGTCAGGTACTGTTATTGCATCCATATTCAAACTAGAGGTGAGAGAGTGGTCAACCACAGGCCAGTCGCATAGTGGATTAGGATGTTATTAGAAAATGCTAAAAGTATTGTCCACAACTTGTAAGACGAATTACAAGGTTACTACAAGATATCCTTTTTTGAAAGCAGACGACACTTAATTACAGCACTGGCTGGCACAACTGAGTGCCAAAAGTTCTATCATATGGTAGTCCTACTTCTTAAAGGTGTACTCACGCTGACCATGTGCACCACTTTGATCTTTCTTTTAATCAGTCTCTTATATAACCATGAAGTCATACCACAAGGCAGACTTGTTTTTAAGGGTATACACACACACACACATTCAATATACACCATAACTCAGCTTTCATGCAGAAAATCTGGTTAGCCAGTGCACAATTGTGAAAGGCAAGCTGTTTCTCAGTATTGTGTTTTCTTGAAGAAAAAGTATGATCAAGATCAAATGGTGGATCTAAAGGCGCTCTTCATATTAAAAGACCTGGATAGAATGGATGTGCAGAGGATATTTCCAATACTGCAGTGAGAGAGTCTAGGGCCATTGGGCACAGCCTCAGATTAGAAGGATGTCTCCTTAGAACAGAGATGAAGAGGAATTTCTTTAAGACACAGTGTGGTAAATCTTTGGAATTCATTGCTAAAGAAAGCTGTAGAGTCCAAGACATTGGATGTATTTAAAGCAGAGATTAATAATTTCTTGATTAATAGGGGCATCAAAGATTATGGGGAGAAGGCAGAAAATGAGAGGGAAAATAAATCAGCCATGATTGAATGGGGAACAAACTAGATGGGCCAATTATTCTCCCAGCTCTTAAGGTCTAATCACACAGGATGCTTGTTAAGCAGGTGAAACTCCAGGAAATTAAGCTCAAGGCAGTGATGTGGATAAGGATTAGGAGCTAAAGAGTGGTGATACCCATAAATTTTTCAGACCTGGAATTAGTTTATTGTAGTATAATGCAGGGCCCCCTTGGTTAATATGATCGACTTATCCTCAGATGCAGGAAACAGCTGTACAAATTTAATTATGAAACAAAACTTGACTGTAATGAGGGGAGTTGAGCGTCAGGGTTGGAATCAACAAAGGCCTCACGGAGGTAGTTGACGGTGATGAGAAGAGATGAACGGGATGAACATGGCAGGGAGTCAGTTCCTATGTATTTTATAACACCTTTTTTTAAAAATTTCTGTAGGCTGCTATGCAGTTTCTGGTGAATTACAAGCCTGAAGACATAATGATAGCTCACATGAAGAGTGATGCCCACTTGCTGTGGAGCATTAGTCCGGCTAGCCTCAGGGCCATGAAAGAGGAATTAATCAACTCTTCGCAGGTTTACATCCACCTTCACTGGACCATCCTGAGGTAAACCATCAGCCGGGAACAGTGGGAGAGCTTGGACCTTTGGCACCGACACATAATGGCATTTGCTGTCAGCCAAACAGTAAAGCCACCGCAAAGGGGGGAAGGAGAAGAGAAGCCTCCTGGGCACTTGTTTCCAACACCTTCATGTGAGAGAGGAGTAGCGTAGTTTCTATTGGACTGATATATTGCTGAAATGGGAGCTGTAGGCAAAGAGTCCTTTATTCAAGACGGTAACTAAACAATGGCTGGTATCAAGGTCTTAATAAATGATACAACTATAATGGGGCAGTGCAGGGGGAGTTCCACTCTGTACCTCTCTTGAACTCTCACTCCAGAATATTAAAAGGGACTAAACAGAGGCCTTCACTCTTTAGCTCACCCCTACTGAGAATATTTGACAGGACAGGGCAGAGGAAGCATCACTGTTTCCATACTTCTCCTGGTAGATTTTCATGGGACAATGTGGAGGAAGTTCTGCTATGTGTCTAATCCATACCCCATCCAATTCCAGTGGAAGAGTATCTCCAATATCGCATGCCCTCACAGGTGGCATGATTTACAGGTTGTTTCCTTTGTATTTTATGTTTCTCTTGTGGACTCTGTGCTTTTTCCGACCTCTGTTCCAATTACAGAACTGCACAACTTTGTGACCCTATTTCACAAATCACTTCTGAATGGAGTTGTTCTGGTAGGTTCCTGAACCCTATTTCTCATGTTCCCATAGGAATGCTTCTCTCACGCTGAATCCTGAAACTTCTGGTGAACACACCGTGCTCTGCACAGATAAGGAAGTCAGAAAGAAGTTGGTTCAGCTCTTGGAAGGGTCCCGTAAGAAGCCGGTGTAAGTAATTCTGTGCTGCCTTAGGCACTATAACATTTTAACATCTATCACAGCTCCAACTAAATAATTCTACCCTCTCTGTCACTCCTCTTGTATTGATTCCATGTCACAATACACTCAGTGGTCGCATTATTAAGTACCCATACCTCCTGTAGCTAATAAAGTGCCCACTGAGTGTATGTTTGTGGTGTTCTGCTACTGTAGCCCATCCACTTCAATCTTCAATGTGTTGTACGTTCAGAGAAGCTCTTCTGCAATCAACAATCATTCCACTGTCAGTCACTTAGATTGCATTTCTTCTGTCATTCTGATGTTTGATCTGAACAACAACTGAGCCTTTTGACCATGCCTGCATGCTTTTATGCATTGAGTTGCTGCCACATGATTAGCTGACTAGATAATTGTATTAGCCAGCAGATGTACAGGTGTACCTAATAATGTGACCAGAGTGCATATATCACCATCATTTTCTCTTTAGGAAACTCCTATCCCTATTCTCTCACCCTTTGTCAGTCTACCTCACCATTCTCCTTCACTGCTTTCTCTGATTTTCCCACTACTTTGTTCCTCTTTCGTTCTCACACCATTTCTTCTGTGCCCTTCTCCCTCAATGCCTCTCCCTCTTACACTCCATCTCGCTCAGCTGTCTCCTACACCCACCTTTCACCCATTCTATCTTTTTCTGTCTCCTTTTTACACTCACTCACTTCTTGTGTCTCACCATCTTAACTCACAAAACTCAGTTATCTCCAAATATTAGCTCCAAAACTGAACTTGAATCATCACTGTCAACAATTGCCAAACTGTGTCTTACTTACCGCCTTATGTCCTAGAGCTGCTTGAGACATTTGGCTTTAGTGTTGGGATGGAAGAAAGGGAGACAGAATTCCGGACCCATGGTAAAATGGTGATCCGAGAACATGTGGAAGCTTCAAGAGTGGAGAAAGGCTAGCATGCAACTAATTAGGAAAGCCAACCAGGAATTGAAATACACAAGTTATAAAGGGTAACAGTGAAACAACATCAGCAGTACAGGTCTCCATATCTAAATGCATTGGAAGAATTCTAGCCTCTGCAAATTTAGTAGACTGACTTGCAAACTAATCTGGACCAGTTAGGAAAATGGGCCGAAAAAGGCATATTTTATTTAATGCAGGAAGTGTGAGATGTTGCACTTTGGGAGGACAAAGCAGGTTAAGACTTGTACAAGTAGGACACTGAGGTGTATGGTGGAACAAAGGAACTTGGAAATACAAATCCGTGATTCCTTGAAAGAGGCATCACAGATAGGGTCATAAAAAGAGCTTCTGGCACATTGGCCTTCATAAATCAGGGCATAAAAGTTCAGGAATTGGGATGTTATATTGAATTTGTATAAGGTTGTTGGTGTCGATAGCATGGAGAGATGTAGGTTACAACGGGACATTGATAGGAGGAGGAACTGGTCAGAGAAGTGGCAGAAGTTCAGTCCAGAAAAGTATGAAGTGATACATTTTACAAGGTTGAACTTGAAGTCAGAGTACAGGGTTAGTGGCAGGATTTTGAGCAGTGTGCAGGAACAAAAGGATCTTGGAGTCCACATCCACAGATCCCTCAAAGTTATCACGCGAGTTGCTAGGGTCGTTAAGACGTATGGTATGCTGGCCTTTATTAATCAGGGGATTGAGTTCAAGAGGTGTGAGATAAAGTTGCAGCTCTATAAAATTTTGGTTAGACCACACATAGAGTATTGTGTTCAGTTCTGATCTCCTCATTACAAGAAGGATGCAGACGAGACTTGCCAGGACGCTGTCTGAATTAGAGAGCATGTCTTACGAGGAAACACAGAGCACAGTATGTTTTTTCTCTTTAGAATGAAAAAGGATGAGAGGTGACTTGATAAGGGGCAATGATAGAGTGGACAGCCAGCACCTTTTTCCCCGTTGCAGAAATGACTAATATGAGGAGTCATAATTTTAAGGTGATTGGAAGCAAGTATAGTGGGGATGTCAGAGATGGGTTATTTTTAAAAATACAGAAAGTGGTGGGTGCGGAATGCACTGCCTTTGGTCTTGTAGAGGCAGATACATTAGGGACATTTAAAAGATTCTTAAGATAGGTACATAGATGGAAGAGAAATGGCGGACAATGCAGGAGGGAAGGGTTAGATTGATCTTAACGTAGGTTAAAAGGTCAGCACAACAGACCACATGTTCTGTACTATGCTGTTCTGTTTTACATTGAAGATGTTCGTGAGGCTGAATTTGGAGTATTGTGTGCATTTCTGGTCACTTACCTACAGGAAAGATATCAATAAACAGTAAAGAGTGCAGAGAAAATTTACACGGATGCTGATAAGACTTGGGGATCTGAGTTACAGGGAAAGGTTGAATAGAGTAGTAATTTATTCCCTGGAGTACGACAGAATGAGGGAAGATCTTATAGAGGTACAGTATACAAAATTATGAGGGATATATACAGGGTAAATACGTGCAGGTTTTACCCCCCTCAAGTTGAGTAAAAATAGAACCAGTGGCCATAGGCTTAGGAAAAGATAAAATATTTAAAGGTAAGCTGAGGGGGAACTTCACTCAGAGTAAGTGTGAGTGTGGAAGGAGCTGCCAGCAGAAGTACTAGATGCAAGTTGAAATTGTAACATTAGGGTTAAGAGAACATTTAAGAAAAGTTTGGATAGCTACATGGGTGGAAGGGTTATGGAGGGCTATGGTCTGGGTGCAGGGTAGATGGGTCCAGACAGAAAACCAGACTGTTCTGCTCTAGGTGGGCTAAAGAGTCAGCTTCTGTGCTGTAGTCCTCAGTGACCCCATGATGCACAAAATAGGTAGCAGTCGCATGAGGATAGATTGTACATGGAGGTTTTGGGTCTGCTGGAGTTTGGAAGAGACATAATTTAACCATGACAGATCCTGAAGGGTTCTAATAAGCTGGTTATGGAGAGGTTGATTCCTTGTGGAAGAATGTAAAACTGGGCTCTTAGATTAAGAATAAAACAGAAGCTAGGCAAGTTCTTGGTTTTGGGGTCAAGAGTCTTTAGGACTCTTCCTCAAGAAACGGTAGAGGCAGATTTTTTTTTAAAAAGGCAGTGATAAATAAATTCTTGATTACAAGGATACTGATAGGTTACGAGCCTATCACACTCAATACCATTGATTTATCACTGTTCATTTGTTCACATGTATGTTCTCAGCTGTGGAAGGAGAGCAGTAATGAGAGGAAACAGGAAACTGAGGTAGGTCCAGAAGGATTACAGGGATAGAAGGATGAGGAACTGTGGAATGTGACATTTTGAGGGGGAAATGATCTAGGAAATGTTCAGGTGATTCTAGGGAGAAGGGGCACAGATTACTGCCTAGTTTAGACATGCAAAGGCTAATTGGCCTGTTCTCACAGAAATGCCCAGTGCTGAGTTGTCACCTGTACAGTGAACTCAAGAGACAAATAGAGGAATAGATCGATCTGTTAAAAGTAGTCAACCAGAGGAACTTCCAAAATTTTATACACTTTGGGGAGACTCTGTGGATATTTTTTTCAGATAAGGATGTACTTTCCTTCCTCTTGATCATCTTAGCATTGACCCTTGATTTCAAATATCCCACCTGTCTTGCTCTGACATTGTCCCATCTGGACCAGTCTCCTGCCCTCTTGCCCTGCTTCCTCAAGCCCCCAAACCCTGTACACTCTCCTTTCTCAGTGCTATTTCTGCTCATGATACCCAGCCTCAAATTTTTCTCCATTCCTAGCTTTCTTTCAGCAGTCGCTCATTACAGTTCTGCTACCTTTCACTTCCCCTCTTCCTTTGTATCACCTTGTCACCCTCCCTTTCCCCTCACCTTTTCTCCTCTCAATTGGTCTTTCATACCTCCCTTCTTACCCCCACTGCCCTGCTATTCCCACCTCCATATAAATCAGTGAATTTTGCCCAGTAACTCTAATCCACTGTTTAATTTGGCCTTGATCTATTTTTATTTATCTTGAAGATGAGCACTGACAAGCATTCTCTTTCAAACTAGGGTAATTCAGGGATTACTCCCAAAGTACATTCGAGCAACGCACAAGACTGAAGCCAAACCAGCTTATCGTCTGCGATTAGGTGAGCATAATGTCTAACAATTGATCTCAGCTGTGTGAGTGACACAGTGACAGAGACAGATCTTTTTTCTGTTTCAAGTGCATAGGAGTGTTGTTACATCAGGTGTCCACAAGGTGAACCTGCTCACCAGGACACTTGGGCCAGCAGTTGCGATGATCAACGTCAAGTTTACTGTTGTTTGCACTGGTGCAAAGAAAAAAGCAAATGATAGAAAATTATAAAAGAAAGAACACAATTAGAACATAACTGTAATGCTATACTGAGGTAGTAATTAGGATAAAGTTGTGCAGGTTGGTGATAGTGTGGGACAAAAGGCTTCTCTACCTCTTGTCCATACATTTTTATAATACATTTCCCAGGGATCCAAGTAAATTTAAAGGAAGTGCAGGAAATGGGATACTGGCTATGAAAAGATAGTATGGCCCGGATAATGGGGAATCTTGATGATAGACATTGCCTTTGACATGAGGTATTGCCTCAATATACCTTTGATGGTGGGCAGGATGTGCTCATGATCTATCAGATGGAGTCTCATGATCTATCAGATGGAGTCCCCTTCTCTCTGCAGCTTCTTGTAGTCCTGTACGTTCAAACTGCTGTACCAGACCCACGATACAACCAGTCAGTACATCTTGTAGAAGTTTGTTAATAGAGTTCGGTGATAAGACGAACCTCCTTAAATTTTTAAGAAAGTAAAGATGCTGGTACAACTTCCTAGTGATTGCATTTACGTGCTGGGCCCAGGACAGGTCATCCAACATGTATAGATAGCATGGGTAATGCACAGATTAAAAATCCTTCCACTTGTTTGTTCCCGAGCCTGCCAGAGCAGGAAAATTCCAACTATCAGGCATAGGTAAGCTTTTTTAGGTGTCAGACGAGTGCACATTGTTATAATACATTTCCCCGTGAACTGGGCCAGTTTAAAGAGTGTGTGGGAAATAGGGTCCTTGCCCCACTGCCAGAGTGTAAAGCCACTCTGCCAGAGATTCAGATCTTCAAGTAGCACCTCCATTGGAGTCAGTTGGTCATCAACTGAGACCCCACCCAATTAGTTGCATACAAAGTTGTAGGGGTTAACCATGCAGAATTTTATAAATGGTAAATAATGAGCACAACCCTAAAGAAACAACTCCATAGAATACTAATGTACATGTGTGCTTTGCTTTCATAACAGGTACACGTGGTTCTAGAAATAATCAGGACAACCTTGCCTTCTACAGGAATATCTCTCTGCATTTGGAAGAGGAACCAGGGCAAGGCAACACCTCATACACCAAAGTTAAGTGGTGGAAGATCAAAGAATGGAGCCCCCACTGTGCAAGCCAGGGTTGCAGCAACATGCAACTCATTATCTTCAATGATAAAGTCAGCCCTTCCAGTCTGGGCTTCCTGGCTGGATACGGGTAAGTGATTTCCATTCATAATCTTCCAATTATGGCTGTAGTAATCCTCACTCCTAGCTGGAAACCAGATACCTGTTTGAACTATGTGTACCATTGCAGCAAAATAAATAGCAGGTAATACCTCTACAGGAAGGCATAGGTATAAAACCAGCTCCCGTCCCAGCAACCCCCTCACTATCTTAATCTGAAATGCCCACTGTCTATTTCCCTCAACACGTTGCCTGACCTGCAGAGTTCCTCCAGCATCTTGTTAATGTTTAGGCTAGATTATTATGATTACTGTGGTCAACAAACTAATGTTTCCTTTTTTTCCCTGACAGAATCGTTGGTCTGTATATGTCTGTTGTGCTTGTCATTGGGAAGTTTGTCCGTGAGTTCTTCAATGGCATCTCCCGCTCCATTATGTTTGAGGAGCTACCCAACCCCGATCGAATCTTGAAGCTCTGCACCGATATCTTCCTGGTCCGTGAGATGGGGGAGTTGGAACTGGAAGAACAACTCTTTGCCAAACTCATTTTCCTTTACCGATCTCCTGAGACCATGATCAAGTGGACTCGGGAGAAACAGCATTAGCTGATTCAGGCTGAGTTGAACTGTTTGGACACTCAGAAAAGGACCGATTACACAGAGGGAACTTTATACAGTCCTGGGTTCCATCAAATTCTTCGTTACAGTGCCATAAATGAAAGAAAATTTGCATGTTTGCTGGCTTCAGAATGCACTAGACTGAACCTTTTGTTTGTCATATATGCCCCAGAGGTGGCTCCTGCTCTGTAAGTGGGAAGGAACTAGCGACTGCATTATAGGTCAACTTAGTTGCTGTCAAAAAGAACATTACCTCTCAGATGACTCTGGTCTCAGGCATTGTACAGTTTTATAGTCAATGCTACCTTCTGTTTCAAGAACCTAACACCTCAGAAGTAACAGGAAAAGACAGCTGTAAATGAGATTAATGGTTTGGCAACAGTCCATCCTCCTCCCTCCCCAGTTTAAAGGTCTTTCCTTTCTCTGTCAGTGACTCACCATTTGCTGCTGAGCACTCAAACTGTGTGGCTGCTCAACACTGCTACTGTCTGACTCGTGGTGCGTTGGACATTCATTGATAAAGGGCAGGAGTACTTTGGCACAGAAGCTGATCTTCTGCCTTGCCACCTCTAACAAAAACTTACTTTACCTGCATTGCAATTATGATGGTGAATTAATTTTTATGGTGGAAAAGAATGGGATTTACTCCGGATCTTCTTGTCGCAGCTGGGTGCAATTAAAGGAACAGCAGGCACGTCCTGTAAACATGCAGCAGTTGTATGTGGAAAACTGACAGCAAGGGTCACCTCTTTCACCTTTCCAGTGGGACTTCCCAACGAGGTTTATTCTGGAGTGACACCCCATGTTCACAGATTGCTGTAGTTCTATAACCTAGCACTTTCAGAAACCTTGCACATTGGGCAGGCTGGTGCTTCACACTGATGGCGGGGGGGGGGGAGAGAGAGAGTACTTCTGCTTTGCAACAGGATGAAATTTTCATTAATGGTCAGTACTTTGGAATACAGGAAAAGGGAATGTCTACAGATTAACTATCATTTCATTAAAAGGCTACACAGACATGCAGTAAATAACCATTCCCTGTTTCTATGCCATCAGCACACCTTGCATTTCTATAAATAAACCTTGAAACTGTTACTTATTTTAAGTTGGGTTCTGTGTTGGTCTCTCTGCAGGTTTTTAACATTGTCCAGTTTGGAAGAACAAGGTGGGGTATAAGAGAATTTTGGATTTTATTTGGTCTGAAGAAAAGAAATCCCAAGGTAGCCTATTCTGCCACAAGATGAAAAAGGAAGTTAACTCTGAATCTTTTCCCCCTACCCTGTGAGTGTCTGAGACAGAACTTGCTGCTTTAAGATACAAATAAATCTATTTACTGATAATCAAGCCGACAGTTCAGATTTATGAGACAGGATGCTCCAAATGAAATCTACAAGGAAAAAAAATGATACACACATGATAATAATAAGTAGCTAACAGCAGTAAAATTGTGCAAAACATTTTAATAAGATCAGGCATTTCAATCTGGGTATTGTGTTTGATCAAATAGAGAAGGTCCTATAACAGAATGGAGCCATTTGGTACAACAGCTCTCAGCTTCATTGGAGATGGTCTCTCAGTTTGGTTGGGGACATTTACAGTACGTGCCTACTCTCTTAGCTGGTTCGTGGCAGTTTGTTTCTGAGTGGAATTCATGTTCATTACCACATATCAGAGTGAAGTAGTGGGGAGGAGAAGATTATGCATTTTGTACAGGCTCCACCTCAGCTGGAGGTCTTAAACCTTGTTCTTTCAGACTGGTGAAAGAGCAGAAACATCAGTGAGATACCAGTACAAGGTTTGTCCTTCTCGCTAATAGTACTTGAACACTCCCTCATGATGACAAGCAAACTGTCTCTCTGGGGGTAAAAAGCAGGGCAGCTAGTGATGCATGAGATCTGTTATACCTGGGTGGGCAGTCAATTGACTGGTGCAGATATATCAATGACGTGACCACGTGGAGAGCTTTACTTCCTTTATACCAGCCGCCTGCGCTTGGACAAGCTGCCATCACTCTCATTTGGCACCAGGTGAGTGTCTGCATTGGCGCCCAGCGGAGACACAAGGTTCAGCAGGGTGTCTTTGGAAGCCCGACCAAACAGGGCCAGCAGGAAGGCAACACCAAAGCCTGTTGCACGCTCCCCCTGCAGAGAGAACGAACAGCTCACTATCCCACACAGTCTAGTCGATTATCGGGGGGGGGGGGCAGCACAAGTCTTTGGATTTATCAAATGCACAGTGAATCAGCAGCAAAGAGATACACACAACACAAGCAGCATGCATGACAGTGCAAAGAAAATACAATGATAATGCACAAATAAAGGAGAAAAAAAATCTACATTATCAGAGAAACAAGGATGAATAACAAATTGCTGTATGATCATTTAAAATCTACACTTTTACTAATTTGGTGAAGGGATCAATGTGATCGGAAGTGCATAAAGAAATGAGGCAATCATAATATTAGCGTTTAAAAATTAAAATGCCTCATTTTTTTGATCTCCAACTGTGCTCAGTGTGTTGTGCCGCTACAGATTTGCCAATAGGTGGGGTTGAACACTGTTTTACCATAAGACGTTGTCCCTGCTCCCGCATACACTCTCCCTCACCGCCAACCATACCTGCCCCCACACAGATTCTGTGTGCTGCTGAAGCGGTTCCATGTACTCACTGTGTGCACAGGGCTTGCAATGTCCACATGGACCCACACGCCAGGCCAGTCAAATCCAATGTGGGCACCGATAAAAAGACCAGCACAGGAACTTTGAGCGTTGTCACGATCCTGCCAGAGAGGAAATACGAAGATTGGAACTGAAATCTCAAGGCAAATGTCCTATCATTCCCATTTTGTAACTTTACCAGCTGGTGTTGTAGCGAGGAAGTGTTCCACTGACAATGTAATGTCCCGCCTGAAGGGTGACACTGGGAAAGTCCTATCTGCTCTCCCTGGTTTCTGCTCAGTAGGCATCTCTCAGTCCAGTATCTGGTGATAATCACAATGCTGTTTGGCAAAGCTTGCTGCATATAAACTGGCAGCTAAATTTGCTATGTAACTGTTGTAATTACATTTCAGACAGCAGATTGCTGACTATTTCATGGTCATCAAAAGCCCATTAGACAATCTAATAGTTTACTGCCCAGCAGAGAGACAGATCAAGGCTCATCTCCTTCCCAACAGTATCAGGCATAAAAACCAAGAGGAAAGAACAGAGCAATCCCACCGCCTCCGATCAGTGAGCACACACCTGAGTCATACACTTACAGCCACAGAGTTCTTCATATCAGCCACAGCAGAGGTGAACTCACTGAAGTGGAGCTCAGGACAGTAGACGAGCGGGTGGACGAGATCTCCGCTGTTCCGGCCAGCTTTAACACAGGCCATCTCCCACTCCTCAGTATTGCACAGGACAGCAGCATGGTACTTCCCAGTACAGATACCCTGCAGAGACAGCAGAAGTTCCAATTGTACCATACTCTGATAAATTAGGTGTACTGAGCCCACTATCAAACAGACAGATCACAGGTCATTGTCTCTTGATCAAAACACTGATGTAGTATAGTGTGTGTTCATATGTGCACACACGTAGTCACAGTTTGAGAGAGAGAGAGAGAGAGAATAAGTTAGCAGATGCAGCAGGAGTGGGTGATACAGAATTCCATGAGCGTGTGCAAGAGTCGAAGTCACATGGGGTTTAAGCAAGTGCTGTGGATATAGTGATAAAATATCATGCATGGTGGATTTGACCTCTGGTCTGCTCTACTTGTAAAGCCTCCAGCATTAGCAACTCACTGCCTGGGCAGGGCGAAAAGCATTATCAAGGATGCACCTCACCCTAACCATTGGCTTTGTATCTGTACTCGGCATAATGACAATAAAGTTGAATCTAATCTAATTAGTGTTGACTCCCTCAACTGCATGCAGCTTGTCTGGGCAGACGGATGACTAAAAGCAAAACTGCTGAACCCATTTAGGGGTGGATGTGTCCGTGTTCAACAGTTACACAATCCACAGATAGAACATTGTCGAGTGGAGCGATGAACAGCAGCAGTTCAAGGTGCTGGAGGAGATAACCAAACATCAGAGGCCGACAAGAATGGTTGTACTCTAGCAAGAGTTATGGCTCTCAGCAGGAACGAGAGGCAGAGAGGAAAACAGGGATGTGGGGGGAGTGGGGATAAGAGGCTTTGTAATAATGGGTTTCAATACTGCTCACTAAGAATAAGGTCACAGATCTAGTAGTGTGCTCCTTTACGTACACCTGTTTCTCCACAGTCACCCCTCTATTGCAGGAGTATGCTGACAGAGCTAATTCCTTCAACATAAAAATCTGGATTGAAGATATCTAGTCTCAGTTACAGAACCATGAAACTAGTGATCAGAGATCAGACAGAACCCATTTGGTTCACTCATCTTTAGCAGCTCTGAGCTAACTGTTCTCAGCCAGCAGCAGTTAGGGAAAGACGGTAAGTGCCAGTATTACCAAAAACATAAACATTGAAAAGCCAGCACGTGCCTGAGCTCCTGTTAGAGTTGCCATGTCAAGGATGATATCCGCTCCCAAATCCTTGGATGCGTAGGCAACTCCATCCGCCAGTACCAAGCGGCCCTCAGCATCAGTATTGTTGATTTCAACTGTCCTGTATCAAAGGCAACTTGATCAGATAATTACATAAACAAAGGAAGTGTTAACGCAGAACTGGCAAAAACAAACAAAAAAAATGGTAACCCTGAAATGCTGCCTGGAGTGCAGACACTCAGTCCCTAAGCATATTAAAGGTTCTCGTAGTTAAGAGGTGTTAAAACTACAGCCTACAAATGAACAGAAGCCAATACATCATATCTGCACCGTATGATCCACTGTTCTATAGGTTTACAAATAGTCATTCAACCATACCCAGCCATCCAACACTGACTCACACCTACCCACACCTTTCAACATTAAATCTCCCGCATCATTTACGTTTCACACATACACACACACTCACATCTTCGAATGCTGATGTATGCACACCACATCCCCCGCCATCCCCAAGCCTTCCAATTTCCAATACTGTTCTTCATTCGCCACGCTATCCAAAACTGAACCACTCATGTCCTATGACATGTTCCTCTTAAAGCCAGGCAGTTCATTGAAAAGGATATTAATTGGGGATTTTTCCTGTCCTTTGTTGGTAAAAAGTTACAAGACCAATACTGATGGCTGTGCTCACAGTGTAAATAAACATCTTGTGGGTAATTTTATTAAATTGCAAATTAATTCACACTTAAAATACAGGCACTGGAGAAATCTCTCTTCCAGAATTGCCCACAATGCACCCCACAGTGTTGCCATCCTTCCGAGAGTTCCCCTGCATGTTTATAATATAGTGAAGACCCCATGATACAAAAGGAAGAGAGAAATTTCTTATAATCTGCCCAATTATCATCTCCACCAACAGCACTTTTCTCCTTGGCCCTTCCTTTCGTACGCAAGTCACTACACAGAGATTTATTAGACAGGAAGCAGTTTAGAAAGGACCTAGGATTCATGGTGAACTGCCACCTAAAAATACCTTTTCTAACCAGGGCATTAAACTTGTAAATACTCTTAAGTAACGAATCTCATGAAATACACCATGCACAATGAACTGAGTGCATATACTTACAGGAGACAAAGGGGGTTGCAGATAATGGAATGTGCAACAAAATTCAAACTGCTAGAAGGGAGCAGTCCAGATGAAGGATCACGACCTGAAACATTAACTGTCCATTTCCCTCCATAGATGCTGCCTGACCCACTAAGTCTCTCCAGCAGTTTGTGTTTTTTTGTGTATATTTACACTGCACTGAGCCCACTGGCAACAAAGGTTTGCACTATAATGTATGGCTTACTTTCCAGAGTACATCTGATGTATATCGTCAGGTCTGGTTGCTCGAGGTCCAACAGCATTCTCAGCCAGGCAGAACACAGCATGCAGATTGTCCTTAAAACCCTGAAACAACAAACAGGACATTCCTGTCACTGTGCCATTCAATGCAGAGCACATTATCCTTCCTGTCACCACTGGTCACCTCGCCCGTCCACTCAGTCCTGATGTAGGGTTTTGACCTGAAACATTGACAATTAATTCCTTTTCCTCTCATAGTTGCTGCTCGACCCACTGAGTTTCTCCAGTAGGTTGCTTATTTAGCACATTAATCCCACTGAAAGAACCATATAATTTATTTTGTATTTATTGAGATAGTGTAAAACAGGCCCTTCCCACTCTTCAAGCTGCGACACCCAGCAAAGCCCCGATTTAATCCTAGCCTAATCACAGGATAACTTACAATGACCAACCTACCAACCCGTATGTCTTTGAACTGTGGGAGGAAACTGGAGTACCCGGAGAAAACCCAGTCGGTCACGGGAGAATGTACAAACTCCCGACAGGCAATGGCAGGTAACGAGCCCGGGTTGCCTGTACAGTAAAGTGTTGTGCTAACCACTATGTTACCGTGCCACCCACATACCCACAATGTTAGAACCGTTCAAAGTAACTTGCTGTAACTGAAGGCTTGAAATACCAGAAACTTAGTTCCAAAGGACAGGACTGACTTGTGCAAATTCAAAGTACACAATATCAAGCAACACACATCAAAGAAGTAAAGTGGACAGCACGATTGGGTTGCAGATTTTAAAAGAATAATTCAAATTGTTCACTACGACAATTATTCATCTCCAGTACCAAAATAATCTACACTAGCAGCAAGATTATACTGTAAATGCCTGTGATGTGAGATCGACAAGCACGTGATACAGAAACCTCATTGAGAGTGCCCTGTCTGGCTGCATCACTGAGTGCTACAGAAACTGCCAGACCCTACTGAGGAGAGCAAAAACCACTGGTGTCTCTCTCTCCCCATTTGTGACATCTACCGGGAGCATTGTAGATAAAGGGCCCGAAACATTGTTGAGGATCCCTACCAACCCACAATCTCTCTAACCCACTGGTCTAGATTCTAAACTAGAGGAAGGCCAATATGATGGTATCAGAAAGGATTTGGCAAATGTGCATTGGGGCAGGCTGTTATCTGGCAAAGGTACACTTAGTAAGTGGGAGGCATTCAAAAGAGAAATTTTCAGATTACAAAGCTTATACGTGTCTGCCAGAGTAAAAGGTAAAGATAACAGGTGTAGCGAACTTTGGTTTTCAAGAGATATTGAAGCCCTAATTAAGGGGGGAAGAAAAGGAGGTGCATAGCAGGTCTAGGCAGGTACACAAATGAGGTACTTAAGAGTATAAGAAATGCAAGAGAACACTCAAGAAAGAAATCAGGAGGATTAAAAGAAGGAACAAAGTTGCCCTATCAGACAAGGTGAAGGAAAATCCTAAGGGATTCTACAGATATGTTAAGAGCAAAAGGATTACAAGGCACAAAATTGGTCCTCTGTAAGATCAGAATGGTATTCTATACGTGGAGCCGAAAGAGATGGAAAAGATCTTAAATGGATTCTTTGCATCTGTATCTACTCGAGAGATGGACACAGAATCCATAGAAGGGAGGCAAAGCAGCAGTCAGGTCATGGACCCCATACAGATTACAGAGGAGGTGTTGTTTGCTACCTTGAAGCAAATTAGGATGGATAAATCCCCAAGAACTGACAAGGTATCCCCTCAGACTCTGTGGGAAGCAAGCGCAGAAACTGAAGGGGCCCCAGCAAAGGTATTTAAATCATCCTTAGCGACAGTTGAGGTACCGGGGCATTGGAGGATAACTAATGTTGTTCGACTATTTAACAATGGCTCTAAAAATAAACCAAAAAATTGTAGGCTGGTGAGCCTGACATCAGTAGTGGGAAAGTTATTGGAAGGTATTCTAAAGTACCGGATATATGAGTATTTGGATAGACATGGACTAATTAAAGATAGTCAGCATGGTCTTGCGTGTACTAGGTCATGTCTAACCAATCTTATAGAGCTTTTTGAGGAAGTTTCCAAGGAAGTTGATGAAAGCAAGGCAGTGGATGTTGTCTATATGAATTTTAGAAAGGCGTTTGACAAGGCTCTGCATGGGAGGTTGGTCAAGAATGTTCAGTCTCTTGGCATTCAAGCTGAGGTAGTAAACTGGATTAGACTTTGGCTTTGTGAGAGAAGCCAGAGAGTGGTAGTGGATGGTTGTCTCTCTGACTGGAGGCCTGTGACTAGTGGAGTACCACAGAGATTGGTGCTAGGTCCAATGTTGCTTGTCATCCGTATCAACGATCTGGATGATAATGTCGCTAACTGGATCAGCAAATTTGCGAATGAAGATTGGGGGTGTAGTGGACAATGAGGAAGACTATCAGAGCTTGCAGTGAGATCTGGACCAGTTGCAAATATTAGCTGAAAGATAGCAGATGGAATTTATTGCAGACAAGTGGAAGGTGTTGCACTTCAGTAGGACCAACCAGGGTAGGTCTTACACAGTGAACAGTGGGACACTGAGGAGTGCGGTAGAACAAAGGGATCTGGGAATACAGGATTATAATTCATTGGAAGTAGCAGTACAGGTAGATAGAGTTGTGAAGAAAACTTCTTGCACAATGGCCTTCATAAATCAATGTACAGAATACAGGAGCTGGGATGTTATGTTCAAGTTGTTTAAGACGTTGGTGAGGCCTACTTTAGAATATCGTGTGCAGTTTTGGCCACTTACCTACAGGAAAGATGTAAATAAGGTTGCAAGAGTACAGAAAAAAATTACAAAGATGTTTCTGGGTCCTGACCTGAGTTATAAGGAAAGGTTGAATTGGTTAGGACTTTATTGCTTGGAGCGTAGAAGATTAAGGGAGATTTGATAGAGGTATACAAAATTATGAGGGGTATAGATAGGGCAAATGCAAGCAGGCTTCTTCCATTGTTTGGGTGGGACTACAACTAAAGATCATGGGTTAAGTGTGAAAGGTGGAAAGTGCTGCCAGCACAAGTGGTGCATGCGAGCTTGATTTCAATGTTTAAGAGAAGTTTGGATAGGTGCAGGGACAGCAGGGGAATGGAGGGTTATGGTCCAGGCACAGGTCGATGGGAGGAGGCAGCTTAAATGGTTCAGTACAGACTAGATGGGCCAAAGGGTCTGTTACTGTGCTGTACTTCCTATGATTCTATGACATTACCATCGGGAAGGAGGTATAGGAGCATCAGGACTAGGACTGCCATATTGGGTAACAATACTCTGCCACCACCGAGAACTCGTCACTAGCTCAGCGAGCTGTTTACACTACATGCATTTTGAATTATAATTTGTTAACCATTCGTGGTAATATTTTGTTTTATATGCTGTGTGTGATATGTTCTGTGGGTGCACTGTGGTTTCGCTTGGTTCTATATGTGTACAGTCAGATGACAATAAATTTGAACTCGAACTATTCTTCATGACTTCTGTAAAAAGCAGAATCAATGTCATATCCTCTCTGACCAGTTGATCCACACACCAAATGCAAGTATTTAACAAAGTCAATCAATTCAAGTGTATCTCCAGAAATCATTTTTAATTTCAGAATGCCAAGAAAAAGAAAAATCAGGGATGGTGTCTGCAAAACATTCTGTGGGATTCAAAGAAAAACTTCTGTTTGTGTTTTAGAAAAAAGCAGAAACTGCTGGAGAGTTAAAACAGGTCAGGTGGCATCTGAACAGGGAAATCAGATTAACAATTCAGGTCAATGACTGCCAAGTCTGGGATCTGGAACCTCTGTAAGACAACTGTTGCTATGTTGGCAACTCTTTAAGGATGACTGAAGGGAAATAGAGATCAACTTCACACTACGGAAGGCTAGCATGGTGTGACTGCTGACAAACACACCCTGTGGCATTCATCAGGACCAGTGCAACCTCCTGAACTCATCCCATTACTTTAGTTGCGATGGAATTTCCTAGATTTTCCTTCCAAACTAGCCTGATTTTATTAATTCAGCAATTATGCAGAACAAACTGATGGGATTAGTGGACTAAAATTATTTACACAAGGCTAGATCGGATATGGGGTTTCAAACAAACACCAAAGTCTAGCACAACTTAGTCCTCCAAGTTCTCTGCTGTTAGGATGGATCTTGCTTTAGACTTCACAGTGACGTTGCTGTTGTGGTAGCAAACAGAATGTAGATACCACGCTAGTCAATAGGCTGTAATGAGGGACAACGGAAGACCAGTTTTGCTTCAGCAATATTGCTGTTATCACCTAAGAATTTTAGCTATAACCTCTGAAGCACTCACCTGTTTCACTGCTGCCTTGAAAGCTCCAAGAATAGCAGCTGCTCCTCCACAGTCTCTCTTCATTCCTGGCATGGTGGTCTGGTAAAAAAATGCAAAATAATAACAGAGTCACAGAGTCAGAAACAAGCCCCTCAGCCCAACTGGTTCTTGCCAATCAAGATGCCCATCTAAATCACTTCAAGTTATTGATGTTTGGCCCAACTCCCTCCAAACCTTTCCTATCCACCTTGTACCCTGTTGTTGTGGCCACAATTATAACTATGAATGTCAAGTTGCCATAACTTAGTAACATTTTAGCAAGGACAAACAACTATCAGTTGCAGCATTCCCCATGGAGGGCCTCCTTTCTGGCTGCAACAGGCAATGGGAGAGAGGATCACCTCACCCAGGAAATTGCATGATGGACAGCAAAGCCCTATATCTGTTTGAGGTTGCATGATGGACAGCAAAGCCCTATATCTGTTTGAGGTCTGCATATAATCTGTACAGGTCCACAGCATATAATTTGTACAGGTCCACAATCCCTTATCCGAAATCCTTGGGGCCAGTTGCATTTCGGAATTCAGAATTTTTCGGATTCAGACCCCCCCCCCCCGCCACCGATACCAAAAAACACGTATGCTCAAGTACCTTATTTAACCTGTCTCAGTGTGGTGGACTTTAGGACCCAGCGGTGCACCAAACCTACGCACATCCTCCTATATACTTTAAATCATCTCTAGATTACTTATAATACCTAATTAAATGTAAATGCTATGTAAATAATTGTTATACTGTATTGTTTAGGGAATAATGACAAGAAGAAATTTTATTTCCAACAAAAACATTCAATAAAACATAAAAATATACAGCTTCAAACGAACCGAATCAAACACATGGTAAATGACTTATTGGAATAAATGTAGAACGTCACTGTCACTATAAAACTTCAGTAACTTGTCTTTCTGTTTATTTAAATCATATACAGTGGTAGTTCCGACACTATTTTCTTCAGTAAGACGCTGCACAGACACACCACGATCAAGCTTCTGCAATAACTCCACTTTCTGTGTTATTGATAGAGAAGATTCCTTCTCTTTTTCTCATTGTTACCCATAGGGGTATCTGCAGCTCTTTTTGACATTTTCATAGTGAAATTAAACACAAAGTCAACAGTGAACACAAAATATCAGCCGACAGCAAGTGCACGTGTAACCAGTACGAGCGCTGAGCCACAACTGCTGTCTGACGGCCTCTGCTAGTGCTGCCACTTCACACCTGAGTGACGTCAGCTGTTGGCGAAAAAAACTTTGGTTTTCAGAGCTTTTTGGATTTCAGAATTTCGGATAAAGGGATGTGCACCTGTACTTAAAAGGAATACATTGTACAGTTGCAAGTTGGGATTTTCCTATACTGAATAAATTGCAGCAAAGAAGAATCAAGGGTGCACACAGCACAGGAAATATCAGAAGTATGATTAGTCCTTCACCAGGAAACCTGAATTGAACCACTGCCCATAATGCCTGATGTGGGGCTCCTCTTCAGAAGAAATCTTTAAAGGAATAGTGCAGGTTGGATCAGGCATACTTTTACTGCTGTTACACATCGGTCCAGCTGAGCTTTGGACACCTGTGTAAGAAACAAAATCAGCAGTGTACATGCTCGATCAATATGTGGCACTGCTGCCTGCATTCCCTACCATTTTAATTTCTTGCAAAATGAAGTACCACAGTGAATGAAACAGGTTCTGTTTGTGGACTGGTAAGTGCACAGCTTGACAATGAACAATCACGGCTATTCAAGATCAAATATTCTCACTCAGCAGGATTTGGAGTCAGACTTCAGCAGAGTGCAGTCAACATGAAGTAAGCAGGCCCTTCATGTGAAGTGAACCAATAACTTGGGCTCGAGATTACCATTTCTCCCAGGAATAATATTAATGGGATTAGGAATGATACACCAATGACAAATAGAAATCGTCATGTCTTGATGTATAGAACTTGGCCCCTATTACCTGTCACAATGATATTCCTACCTTTCCTTTAATGCTCAGGCCTCCTGTGTCATACACAATGCCTTTGCCCACCCAGGCAATCGTTTGTGTGGCGCCTTCTGGTAAATAACTGAGAACTGCAAGTGCCGGAGGATTCATTGCTGCCTTCCCAACACCATATATGCCTAGAAATGATGAAACAAAAGTGGGTTCAGATAACGACATGTCAACGTATTAGGAAGTTTTGCAATGCACATTGAAAACACTACTTAATGTGTCAGAGGTGTTGTGTTCGTTGCTAGAATCAGCCGTGCATAAAGTATCTCATCCTGGACACAAGATAAAGTAGTACACACCTACCTCCAAATCCTTGTTTTTTCAACTCCTCGTCACGAATAATGGTGGGAACAATTCCTAGCGCATTCCCAACCATTTTAATTTCCTGCAAAATAAAATACTTGAGTGAACAAAATCTCAGTAGAAAGTTCTGTTGATAGCCTCATAAATATCGCTTGACATGGAACAGTCAGGAGATTTAGAGGTCTACTACTCAAACCCAGCTGTGTGAGGGGTTAGATTTCAGAAAGAGAATTAGAGACCCAGAAATGTGAACTAAAGACCAGGAAAGTGTGCCTGACTATCATATTCTAAATCGATCAGCAGATCTCCTTAGAAGTGAAGGAGTTTCGAAAGTTTCAAAGTGGGGTCTACAGGACCGTAGCCGCTAGCGCAACGCTATTACAGCTCAGCACGTCAGAGTTCGGAATTCAATCCCAGTGTCTTCTGTAAGCAAGTTTGTACGTTTCTTCTTGTGTGCATGTGGATTGCCTCCAGCAGTCCAAAGATGTACTGGCTAGTAGGTTAATTGGTCATTGTAAGTTATCCAGAGATTCGGCTAAGGGGTTAAATCGGTGGTTTGCTAGGTGGCATGGCTCGGAAGGCCAGGAGGGCCTGTCCTGTCCCGCACTGTACCTCCACATAAAGTAAGATACAGTACCGTGCAAAAGTCTTAGGCACAGAATTGTACTTGTCAACGTGGAGCGGAGGGGAAATTTGTAGATCTGGTAGGAGCAAAGGGTGCTGGGAATTATGAGGGTGGAGTGTGTGAGAGGGATGTGGGACAGATGCCAAACGAGTGCCTGAGGTGGGGGTGGGGATAGAGGTGGCACAGTGGGTGGGCACAGTTGGGATAGAGATGGCACAGTGGGTGGGCACAGTAGGCAAAGGTGAAAGGCTGTATAACACAACAGTACTTAATTTTCAGTTGCCATGAATGTTCTCCACCCATTTAGACAGTTTAGGAATGAGAGGGGATCATTCACACCTTTAAGCAGATGACTGGTTGGTATTTTTATGCCTCTGACCTGCCTTGCTTCAACAACCTTTCACATTACATGGTCCAAGGTCTATACAGGTTCCAGCTCCGATTCTTCAGTTGCAACTTGGATGTGAGTGTTTCTCACATCCAGGTCACTGGAATCGACCACTGGGCACTCACCTCGAGAAAAGTATCAGTGTTCATTTCATTACAAGGTGTATCCACAATTCGGGCTGCCAGTCGGATTCCATCTGCTGCATTCTCCAGACACTGTAAGTAAAGGAGAATATGTGTAAATCTTCAATCTCACTGATCAAAGCCGTCTGCTCATCCCACCGCTCTGCACCTACCACTTGCATTCTTCCCTAGAAACACCCAGAATTACATCAACACCATCGAGAGCAAATGAAATCTGTACTGCCTCTGGCTGCAAGTGCGCCAGGGAGATGGTCATCAAAGAAACACCAGGAGTTTGCCGTAGGATTACAACTACTGCTCACAACAATTAGGACTGGAGAGGCAAAATTACTGATTCTAATATGATAATTTCTAAATCACTAAAAATCATCATTCATAATTTGTTGGTCCTTATTCTCCCAGAGCAGGAAAGTACATTATCCATGGTAACATTATCAAAGCCAAGTAACTCTACAAGGTTAAAAGCAAGTTAAACCATCTTGTTTGAACCTGTCAATGTAAAGTTTTGGAGTGGAGGAAAATATGAAGTATGGATTCAAGATAGACTGTCCCTGAACAACAATCAGGCTCCATTGATCCAGCTATCCATAAATAGCTTTCATCCAATAGTAGGAAAATACTGTGCACAAAAAACAACACTCTGTGGTAACCATAACTGCACAGTTTTAGAATGGGTAGCATCAAAATCACGTAATACTGATAGGAACAATTACAAAAAGTAACAGATGTAGAGAAAACTAGCTCTGTCGTTTGCAGTCACAAATTATTTATTTGAAAACTTTATGCGAGCTTGTTTGTACATATGTAGGTGTGTCCACAGTCGGGCATTCTGAATCTGGGTATGGCCTGTATATACAAGTGTGACTTGTCAGTCACTTGGTGACTCAAGCAACCAGTGCTAAAATTTAACAGTGGGTTAGGTAGCTGAAAACAGAGGGAATGAAAGAAAATTGGACAATGAAAATATTTAGAACTACTTTCCAGGTAGAAAAATCCATAACTTACATTGTACATCTCTGTCCATAACTTGCACTGTAATCTGTCCTATTCAGGGTAGAGTTCAACAGGAATGTTTTCTGATTAGTTACCTCGAGTGCCATTGCATCGATCGGGCCATTGTTTTGTCCAACAAGCAGGAACTCCACCGTAACTACACGTTTGTCCGTGCGTCGAGAGGCACTGGATCGGCGGGAAAAGAGTGGAAAGGCCCTTGCAATTGCACAGCCAGAAGCAAAGACATCAGACCACTCACAAACCATCTGAAAGGATGCAACAGGCCAGGTTAATAAAAAGTAATTTTCTATCATTCTCAGGTATGGGTTATTCTAACCCCTCTAAATAATTATACACACACACACACACACATACATATATATACATCTTCACCAACCTCCACCAAACCATTCCTTTCCCAGCCATAGACTTAAACCGCAGCAGTGAATACTACTTGTCAATATCCTTTGACCTTGCTTTCCCTGGAATGGACTGTGGGAAACCCCACAGTTTAATCCTATTTATCGGGATTATTCATCCGATAATCATGAGGTGGACACGCCAGTTAATCCTCCACTCTCTACCACCACTGTAATCGGTGTTAAAGAGCAAGGAAGGACAGGCAATTGTTAAATGACACCACTTCAAAGCCAACCCTAGAAACCTCAGCCAAGCTCTGCAACTATCAGTAGGATCTGCCATGTTCCACAGGAAAGCTCCTTTTTAGCTCATAAACAATAGTAGGACTTTACATGAACAAATGTAAGATGATTGTTTTTTGTGTTAAAATGAATACCTTCAAGACCTCCAAAACTACTTTAAAGACAATAATATTTTTTTGAAATGCAGCCACTATTAAAATCGAAAACATCATTGACCACTCGCACACCACAAGAACATCCACCAAATGGCAAGATGTTTGATAACAATGGATGAGTCTCTTTAAATTAGCCAAGAGGTCAGATGAGGCCTCAATTTCATCTCACCCAAACCATGACACTGTACTTCAGAAGGATGGCAGCCTTGATTAAACACACAGCAAGGAAACTCCTTGCATCATGCCAGGAGATAAAAATAAAATCCACATCAAGTACCAATTCTTTCAAACTGGATGAGATAACTTCTGTGAGCAGAGGAGAAACAGATTCTGGCGTTTACCAATAATTGTTCAGCATTTCTGTTAATGAAGGAATTTGATAGTGAAATGTTTAAAAAACTGCAGATGCTGAAAGTCTGAAATATAAATAAAAATGCCTGAAACACTCAGCTCAGGCTTAGGAAAGAAAAACCCAACGCTTCAGACACAGGACCCTGCTTAGGTGGTACTAGATGAGGAAGAAACATTGGTATTCAGCCCATCGAGTCTTCTCTGCAATTTGATCATGGCTGATCCACTTCCCTCTCAACTCCATTCTCCTGCCTTCTCCTAGTAACCTTACATGTCCTGACTTACTAACGTAACCCTCAGGCTCGCCCAGCTCGTGTTCGTCGAGGGGAAAACAGCCTCTGGCCCCTCCAAACTGAGAAATCACGTTTGTGTGGATGCTGTGTAATGTACCGCCCAGTTACAAACCCACAACGCAAAATATCAGACAGTACATCATATGCAATTAAATGATTGAACTTTATGAATCTTAATCTGAATATAGGGTTAGTAATGAAAATTAAAAAAGGCCCATTTCAAGGAAAAGTCAAAAGTGCACGTTGGAGCTCACGACTTCGCCATTCTTCCACTATCGATCTCCTCCGAGCGTCACCGACCTTCGGACCCTCAGATCCCAGTCCACTCCATCCAGTGGTCTACCAGCTCTCTCCACACGCGTCCTCCCTCTTCATCTCTCCTCGACAAAAGACCGCGAAAAACCTCCTTCCAGATTCACAAGACAGAGCAACAACCTCCTGATTGGCTAGCATGCATAACCACAATCCTGTTATCTCCAGCCATAACCCAAACATTGCTGCTACAGAGAAACCATTGACCTCAGCAGTTAACTTTACAGAGAAGCCATTTCATTAGCCTTAGCAGTGAAACATTACAGAGAAGCTATTACATCAGCAGTGAATCCTTACAGTGTGTTACATTAAGAATCGATCAACCTCCGCCTTAAATACACTCAATGACCTTATTCAGAGATTAGTACTCACCACAATACAGCGGTTGGCTCCCCCAGGCAGACAGCTTCGAACTAGGCGGGTGAGGAACGTTGCTGCAGATGGGCTGTTGTGACGACTGACTCGAGAGGGCAGGGCAGCGACTGTGGCATATGTCAGGTACAGGGGGCAGTTATCTGTAGGGTTGGGGTTGAGGTTGCTCAGTGCTGTCTTCCAGACCTGTAAAAAGAAAGCAAGTTACATTTACAAACATCTTTTACTACTGAGGACAAGCCCAGTGTTTCCTGGTCAGTACAATACAGTAGATTCTGCGATACATCGGGGCCAGTACATCTTAGCCTAATTAGGTGGCTGCCTCAATTAGCTGAAGTTTCAAGGAAATAGTTTAAAAGGTATTAAAAAGACAAACTACTGTTTAACTGAGTAACAAATTATGTACTTAAATGAAGTAAGAATTAATTAGAACACCATCAATGCCTTAAAACTGTGTATTAGCTCCTGATAGTTATCAGCAGAGGAATTCATCCAGTACTCCTGTTTGAGTACTGTTGGGGGGGACAGCTTACCTGGGGGAAGAGACAGTGGCCGTGCCTCCGGCACAGAGTCCGGCCCTGTAGTTCAGAACGGTAGGGAAAGGAAGAGGAGGGCAGTTGTGATAGGGGACTCGATAGTAAGGGGGTCAGATAAGCGATTCTGTGGACGCAGTCCAGAGACCCGGATGGTAGCTTGCCTCCCTGGTGCCAGGGTCCGGGATATTTCTGATTGCGTTCAAGATATCCTGAAGTGGGAGGGTGAGGAGCCAGAGGTCGTGGTACATATAGGTACCAATGACAATAGGTAGGAAAAGGGAAGAGGTCCTGAAAGGAGAATATAGGGAGCTAGGAAGGGAGTTGAGAAAAAGGACCGCAAAGGTAGTAATCTTGGGATTACTGCCTGTGCCACGCGACAGTGAGAGTAGGAATGCGATGAGGTGGAGGATAAATGTGTGGCTGAGGGATTGGAGCAGGAGGCAGGGATTCAAGTTTTTGGATCATTGGGACCTCTTTTGGCGCAGGCGTGACCTGTACAAAAAGGATGGGTTACACTTGAATCCTAGGGGGACCAATATCCTGGCAGGGAGATTAGCGAGGGCTACTGAGGTGACTTTAAACTAGAATGGTTGGGGGGTGGGAATCAAATTAAAGAGGCTAGGCGAGAGGAGGTTAGTTCACAACAGGGGGATGGGAACCAGTGCAGAGAGACAGAGGGGTGTAAAGTGAGGGTAGAAGCAAAAAGTAGTAAGGAGAAAAGTAAAAGTGGCAGGCCGACAAATCCAGGGCAAGCATCAAAAAGGGCCACTTTTCAACATAATTGTATAAGGGCTAAGAGAGTTGTAAAAGAGTGCCTGAAGGCTTTGTGTGTCAATGCAAGGAGCATTTGTAACAAGGTGGATGAATTGAAAGTGCAGATTGTTATTAATAATTATGATATAGTTGGGATCACAGAGACATGGCTCCAGGGTGACCAAGGATGGGAGCTCAACGTTCAGGGATATTCAATATTTAGGAGGGATAGACATGAAAGAAAAGGAGGTGGGGTGGCGTTGCTGGTTAAAGATGAGATTAACGCAATAGAAAGGAAGGACATAAGCCAGGAAGATGTGGAATCGATATGGGTAGAGCTGCGTAACACTAAGGGGCAGAAAACGCTGGTGGGAGTTGTGTACAGGCCACCTAACAGTAGTAGTGAGGTCGGAGATGGTATTAAACAGGAAATTAGAAATGTGTGCAATAAAGGAACAGCAGTTATAACGGGTGACTTCAATCTACATGTAGATTGGGTGAACCAAATTGGTAAAGGTGCTGAGGAAGAGGATTTCTTGGAATGTATGCGGGATGGTTTTTTGAACTAACATGTCGAGGAACCAACTAGAGAGCAGGCTATTCTAGACTGGGTTTTGAGCAATGAGGAAGGGTTAATTAGCAATCTTGTCGTGAGAGGCCCCTTGGGTAAGAGTGACCATAATACGGTGGAATTCTTCATTAAGATGGAGAGTGACATAGTTAATTCAGAAACAAAGGTTCTGAACTTAAAGAGGGGTAACTTTGAAGGTATGAGACGTGAATTAGCTAAGATAGACTGGCAAATGACACTTAAAAGATTGACAGTGGATATGCAATGGCAAGCATTTAAAGGTTGCATGGATGAACTACAACAATTGTTCATCCCAGTTTGGCAAAAGAATAAATCAAGGAAGGTAGTGCACCCGTGGCTGACAAGAGAAATTAGGGATAGTATCAATTCCAAAGAAGAAGCATACAAATTAGCCAGAAAAAGTGGCTCACCTGAGGACTGGGAGAAATTCAGAGTTCAGCAGAGGAGGGCAAAGGGCTTAATTAGGAAGGGGAAAAAAGATTATGAGAGAAAACTGGCAGGGAACATAAAAACTGACTGTAAAAGCTTTTATAGATATGTAAAAAGGAAAAGACTGGTAAAGACAAATGTAGGTCCCCTACAGACAGAAACAGGTGAATTGATTATGGGGAGCAAGGACATGGCAGACCAATTGAATAATTACTTTGGTTCTGTCTTCACTGAGGAGGACATAAATAATCTTCCAGAAATAGTAGGGGACAGAGGGTCCAGTGAGATGGAGGAACTGAGCGAAATACATGTTAGTAGGGAAGTGGTGTTGGGTAAATTGAAGGGATTAAAGGCAGATAAATCCCCAGGGCCAGATGGTCTGCATCCCAGAGTGCTTAAGGAAGTAGCCCAAGAAATAGTGGATGCATTAGTGATAATTTTTCAAAACTCGTTAGATTCTGGACTAGTTCCTGAGGATTGGAGGGTGGCTAATGTAACCCCACTTTTTAAAAAAGGAGGGAGAGAGGAACAGAAACCGGGGAATTATAGACCGGTTAGCCTAACGTCGGTGGTGGGGAAACTGCTGGAGTCAGTTATCAAAGATGTGATAACAGCACATTTGGAAAGCGGTGTAATCATCGGACAAAGTCAGCATGGATTTGTGAAAGGAAAATTATGTCTGACGAATCTCATAGAATTTTTTGAGGATGTAACTAGTAGAGTGGATAGGGGAGAACCAGTGGATGTGGTATATTTAGATTTTCAAAAGGCTTTTGACAAGGTCCCACACAGGAGATTAGTGTGCAAACTTAAAGCACACGGTATTGGGGGTAAGGTATTGATGTGGATAGAGAATTGGTTAGCAGACAGGAAGTAAAGAGTGGGAATAAACGGGACCTTTTCAGAATGGCAGGCAGTGACTAGTGGGGTACCGCACGGCTCAGTGCTGGGACCCCAGTTGTTTACAATATATATTAATGACTTGGATGAGGGAATTAAATGTAGCATCTCCAAGTTTGCGGATGACACGAAGCTGGGTGGCAGTGTTAGCTGTGAGGAGGATGCTAAGAGGATGCAGAGTGACTTGGATAGGTTGGGTGAGTGGGCAAATTCATGGCAGATGCAATTTAATGTGGATAAATGTGAAGTTATCCACTTTGGTGGCAAAAATAGGAAAACAGATTATTATCTGAATGGTGGCCGATTAGCAAAAGGGGAGGTGCAACGAGACCTGGGTGTCATTATACAACAGTCATTGAAAGTGGGCATGCAGGTACAGCAGGCGGTGAAAAAGGCGAATGGTATGCTGGCATTTATAGCGAGAGGATCCGAGTACAGGAGCAGGGAGGTACTACTGCAGTTGTACAAGGCCTTGGTGAGACCACACCTGGAGTATTGTGTGCAGTTTTGGTCCCCTAATCTGAGGAAAGACATCCTTGCCATAGAGGGAGTACAAAGAAGGTTCACCAGATTGATTCCTGGTTTGGCAGGACTTTCATATGAAGAAAGACTGGATCAACTGGGCTTGTACTCGTTGGAATTTAGAAGATTGAGGGGGGATCTGATTGAAACATATAAAATCCTAAAGGGATTGGACAGGCTAGATGCAGGAAGATTGTTCCCGATGTTGGGGAAGTCCAGAACGAGGGGTCACAGTTTGAAGATAAAGGGGAAGCCTTTTAGGACCGAGATTAGGAAAAACTTCTTCACACAGAGAGTGGTGAATCTGTGGAATTCTCTGCCACAGCAAACAGTTGAGGCCAGTTCATTGGCTATATTTAAGAGGGAGTTAGATATGGCCCTTTGTGGCTACAGGGATCAGGGGGTATGGAGGGAAGGCTGGTGCAGGGTTCTGAGTTGGATGATCAGCCATGATCATAATAAATGGCGGTGCAGGCTCGAAGGGCCGAATGGCCTACTCCTGCACCTATTTTCTATGTTTCTATGTACACTGCCATTAATGGGTCCACAGGGAGGGCTAGCACCTCTGGTGAAGGGGCTTGTGCTGTCCATTCTGGGGCAGCTCACCCACCTTTGGTCCCCACCATTCACTCAGATCTCACCTGTGGCTCCAAGTAGTTGTTTGCATGAGTCTGCAGCCACACTCCAGTACACATCTTGGACAGGTGGGTTAAACCAGGTGAGTGTAGCTGACGGGCCTCATACCCAGAAACATGGTCTGCACTTGAAGAAAATGTAATCTCAAAATAATATTAATGTGACCAAATGGTCTGCCTGCAGAACAGACTCCTTAGGAGATGTTAGATGCAGTTTGTATTGATTTTTTTCAATGCAGAATAGATGGATTTCTAAGGTAAGTCTGGTAAAATGTAGCATGTTTGGTAGATGTCTACATAACTGACTCACAAAATATGACACTGGTTTTTCCTCACCTTGAATCATACTGAATGCATTGTAGACCCATCAAAGGAAAGCAATTGTTAATGATATGTCAAAATTTGAAGAAAATTTCTCAAACTACATATACGTCACCATACACTACGGAGATTGGTTTTCCTATAGACATTCACAGCAAATACAAAAAACAGAATCAATGAAAACCATCACACAAGATGGACACACAACCAATATGCAAAAGATAACAAATTGTGCAAATACAAAAAGAAAAATGTAATAATAAATAAGTCATAAATAATATTGACAGCATGAGTTGTAGAGTTCTTGAAAGTGAATCAATCGCTTATAAAATCAGCTGGCACCTAAGCGTTAGGGTGAGTGAAGGTAGCAGGTTCAGGAGCCTGATAGGTTGGGGTAATAACTGTTCCTAAACATGGCAGTGTGGGACCCAAGGCTCCTGTACGCCCTTCCTGATGGCTTCAGCGAAAAAAGAGCATGACCTGGATAGTGGGGGTCCTCGAAGATGGATACTGCTTTTCTGTGACAGCACTCTTTGTAGATGTGCTCAATGGTAGGGAGGGTTTACCTGTGATGACTGGGCTGTGTCCTCGACCATTGGTAGGATTTTCCATTCAAGGACATTGGTGTTTCCATACCAGGCTGTGATGCAACCAGTCACTGTACTCTTCGCAGTGCATCTACAGACGTTTGTCAAACTTTCAGACTACATGCTGAATCTTTGCAAACTTTTAAGTAGAGGCACTGGGTGCTCTCTTTATAATGGCATTTGCGTGTCTGATAGAGGACAGATCTGATGAAATGATAACACTGAGGAAGTTAAAGTTGATGACCCTATCCAACTCTGATTCCCCAGTAAGGACTGGTCATGGACCTCTGGTTTTCTCCTTCTGAAGTCAATAATCTGCTCCTGAGTCTTGCTGATATTGAGTGAGAAGTTGTTGTGGCACCACTCAGGCAGATTTTCAATCTCCTTCCTAAATGCTGATTTGTCACTTCCTTTGATTTCAGCCAACAAGCAGCTTAAATATGGTAAACACAAAATAATCGGCAGATGCTGGGATCAAAGCAACACTCACAGCACGCTGGAGGAACTCAGCAGGTCGGGCAGCATCCATGAAAATGATGAGTCAACGTTTCGGGCCAGAACCCTTCGTCAGGACTGAAGACAGAAGGTGGGGGAGGGTTGGAAGAAGGCTGGTAGGTTCAGTTGAAAAACCAGTAATTTGAAAGACAAAGGGGTGGGGGAGGGGGAGCAGGGACGTCATAGGCAGAAAAACAATGGGTAGTAGAAGGCGGAACCATGAGGGAGGTAATAAGCAGCTGGGGGAGGGGGCAGAGTGAAATAGGGATAGAGGAAGGGAGGGGGAGGTAATTACCGGAAGTTGGAGAATTCTATGATCATACCAAGGGGCTGGAGACTACCTAGACGGTACATGAAGTGTTGCTACTCCAACCTGAATTTAGCCTCATCATGGCAGTAGAGGGGGCCATGTATGGACATATCTGAATGGGAATGGGAAACAGAGTTGAAGTGGGTGGCTACCAGGAGATCCTGTCTGTTGTGGCGGACGGAGTGGAGGTGCTCGACGAAATGGTCCCCCAATCTGTGTCGGGTTTCACCAATGTAGACGAGGTCGCACCGGGAGCACCAGATGCAATAGATGGCCCCAACAGAGTCACAAGTGAAGTGTTGCCTCACCTGGAAGGACTGTTTGGGGCCCTGAATGGTGGCAAGAGAGGAGGTGTAGGGGCAGCTGTAGCACTTTCGCTTACAGGGATAAGTGCCGGGTGGGAGATCTCCAGCCCCTTGGTATGAACATAGAATTCTCCAACTTCCGGTAATTCCCTCCCCCTCCCTTCCTCTATCCCTATCTCACTCTGCCCCCTCTCCCAGCTACCTATCACCTCCCTCATGGTTCCACCTCCTTCTTCTACTACCCATTGTTTTCCTGCCAATGACGTCCCTGCTTCCCCTCCCCCACCCATTTGTCTTTCAAATTACTGGTTTTTCAACTGAACCTACCAGCCTTCTTCCAACCCTCCCCCACCTTCTTTCTTCAGTCCTAACGAAGGGTTCCGGCCCGAAACGTCGACTCATCGTTTCCACGGATGCTGCCTGCCCTGCTGAGTTCCTCCAGCATGTTGTGAGTGTAGCTTAAATATGGTATTGGAGCTGTACTTAACCTCAGTCATAAGTATAAAGCCAGTAGAGCAGGTAAAGCAAGTAAGCAGCCAGCCTTGTGGTGGTATGTTGACAATCCGAACTGACTAAGGTCTGCAAGTGAGAAAATTGAAGACCCAGTTGCACAAAGAGGCATTGAGGTCTAGGAATTGGAGCTCATTGATTGGTTTTAATGGTATAACAGTGTTGGATGTAGAGCTGTAGTCAATAAAGAACATCCAGATGCATGTCCTTTCACTGTCTGGGTGTTCCAGGACTGAGTGAAGAGCCAGTGATACGGCATCTGCTGTCGACCTGTTGTGATGATAGGCAAACTGGAGTAGATCCGAATTACTCCAGTAGAAGTTAATATGCTTTATCACCAACCTCAGAGCAGTTCCTCTCAGTGGATGTTAATGCTACTGGATGATAGTCACTGAGACAGGTTACCAAGTTCTTTATGGGCACCAGTATGACTGAAGCAGGTGGGTACCATAGACTGCTGAAGCCAGAGGTTAAAGATATCAGTAAACACACCAGCCAGTTCATTAGCATAGGTCTTCAGTATTCAGCAGGTACACTGTCTGCACCAAATGCTTTCCACGGGTTCAACTTGCTGAAGGATGCTCTGATGTCGGTATCAGGGACTGAAAACACAGGGCTGTCAGGGGCTGTGGGAGTTTGTGAAGGTGTCTCCATGCTCTGTCGATCAAAGCAAGCATAAAAGGCAGTGAGCTCATCTGGGGAGTGATAACTTGTTGTCACATGTCATTTGGTTTACTTTGTAGCAGCTGATAGCATTCTAACCTGGCCACAGTTGTCGAGCATCCTTCTGTGATTCAAGTTCAGTAAGAGTTGACACTTAACATATGAGATGGCTTTCCGGTGGTCGTATCTGGACCTCTTGTACATATTTTCCTTGGTTGCCAGACCTGAACCCCATCAATCTGCCCCCTCATCAGAGTGCAGATCTTTTGGTTCACTCAGAGCTTTGAGTTGGGGAACACTGAATGTTTTTGTGGGGACATACTTGTATACGTTAGAAAGCCTGTTACAACCGTGGAGTATTTATTTAGATCCTCTGATGAGTCCTTGAACATGGCCCAGTCCACTGACTCCAACAATACTGTAGCTGCTCACCTGCCGCCTACAACCACCTCCTTGGTGCCCTTACCTCTGGCGCCTTGCTCTTTAACCTCTAGCTGTAGGCTGGACGGAGGAGGACAGCCAAATGACCAGATTTGCATCATAGTATGAGTGCTAGACAAACCTTGTCTTTCATCATCAAGAAACTCCTGCAAAAGTGCTGACAATAAGTGTAACGCTGGTTGAGTCAATTGAACTTTGCCATTTTGAACATCATAAAATTATAATGACTGGCTGATAAGAGAAGATCAAGCTCAGTGCAATCTTTCAGCCTCCCTCTCTTTATGATAGTGTACACATTAACAATGACTACTAATATTTAATCAAAAGAGTGGGCTTAAAATGATAATGAAGCAACCAGGAGCAGGGAGCCATGTCAAGGAGAATCGCTTTTTATCCCTTTGCATTCTGTAGGGAATGAGGAACAGGAACGAGAAACTTTGCAAGCAGGGTTGCCACTTCACTTGCATAATCATTACTGGAAGATACAACTAATCCACTATTTCAGCAGCATTCCTTTTAGGATCCTAGAATGCAAATCATCCAGGAACTTATCAAGCACAAGCCCTGTTAATGGTCTTTTTCCTCTTGTGTTAATGTTTAATTCCTGCGTGACATTATTCAATAATAATATGATCACAGTATCTTCCATAGTACAGACTCCTGTGCCTCCTCCTAGTGCTCCATAACTATCTCCCTCACAGAGACGTTCTTGCCCATGTTTATTCCACACCAAATACAAATTAACTCACCATTCATGTTTGGGAAACAGTTAAAATGATCAGATTAGAGAGAAAAAATATATTGTGCCGATAGGAACGTAGAACTTTGCCACTCAGAAGGCTTCATAGACATATAAATTATACTAAAAGGAGGCTGCTCCTATAGCTCTCTTCATCAGGGAATTCCAAAGGTACTAAACGCCAAAGAAATTCTTTTGCATCTCAGCATTTGTCCTTAAAATCTTTTACATTTCAAGATCATTTTTCATATTTTTTTAAAACTACCATGAGTCATGTTCCAATTCATTAAAACCTTTTCTTGTAGGATAATCACTCAAAACCTGCTATCAAAGCTTCACTGAACAACCACCAACGGAATATTTTTGCTTAAACAAGGGGTCCAAAATTGTTTGTTGTAACTCTGAATGTCATCACACCAGTGCAGTAAGCCTTCTGTGTTTCTGTTCTCCAATCCTCAGGAACAACACTCCATTAGTTAGCAGTTGCTTGTGTTCTGGATTTCTGTGTTCCATGTTTAAGGATGCCCAACCAACGTAGTGCTGTAGCTTTCTTCCATTTAATATTCTTCTTTCCAAAACAACAACTTCACTTTTTCATAAGTTGCACTCCATTTTCCAGATTTTTGGTCACTCGTTTACCCTAGTAAATTACTCTGGGTGCTGCGTGTACCCTCCTCACAGCTCACTTTCCCATTTTTTTTTTGCACCATCTACAAACTTGGCCACCTTCCTTCAGTTCATTATCAATTGCAAGCAGTTCTGGTCTCAGTACTGATTTCTCTGGTACCCCCACTGGTTGTTTCTGCCAGCCGACTTACTACAAATTCATTACAACTTGCTGCTTTCCACATATAGGCCTGTGCTCAACCCATTTCAATATATCGCCTCCAACACCATTGGCTCTGAATTTGTAAGGTCTCTTTCTGATACACCTCATCAATCATCTTGAAGTCCAAATACATTTACTGGTTCTGCTCTATCTCCTCATTCAAGATTGCCTCAGAAAACTAACAAGTTTGTCAGGACAAATTTTTGCTTGATTAGGTTATGATTTACTAAATGCGTTGTTAGTGCTTCCTTAATAATAAATACTGCCTGGATCAAAGAGCATATATTATGAAGGAAGGTTGAGTGGGCTAGGGCTTCTCTTTTTAGATCATGAGAGGCAACTTGATGGAGGTATATGAGAGGCAAAGATAGAGTGAAGAGCCCACACTTTATTCACAGGCAGCAATGGCCAAGACCAGACAACATCCATTTAAGGTGAGTGGAGGAAAGACTTTTTTTTTTAAAAAACACACATAGAATGGTGGGTGCCTAGAACACACTGCCAGGGGTGGTGATACAGGATCATACAAAAGAGACATTTTAAAGACTCTTAAATAGGCACAGTAATGTAAGAAAAATGGAAGGTTATGGTCTGTATAAGAGACATGGGTTAGATTGATCATGGTGTAGTTTATATTGGTCAGCACAGCATCATGTACCCAGCAGGTTATGCTAATCTTCCTTTAGCTAGCTACTTTTAGAATAGGGGCATCGCATTGGCTCATTTCAATCCTCTGACACTTCATGGATTTTTGAAAGATTACAATGAATCTGGTAAGTCAGCAGCACTCCTTTTAGGATCCAAGAATGCAAACCATTTGGGGCACGAATCAGGCACTGGTCTCATTAATGCGACTCTTTGGGTAGTGTTGGTACTTAATTCCTCCTGTTATTGTTCAGGCTGATTGTAGCATTTTATACACTAAAGACTGATGGAAAATTTAATTTCTTTGACATTCCATTTAATTTCTTTGACATTTCTTCATTCCCCTTCAATATTTTCCTTACAAGAGGGGAGACAAAAGGATCAGGAGAGAAGAAAGAAAAAAAGGAAAGCAAAGAGGAATGATGAAATTAAATTATTAAAATATGATAAAGGAGTGAGATATTTTACAAACATGAGAATTTAAAAGGATGAGGAATGACCACTAAGGGACAAATGGGGGAAAAAAACAGGTTTAACGGGGAATGCCAAAGACAGTCAATCATTATTTTCCTATTGGGGAGGTAGAAAAGGTAAACATGACATTGGATGATAGCCAACATAATGGCTACATTCACATCAGGTAAATTATAAACCAGTCTGTGAAAAGAAAGACAATGGGATCCCTATTAAAGAGTATTTAAAAAAATCTAAAGTCCAAAACTGTAATAATGAGAACAGTATGAATTCAGATATGGAAAGTCTTGCTTGAGGAACCACATTGAATTTTTATTTCAGGGATAAGATTTTTAAAAGATAGACAACTTTAATTCAGCAAATGTAATTATCTATATTTTCAAAAGATCTTTGATAAGGTATCTTATGATAGACTAACAAATGCCATAGAATGCAGAGTAAGGGTACAAGTACCAAAACAGATTGCTGGCTGGCGTCAAGGAAGACAGCAACATATGGAAGTAAATTGTAGCTATTTGTAGTGAAAAATAGGTTCTTTCACTCAGTTAGTGGACAAATATGATTTATCTAATGCACACTTTTTTAGATATTTACAAATTAGGAATATTTTACGTAGTTTACTTCCAAATTTTCCCTCTGCTTGTCCACCCAATATGATAGATACTCTTTTTCAGGTTAAACCATTTCAAAAAAGATTGATAGCTATAATTTATAAATGGTTATTGAATTTGCGAAAGGTATCTAACGATAAAATTAAAGGTGCATGGGAATTGGCATTTTGAGAGTCACTTTCAGATAATCAATGGGATAAAATTTTTCATTTGATAAATACCTCATCCATTTGTGCCCATCATTCCTTGATACAGTTCAAGGTAGTTTCCCGGGCACATATGTCAAAGGATAAATTAACCCATAGTTTTCATAATATTAATCCTATTTGCGACAGATGTAATATTGAGGTGGCTACTTTAACTTATATGTTTTGGTCTTGTATCAAGATAGATAATTTTTGGAAAGATGTCTTTAAAAATATCAAAAGTTTTGAATTTGGACCTACAACCGAATTTATCTACAGCAATTTTTGGGATCATTCCACTGGAAGCAGGATATGTTCCTATTTCTGCTCAACGGATGATAGCATTTACAACTTTATTGGCTAGGAGAGCCATTTTGCTTAAGTGGAAGGACTCTAATCCACCTGTTTTTTATTGGCTTTCCTCCATTATGTCCTGTCTAAGTTTAGAGAAAATAAGTCGGCCATTTGATACATCCATTAAATTTGAAGAAACTTGGCGACCTTTTATTCAATATTTTCATATGGTTTGATTTATTGCTCTCCCAGTTACTCTCTCAAAACTTTGGATTTGATCAGAAAGTTTTTCTTTTTTCTTACTCTATTCTCAATATGGACTGCCCAGTCCCCTTTTTTTAATTACTTTTTGTTTTTGTTTATAGAGAATAATGGGTTTTTTCCTATATATAAAATTATAAAAGTTTTTTTATTGTTTTTCTCTTTATGAAATAAGAGGAGCATTTTTTTATTATATACTATGTATATAATTAATGATTAATACTATGTATGATCTTGATAATGTTTATTTTACCTTTATATGTATTGTTATCGATATAGATATCTGAGATAATCCTCCTCTTGTCTATATATATGTACTTTTATAAAAATCAATAAAAAGATTGATAAAGAAAGAAAGAAAAATAGGAATCAATTTTGCACAAGTATTTGCAACTTACAAAAATGATATGAAATTAATTTGAAAATAACATTGGGAGGATAATCAATGCTGATGATTGGAAATATCAACAAAGGCCATTACTTGCAGAATGGATAAATAATACAAAATAGTACATTTTGAAAGGAAGAACAGGGAGATTGCTTATTACCTGGAAGGCATGAGCCTCCGTAGAGTAAAGGGACAAACATATAATCAATAACATTTGAACCACAAGTCAACAATGCTTATAAAATAAAGAAACCAAGCACTTGTACTTGTTTCAAAAAAGGAGAATTAAAAAGTGATGAAGTTATGCAAACTTGCATTGAACTCAGATCTAAACCAGTTGACCTATACTTGGTGCAAAATGTGCAGTTCCAAATGCCACATTACAAGCAGGAATATCGAAACAATGGAGATTATGCCAAATATGTAAGGATATGCAAGCAGAAATTATAAAAGGGTTTTGATAATGGAGGATAAGGAGAGAATACTTTCACTCAGGAAAAGCATAACCAGAACACACGATAAATTCAGAAGAAACCCAGCAAAGTGTGGTATGACTGTGGGACAGGGACTGTTTGAAGCAAAGAACAGAAATGCATTTTGGGGTAAGCGGCACTGGCCTACAAGGGAGAAGTAACAACGTTTATAGATGCGGAAAGGCAGGAGACAATTCTTCTGGGAGCAACTCGAGGTTTGGCGATGACTAGGGCATTAGGTAACGAATAAACTGACTGGATTGGGCTGAATGGCTTGTTTCAGAGCCGCGTAAACTGTGCAACAGTTATGAAATACTATCCCGTGCAATGGTTGTCATTGGCAGTCGTATTAATAGTCTTTGCAACTAGAAAAAATTGCATCCCGTGCAGGACAGGGGTCGAAGGTCCTGCCGCTGCGGGGGGGGGGGGGAGTTTTGGAGTTGGAATCCCCGAGGGAGGACGGGGATCTCGGGTCCCCGATACCTAGGGGAAGGGGAGAGAGCTCGGGTACCCGATGCCCGGGAAAGATCAGTGTCACCTCATGCCCTGACCTCGGGGCCAAGTCCAGCTATCCATACGCCCTTGCCCGCAACCTCTCACCTCCTCCGTCACCTGAGGCGACAGCTTGCCGCTAATTTCATCCCACCGCAGCTTCTGCAGGTTGGGCAGCTGTCCGACGATAAGCAGCGGCCGGCTGGGAGGCTCCGAATCCCCACTACCGGCGCTGAAGCACAGTTCCACACCAGCCATCTTGGCCCGCCTCAGCTGAGTTCAGCTCTCGCGAGACTCCGCCCCCATGTCCCGGTCTAGGCTCCACCCACACGCCTGCGGCTCTAAAGACACGCCCCCCTATCGGCGCATCAGATTGGTCCGGCCCGAGAGGCTTCGGCCATTGGCCCGTACGAAGCCGCCCACTGACTACAAGCCGTGCCCACGACGGGCCATTGTCCCCATGCCTCCCGATGCGGGAAATGTAGGGCAGTAGTCATGAAAGTGGGCGATTATCAGCCCCTGAGGTCAGTGGGCGTTTCTAAAGGCCAATAAAGATATAGGGGGGTGGCAACTGAGGAATTACAGGCTTAATTTAAGAAATGAATTGCTTACTATAAGCATTTGATCCTCAGTGCCTCAGAATTGATTACAGTGATCACGTAATCGCCTCTTGCTAACCCACCGTTCTCTTAGAATGCTCGAAGCGCATTACAACTGTGGGAAAGCAAAGTGACACTTCTGTATTTGGCATATCATGAGAAACCTGACCTGAAGAAATGCCCTGCATTATTACCATTCACTGCTGTAATACAGTGTTACGGGAAGAACTACTTCACCTGGATACACCCAAGGTCAAAGCATCTCCATTTGCTTGACTACGTTGTGACTCGCAGAGCAGATATGCCGGCGGTTCTATCGACAAAAGCAATGCGTGGAGCAGAGTGCTCATCTGATCATTACATGGTACGATCACAACTCACACGTATTCCCATTCTGATATGTCTATCCACGGCCTCCTCCACTGTAAAGATGAAGCCACACTCAGGTTGGAGGAACAACACCTTATATTCCGTCTGGGTAGCCTCCAACCTGATGGCATGAACATTGACTTCTCTAACTTGCGCTAATGCCCCACCTCCCCCTCCTACCCCATCCATTATTTATTTATATACACACATTCTTTCTCTCTCTCTCCTTTCTCTCCCTCTGACTATACCCCTTGCCCATCCTCTGGGTTTCCCCCCTCCCCCTTTTCCTTCTCCCTGGGCCTCCTGTCCCATGATCCTCTCATATCCCTTTTGCCAATTACCTGTCCAGCTCTTGGCTCCATCGCTCCCCCTCCTGTCTTCTCCTATCATTTTGGATCTCCCCCTCCCCTCCCACTTTCAAATCTCTTACTAGCTCTTCCTTCAGTTAGTCCTGACGAAGGGTCTCAGCCTGAAACGTCGACTGTACCTCTTCCTGGAGATGCTGCCTGGCCTGCTGCGTTCACCAGCAACTTTGATGTGCGTTGCTTAGACTTAAACTGTTGCTGCCAAGGCGAAAAACACACAGTGAAACACCCAAGAAAATGGATATCAACAAGTTACTTTAGAGGGACATTAGAGGAGATTTAGCATTGACATTATCTCTCCAAGAAGACAAAGAGCCTCTCACTGACACAACCAATATTGAAGAATGCTGGAAGCAGCTCAAGAAAACCATCCATTCAACTGCAAGTGCGATGCTTAGTCACCCTACGAGAAAAACTCCTGACTGGTTTTAAGAACAAAATGATTCAATTCAAGAACTGTTGGAGATGAAATAAAGGCTTTATATGTGTCACTTGAAAGAGAACTCTGAAAGAAGCAAAGCAGCATTTAAGGCCCTGAAAGCCAAAGTTCAACGGGCGATCAGGGCTATGAAGAACAACTGGTGGAATAAGAAAGCGGAAGAACTGCAAGCAATGTCAGACAGGAATGCCTACCATGGGCTCTTCTCAGGCCTGAAAGCTATCTATGGTCCAAGAAGCAATACAGTGGCCCCAGTAAAAACTGTAGATGGGAGCAAGCTATACTCTGACAGGAAAGACATCATTGAGTGATGGAGGGAACACTTCTGTAACCTTCTAAACCAACAAGGTGCGGCTGACCACAATGCATGTGAAAGGCTCACAACTAGACCGGTAAGACAAGAGCTATGTGGACTCATCACTATGACAGAACTTATTAAGACTTTAAAAGACACCAGAAGTGGTAAAGCACCCGGGCAAGATGGCATTCCATCAGATGTACTGAAGCAAGGTGGCCCTGCTCTGAAGACTGAACTGTTGAACTTATATAATGCTTGTTGGCAGAGTCAATGTCTCCCTCAGGACTTCAAAGATGCGCTGATAGTCACCATCTACAGGAAGAAAGGTGACCGTAGTGTTTGTGGAAACCACCGAGGAATCTCCCTTCTGTCCACAGCTGGCAAGATTATGGCGAAGATACTGCTCAACTGGCTCAAGATCATCTCAGAAGATGTGCTTCCTGAAAGCCAATGTGGCTTTAGGGTTGGAAGAGCAACTACTAATGATTTTTACTTTGAGGCAACTCCAGGAGAAGGCGGTACAACAGCAGCAACCATTGTACATTGTCTTTGTTGATTTCTCACAAGCATTTGATACAGTGGACAGAGAAACATGCTGGGAAGTGCTCAAAACTTATGGCTGTTCAGATAGGCTGGTTACAATGATCAAATTGTTTCATGAGAACATGTCTGGCAAAGTATCTATTGGAGGAGACATCAGCGAAGCCTCCACCATCAACCATGGGGTAAAACAGAGATGCATTCTTGCTCCAACTTTGTTCACACTATACCTTGCTGCAGTTTTGGAAATAATGGACCATAATTTGGACAAAGGTGTGTACATCAGGACTCGCTCAGATGGAGAATTGTTCAACCTGTCAAGACTCAAAGCCTCAACCAAATCAAGAGAGATATGTGTCAGGGAGCTTCTGTATGCAGACCACTCAGCCCTGGTTGCTACTGATGTCAATGTGATTCAAGGAATTGTAGACCGCTTCTCGTTTGCTGCCACTCTTTTTGGCCTAAGAATCAATGTCTCCAACACCGAACTTCTGTACCTGCCTCACCCTCTGTGTAGTCCCAGTGAGACCCAACCACCAGTCATATCGGTCAATGGGGTAGCACTAAAATGTTCTGACACTTTCACATACTTAGGAAGCGCTGTGACCAACACCAACTCATCAGATCTGGAAGTTGCAAGGAGAATTCAATCAGCTACAGAAGTCTTTGGTGCTTTGCAGAAGTGACTTTGGTCTCGTCACGACATTAAAATGGCAACCAAGGTCAAAGTATATAACACAGCTGTTTTACCATCTCTGCTTTATTCAACTGAAACGATGACATTGTATTGGAAACACATCAAGAAATTGACCAAGACACAACATAGGCATTTACGCCAAATATTACACATCAAGTGGCAAGAGAGGGTACCAGATGTGGAGGTGCTCAAACGTGCTGGGACAGTCAGCGTAGAATCGCTCATTACAGCTTCTCAGCTGCGTTGGACTGGTCATGTCACAAGAATGAGCGATGATCGTTTACCCAAAGCTGGCGAGCTACATGAAGGAAAGAGGAAGCATGGCGGTCAGAAGCTGCACTACAAAGATGTGCTCAAGCACCATATGAAGAACACTGACATGAATGTCAACACCTGGGAGAAAGATGCTTTGGACAGAGGAAGTTGGCACTGCATTGTCAAGAAGTCAATCCCAGCTATCAAGGAGAAAAGGCAGAAGAAATATGAAGCAGGTCATGAACGCAGACATTCGGTGCTAGAGCAGTCAAATCACAAATGCAACCCAATGTGGGAGACAGTGCCGATCCAATGCTGCTCTTGTGGCCCATAAACGTGCCTGCAGAGACTAAACTCTCAGCACAGTCAACATCAAAATCAATGGACAGCCGAAGGAGAAGACAGTGTTAGCTAGTACAATTACCATACTCTAGTCACATAGTGACACAATTCCTCTGCGTTAATGTGTGGCGTTTAATGGAGAAAAGTTCAGAATCTGCCCTTTCAAATGGTCTAGACCGCATTTCCATAGCCCAACCGAGATATCGCCAAACCACTTCAGGCCGCTTCAGGTTTTACCTGGCATCGTAACTTTCCCAAGCAAAAGAAAATCTGCAGATGCTGGAAATCCAAGCAACACACACAAGTGCTGGAGGAACTCAGGCCAGCCAACATCTATGGAAAAAGAGTACCGTTGACGTTTCAGAACGAAACTCTTCATCAGGATTCAACTTTTCCCTTTATTAATCGCAGCACTTGAGGTTGGACTTAAACAGCAGGCTATTGCCTGTGGTTGTTAATCCATAACAAAATGAATGAAAACCAAGTGTAGACAGTATAGTGCAGAGTATCTAAAATAAGATTTATATTTGCATTTATACCAAGACCAAGCACCAACAGCAGACAAGGTCTGTTGTGTGAATTTTTATTTGAAATGAGGCAATTTTAACCATCCAGGCTCCTTGAACGTTTGAAGAGAATGATGACATCCTAACTTTCCCCATTAATGATCGCAGTGCTTGAGATTGGACTTCGAACAATGGGCGCAAGCAGCAGAAGCAGACCAAACAAAAATAAGTGTAGACAAGACAGATTGGAGTATCTGAAATATGGATTTATACCAGCAGCCAATGTGCCTGTTGTGTGGAAAAGTTTTTTCAAGTGAGGCAATGAAACCTTCCAGGCTCCTTGAACATTTGAAGAGAAAACACTCTGACAAAGCAAACAAGAACTTTGCTTAGTTTCAGTCACTTTGTGAAAACTTTCAGAAATGGAAAACACCTCAAAACATGTTTGGCAGCACTTCACAACAAAACAGTGATGGTTTGTGTGCTTCATACATTTCATTGCTCATTGCTAATTTGAAGAACTGATTCTGCCAACAGTAAAGGAGGTTCTGAATACAGTTTTGCATAACTCGCCAGACCAAATAATTAAAGTGATTCCACTCATCAACAAGTCTATTGAAAGAAAAATAGATGAAATGTCTGAGAATATGGAAAACACATTGTGCAACATGCTTAGGACAAAAGAATTTGCTCTGCAGTTGGATGAGTCAATTTTGCCAGGCAACAAATTTCTGCTTATAGGTTACATCTGCTTCATGAAAGTTGAAAGCATGGTTCAAGAGCTGTTATTTATGAGGGGACTAGAAAGAGATACGAAGGGAGAGTTATTTATGAGGGGACTAGAAAGAGATACGAAGGGAGAGTCAATATTTCAGGTTGTTGAACAAATTTTCAAAGGGAAGGACACTCTGCTCACCAACATTCTTGCTTGTGAAACAGATGGGGCATCATTAATGCAGAAAGAAACCACCATGGGGTCACTACTTTCTTGAAAAAAACTGTACCTAACATATTTATCACTCACTGTGTAATTCACAGACACCAACTTGTCACAAAAAAAACCTGTGTGTTCGGCTGCAGAAATCCTTAAATACTGTTAACTCAGCAGTAAATAAAATCAAGTGCCATGCTCTCAATTCTCAACTGTTTCACAAGATTTGTATTGAGAATGATGGACAGTTTGAACGCTTGCTGTTGCAAACAGAAGTCAGGTGGGTCTCAAAAGGAAACCCTGAGACACTTCTATACACTTTTTGAAACTGTGATAAAATTCTTTGAAGACTCAAATCAAGAATATTAGGCATGACATTGCTTATTTGTTAGAATAATTCACAAAGTTTAATTAAATCAATCTTCAGTTATAAGGAAATGATGTGAATCTTATCAAAATCAAATCAGTTGTCTCCACATTTCTGTCCAAGTTAACCCTATTTAAGTGCAACATTGGCCATAGCAATCTTTTCCAGTTTCCAAGCCTCTCTAAGGTGGAAGAGAAAGAAAAAAATACCAGATGATGATGATATTTAAGTATACTGTGCCCAGCTAAGAAATTTCAGGATCTTCTCTCGATCCAAATTCCAAATAGAGTAGTATATCCATTCCTGAACACTTGTAATGAGGAATTAACAGGAAGGATATCTCACTACAAAATGACTTTGAACTGAAGTTCTGGTTGCAGAAAGAAATCACTGAACGCTGTCCTGCAATGTGGAATAAAAAATTGTCAAAATGTTCATATTTAGTGGAGTGCAGTTGCCCAATGTCTTTCAAAGCAACAAAAGATTGCAAATTACTGAACAGGAGATCTGAGACTCCTTCTGAGTGACTTTCAGCCTCATGTTGAGAAGTTATCATTGCACCAAGTCCATCCATCTCATTGAAAGGTGAAAAAGCAATGAAGTAGTGAATAGTTGAACTAATAGTGTACACTCCAAAATTGATGAAAATTGTTTTAACTGTAATTAAATTATTTTATTGTAGATTTATATAGATCTGAAAATTTTTTACAATTATTTATCACTGCTTTGAAATTTCAGTTTCTATTTTCTTTCCCTGTATAGCAGCAATTAAAATTCTTTAGTTATTTTTTAATGGCCAAAAAGGTGTTGGGGATGTTGCCTGGGAGCCAAGGGGATGGTAACCCAAAAAAAAAGTTTAGAAACCACTGATCTGGAGTAACCTCCAATATTTTCTGAATTCACAAACAACAGGAATTCTGCAGATGCTGGAAATTCAAGCAACATACATCAAAGTTGCTGGTGAACGCAGCAGGCCAAGCAGCATCTATAGGAAGAGGCGCAGTCGACGTTTCAGGCCGAGACCCTTCGTCAGGACTCGGCCTGAAACGTCGACTGCGCCTCTTCCTATAGATGCTGCTTGGCCTGCTGCGTTCACCAGCAACTTTGATGTATGTTTTCTGAATTCACAGTGGGTCAGGCAACATCTTTGGAGGAAAATGAACAGCCCAAGTTTTCAAGCTGAAACTCTTCACCTGGACTCATCCAGTGCTTGAAGACATTGGAAAAATGAAGGATGGTGGAGGGGCATTAAACTGAACAAGGAGTATGTGGAATAACAGTGCCAAAAGGACAACACAGATACAGAATGAGAAAGATTTATGAATTTTTATGGAAACACAAAGGGTACATGCAAAGGAGGAAGAGGAGAAGCCCAGCGAATGGGAGTGATTTTCTTTCTAAAACTTGAGAAGGGCCAGGCAAATGGAATTCTTTCTAATTGGTTGCAGAATGGAGTGGTCAGCTGTACAAAAGCTCATAGACGATTCAGGGAGGAGGAAGAAAAGTAGCTCAGTTTTGGTATACTTACATGTAACACCAAAGTTGGATTAGAACTTGCTAGGATGGATTCAAACAAGTGGCTCTGGAAAAGTTAGCCATGAATCAAGAGAAATAGAAACAACGTGAAAAGGGCTCTCAGTCCAAACATGCAATTGAAGTGCTGTGCACCTTCTGTAGCGTCTGCTTAAAATAAATACGAACAGCTGAAGCTTTAAAAAAATTTATTGGTATACATAGATTACAAAAAAAAGCAAAAGTACACACATATATATCTTTCAGTTTTAAGACGAATTTCAAGGCTTTACAAATATAAATAGATTACACATGATACACTGTAACAGCAGGCAATGCTTCACCCACCAAAAACACTACTGATACAGCTGCCTTTTAGAGATATGCTACAAGTAAAACTTTGCTCTACCATGATTAATTTTTCAGGAGTCTGTCTTGAGAATACAAGATCAGTTATTGAGGTTCCCTTCTTATCCATTTGATGCTGCACATAAGAAATATGAGTGACCAATACAAGACCACAATGTACACAGTCTGAGGTGTGATCTCATGCCTGTTCCCACATCTCCCCAAATAATCCAGATTCATTAAGATGTCAGTCGTTTTGACCAATCTCCCAGCTGGGGGTGTAGGAACTTAAAATATGAAATGGTTGTTATAAAGATGGCATTATGGTCAATGATTTTCAGTTTCCATACTGTAAAAGAAATCTTTCAATCGCTCCTACTCCTGAAGATATTAAAAAAAATTTACAGCACAGGCAATGCCATGTAGTATGTTAACACCTTCACAAACCAAGCACAAGGATAGCTTAAACTGTCATTACACCCAAATGAAACATTAACAACCTTGAGCTGGTTATTAAACACACAACTAGACAACTAACAATGAATTTATAAATTAATTCATAGTTTATGATGTTTTTCAATACAATCTGTTTAGTCAAGTAGTAATTTTAGAATAAAACCAAAAGCAAAATAAGATTCAACTTCAGCTCCCTTTTTTCTTCAGGTTACATCAGGAAGTACACGTTAGGCTAATGAGCAGTGCGTAAAGCTGTGACATCATAGTAGCATTATTTACTCCACTGACGTGCACTGGCAAACTACAGACTGACCTGGAGAACTGAAAGCTACTGGAGGAACTCAGCAGGTCAGGCAGCATCTATGGTAATCAGTAACAGTTGACGTTTCAGGCAGAGACCCTTCTTCAGGGCTGGAAAAGAAGGGAGAAGATGCCAGAATAAAAAGGGGAGGGGGAAGAGGACCAGCTAGAAGGTGATAGGTGAAGCCAGGTGGGTGGGAAAGGTAAAGGGCTGGAGAGGAAGGAATCTGATAAGAGAGTGGCTCATGGGAGAAAGGGGCACCAGGGAGAGGTGATGTGTAGATGAAGAGAGGCAAGATGCCAGAGTCAGGAATAGAAGAGGGAAGGAGAGGGGAAAAAAAATTACCAGGAGAAATTGACGTTCATACCATCAGGTTGGCGGCTACCCAGACAGAGTACAGGATGTTGCTCCTCAACCCTGAGAGTGGCCTCATTGTGGCAAACATGTCGGACAGGAATGGGAATAGGAATTACTATGGTTGGCCACCAGGAAATAACGCTTTTGGCGGATGGAGTGGAAGCCCTCGACAAAGCAGTTCTCCAATTTACGTCAAATCTCACAAACACAGAGAGGAAGCCACGTCAAGAGCAATAGACAACCCCTACAGATTGGCAGGTGAAGTGTTGCTTCACCTGGAAGGACTGTTTGAGGCCCTAAGTGGAGGTGAGGGAGGAGGTAAGTGGGCAGGTGTGGCACTTTGTGCTACCAGGTGTAGACGTTATTAAGTGCCAGGAGGGAGATTAGTGGAGAGGGATGAATGGGCAAGGGAATCGCAGAGGAAGCAATCCCTGTAGAAAGTGGAGAGTGAGAGGGAAGGTAAAGATGTGTTTGGGGTAGGATCCCTTTGGAGATGGCAGAAGTTGCAGAGAATGGTACGTTGAGTGCCGAGGCTCATGGGGTGGTAGGTTAGGACAAGAGGAACTCTATTCCTGTTACGGTGGTGAGAAGATGAGGTGAGTGCGGATATCCAGGAAATGGAAGAGATGCGGGTGAGGGCAGCATCAATGTTGGAGGAAGGAAAACCCCGTTCTTTGAAGGAGGGCATCTCTGATGTTCTGAAAAGGAAAGCCAAGGAACATTCTAGGTTCAGATGTGGCAGAGACGAAGAAACTGAGAAAAGGAAATAGCATTTTTACAGGAGACAGTACGAAGAGATAGCCGTGGGAATCAGTAGGTTTATAAAAGATGTTGGTAGATTTGTTTCCAGAGATCGGGAAAGGGGAAGGAGGTGTCAGAAATGGACCAAGTGAATTTAAGGACAGGGTGGAAGTTGAAGGCAAAGTTAATTAAATTGAGACGCTTGGCATGGGTGCATGAAGCAGCACCAGTGCAGTTAACAATGTTGCAAAGGAAGAGTTCAGGAGCATTACCCAGGAAGGCTTGGAACATGGATTGTTCTACGTAGCCAACGAAAAAGCAGACATAGCTGGGGACCATGTAGGTGCCAATGGCCACCCTGACTCTGGAGAAAGTTGGAGGAATCAAAGAAGAAATTGTTGAGGGTGAGGTCCAGTTCTGCCAGATGGAGGAGGGTGGTGGTGGTGGTGAACTGTTTGGTTCTTTTGTTGAGAAAGAAGCAGAGAACTTCAAGGCCTTCGTGATGGGGGATAGAGGTTCATATGGACTGGACATCCATAGTGAAAATGATGCAGTCAGGGCCAGGGAATTTTAAGTTATTGAGAATGACTGAGAGCATATGAACTGTCATGAATATTAATGGGAAGTGACTGAACCAAGGGGGATAGAATGGAGTTGAGGTATGAGGACATGAGCTCAGTGGGGCAGTAGTAGGCAGAGACAATGGGTCTACCCAGGCATTCAGGTTTGTGGATCTTAGGTAGGAGGTAAAAGTGAGCAGTGTAGGATAAGGGAACTATGAGTTTGGTGGCAGTGATGGGAGTTCTCTAGAGGTGATGAGGTTAATGATGGTGTCGGAGACAATTTTCTAATACCCAGATGGAGTCATCTTCAAGGGGCAGGTAAGAGGAGGTGTTTGAGAGCTACTGCCTGGCCTCAGCAAGGTATAGGTCAGTCCGTCACATTACAATAGCACCCCCTTTGCCTATGGGTTTGATAGTAAGGTTGGGATTGGTGCAGAGATTGGGCAGCAGTGCATTCAGAGGGACTAAGTTTCCAGGAGGAGTGAGGAGTGCTGAAGTTGAGCTGGTTAATCTCATCAGCAATTAGAGATGAAAAGATCCAGGGCAGAGGACGAGGATGGAGACGGGGTAAGGTGCTGAAAGAGCTTGTAGCAGAGGGAAGTAACCAGCTGCTTCAAGAACTGCAAAGAGCCTGGCACTAGTACCCTTCCCTTTATTGGATATTATTAATTTTGTATCTCCTTCATAGCTTCGCTTCACTGGCCGTGACACAGAGCAGTGAAAAAATAGAAATGTTTAATGTGATTTCATCATGGCCCCTGACAAATCCCTCAAATGGCTTTACTTTCTTCTTACTAGTAATAATATTATGAACATGTAACCTTTTTTATACCATGGATCACTACGATTAAGCATGGGATCCGTGGACCCCAAGTTGGGAACCTCTGATGTAGAAAGTAAGTAGATCCTCTACACGAGCCCCCTTGTATATTACTTGGCTTTCATTCTTCTACAAAATCCTCTTTAAGTATTCATACATTTCATATCACTTGAGAAGAAATGCAGCTCAGCTTCCCAACCATGGTTCCTGGTGACATGGGGTTTGGGAAGTTTACCTAATGTTGCAGAGTCCAACAGAATGGTGACCTTACTCTCCCACATACTTGCAACAGAAGTAAAACACTTAATTCATCAAGGCCAACCCTCCCATCCAGCACCTCCAATCTCTTTTATCTGTTTTATCCAAGCTATTTAATCTGGAAGAAAGTCTTAATGCAAAACAAGTCTCTACAGGGCAATCACGCAAAACTCCAGAGCATCAATCTAATTTTGTTCTATTATACATTTTCAACAAGAGAATTGTTATCCAGAACTTTACATAATCCATCCTCTCAGTGTGTCTGTTCACTCCAAATTACATTCAGTCCTGTTCTATCAGTTCATTTCTGAGCTCTATTAAGAGTAATGTGTATTCATGGGCACATTTCAAAATTCCCTAGTCAAATATACAGCACCTTGGGGGTAATGTTGTAGCAACCAAGTGGGAACTACGTACAACCACATTTTCTTACTTATTTACACTAATTGGAACTACTTTGTAATTTTCTGGTCTTTCACATCAGGTACTCTAATAATATAAAGCGTGAGGGAAAAGATAGCCTTTGAAATCATCAGATCATTTCTTCTCAAGAATCCAGGTGTAGTTACTCATGGACTACGCTGCATTATGATCAGAAATTAAGGGAGCTAGGGCTTTACTCTTTGGAGAGAAGGAGGATGAGAGGAGACATGATAGAGGTATACAAGATATTCAGAGGAATAGATAGAGAGGACAGCCAGTGCCTCTTCCCCGGGGCACCACTGCTCAATACAAGAGGACATGGCTTTAAGCTTAGGGGTGGGAAGTTCAAGGGGGATATTAGAGGAAGGTTTTTTTTTTACTCAGAGAGTGGTTGGTGCGTGGAATGCACTGCCTGAGTCAGTGGTGGAGACAGATACACTAGTGAAATTTAAGAAACTACTAGACAGGTACATGGAGGAATTTAAGGTGGGGGTTATATGGGAGGCAGGGTTTAAGGGTCAGCACAACATTGTGGGCCGAAGGGCCTGTACTGTGCTGTACTATTCTATGTTCTATATTCTATGACCAACTACCACCATCTAATTCTACTAAATCCAACTATTTTCAATATGCAATTTGTCTTGTGTCCAAATCAGGACTGAGATTGTGCCCAGTTCCATCTCACAGTGATAAGGGGGTTAATGGCAAAAAAAAATTGGTATTTATTAGCCACTCCTGGTTTTACTGGAGAAGATATTGAGGACGGACCACCTTTTGCAAGCCCAGGTGCTCTCACAATACTGTTAAGGTCCCTAAGATTTTGATCCAGATATGAAGATGGGATGTTGATATGCATGTTTAAATCAAAATGGTGTGCCCCCTGAAGGGGAAACCGAAGGTGCAGGCTTTCTCATGCATCCGCTAAGTGATGGAGGTTGCAAATCTGGAAAATTCTACCCAAGCAACACACACACACACACACACACACACACAATACTGGTGGAACGCAGGCCAGGCAGCATCCATAGGAAGAAGCACAGTTGACGTTTCAGGCCAAGACCCTTCGTCAAGACTAACTAAAAGAAGTGATAGTAAGAGATTTGCTTCTTCCTATGGATGCTGCCTGGTCTGCTGCATTCCACCAGCATTTTGTGTGTGTTGCTTGAATTTCTGGCATCTGCAGATTTCCTCGTGTTTGCGAAGTTCTACCCAAGGCAGCCTAGCGAATTGATACATTTTATAGAGGGTACTTTTTATAGTGGCCACAGTATACAGTTGTGAAGGTAGTGAATATTTATGTTGGTGGATAAGGTGTTGATCAAACTACCATACTGAATGTTACTGAGTTTTCATTTACAGGACTAAAACCCATCCAAGTGCAGCCTTTCTAATATGATTTGGAAGCAATGAAAACTTCTGTCTGTAACTATAATTCCGCTCACACTCTGAAAGCATAAAGCTGAACAGCTGCTTAATGTTGTCTCTGAATCTGAATGGATCAAAACAAGAACCTTTAGGCAAAACTCTTGTTTTCCATTTACATTGTTATCCTGAAATATTAAAGGAATTTTGTTTTAAAACTGTGATACAGTACATTGAAATTATGTAAGGTTTCATTATTTTCAGGAGAACAGAACATTAGGGGAAACCAGGAATGGAGATTTACTGAAATCTGAATCATCATTTCAACACTAATGCCTTCCTTAAACCTTATCGTTGTAATCTCAAAAATGAAAGCTGAAAGCACAGAGAGCTGGGGCAGTATCTGTGGAGTGACCATTTCAGTTTGGTGAACTTTCTTGGGATACTGACTCAAGAAAAGTAACCATTTCCCTCTCTCTGGAGCTGCTCAGTTTCACTAGCTTTTTATTTCAAGTATCCGGCATCTGCAGTATTTTATTTATGCTGAAGCTTTATTCACTGTATGTCTCTGTGCAACATCTTCCACAATCATTTACTTCTCCACATCATGTAAAATATAAAAAAAATAACAGGCTGTTTATCTTCTTGTGAAGTGCATGCTAACAGATCAGCTCAGTTAGCCTTGTTTATCGATATATTTCATTGTGTCACTACATTGATTTCTTTCTTTCCTCCACCTATCTAATCTATTCTTAATAGCTGATTTTCTATCAACCCTAGTACGTAGTGCATTCAATGGCCTAACAACACCACAGCTTATAATATAAAATTCTTACGTTCAAATACTAATTCAGAAGCAATTTCCTTACTTGAGGGACCTTGAATCCGTTTCCATCTATCCAAATTCCTTCACAAATCTCAGTTGTTCACTGAAACCTGATTATACCTCTGAAGCTGTTACCGAATAGCGTAAAATAGACGTTGAACAACTGTATTACAGCAATCAGTTTATTTTAGTTACCTCCACCACTTAGGACAGGCTTGTAGTTATTGTACCCCAAGACACAACCTGCCCAGCAGTACATGTATTAAAATACGCACTCTATCTGAGCAAATAGACTGCCACAGAGGTTTTAGTATCTGAGATAGATACTAAAAATAATACATTCAGCACATTTTGTTATTTGGAAACAAGATGAATATGCCCCAGTAAAACAAAACAATCAAAATCATCACATGCAGCCTGTTGTGTTCGAGGCTCACAAACAGGAACACTGCCACATCAGCTTTCAAAAGCAGAAAAAAAACATATCTCCATTTTGGGATAATGAGAAGAAAAAAGTGAAATGCTTATTTATACTAGCAGGAAATGTTATGAAAAAAGCATGATTAACATAACAGCAGAATAATTCATTAATACCATTAATGCAAAAGTAAAAAGAACTTTCACTGCAGAACAGTCAAGGCTTTCTGCAAAACATCAATTGGTTTATAGTCTACATGATGGAAGTATTAATAAAAGTCCACGAATTAAATAAATCACCTTCCTTGATTAATACAGGACTGCCAGTCCTATTATATCAACATACTTCTATGCACAATGAACATCATGTTCTCTCTACATGGAAGTTCAATATTCAGCTTTAGTCTAAACTGCCTTCTGAAAGAGCTGCAGGGAGCAGCCAGATGCTCGCCATCACAGAGTCTAGGCATTCAACCCCATGTTGATAATCCCTTGGGTTAAACTCCATTTTGTTTGGTTTTTGCAGTGGTGCACAGCTAGATCAGTTCCAGTAAGTTGCAGGTCTTTACCTTTGACATGGCTCTGCAAGAATTTTCTGTCCTTGCCATGACTTTTACTTAGCTCACCGTAGTTATCCATCTTATACTTCCCTGGTTCTTCCAAACTCTACTTGCTGCCAAGAATACTGAAGCTAGCCTCAAGCACAGCGCTGGATCTTCAAACTTGCCTTGCTGTCTTTTCTAAGTTGGCTGAGCATTTCCAGATAGTGGGCACTTAACTCAGCACCATCTGTGTCATCATACTCTTAAGGATTTACTGTATCCACACCCCTCTATGCTCTCTTCCTCTCCACTTTCCAATTCATTGATTGCTATGCTGTCAAACTCACAGACAACTTTAAAGTGAGATGTACAATAAAGCCAAACACATACCTGCAAGAAATGCTTTCACATAAAGTCCTAAATGATTTTGCTTTAAGATGATCTACATTTGACATAGTTTGATTACAAGCTTGGAAAGAGCTCATTATTCAGATCCAGAGTTTGCTGTAATATATACAGCAGTGCAAAGAAAAGAAGGGAATGCAGAGGAACCAGCCGTGTTGTAGCTTGAGACACCCTTGTTCATGTTTTGCTTCACGTAGTTGAAATGCTGTGAAGGCTGTTTGTAATGCTGAAGCTGGCCCTCGCTGGGTGATCTTTGGGTACAGAGCACAGGCACATCATCAGCTGAAGACAGAAAGTGGAAAGAAGCAAATCCGAGTACTGCTCACAGCAACACAAGAGAGCACACCTTCCCCTTGCTTCCCCACCCCCCTCCCGACTCCAATTTACAACACAGCAATCACAATATGTTCCTGATTTCCGGTAGAGAAAAAATTTAGAGGGGTCTAACTATGTTACTGAGACTCCCTTAAAAAGACAGTATTTAGTCACCAACCCTGGTGAATTTTTCTTGCGGTTCCCACTGCAGGAAGGTTGCAGTTGATCACCTTGATTTGATTCCTATTAACACGATGATGAGAACCACCACTATCACAAAAAGGATCACAATGACCAGCATCTTTCGATTCTTCTTCTGATGTTGCTCAGCCTGTAAAATTAATTAGTAGATACCGGTTCAATAATCTTACAGCATCCTACTTATCTACAAGTCATATCACTCTTTGCACTGTAACTCTGATAGTTCTACAATAAAGGCAATCACTCACATACATGGAATCAAGGTTTGCAATTTGATGCAGGCAAACCAAAAAGAACACGCTCCCCTTGTGCCTTGCAATCCTGAATTTTAAGCAGTGACCCAATTAAATTTGTCTCCACTTTCCAGATGAACCCAACTCAAACACTACCTATAAATTTGCAGATGATGCCACTGTTGTTGGAAATTCTCAAATGGCGTACATGAGTGAGATAGATTAGCTGGTTGAGTGGTGTCATAACAACCTTGCATTCAACTTCAGCAAAACCAAGGAACTGATTGTGGATTTCAGGAAGGGGAAGTCAGGAGAACGCACAGCAGTCCTTATTGAAGAGTCAGCAGTGGAAAGGATGAGCAGCTTCAAATTCTTGAGTGTCAACATCCCAGAGGATTTATCTTGGGCCAACACACAGATGCAGTCATGGAAAAAGTAGGAGTGGCTCAACTTCATGAGGAGTGAGGAGTGAGGAGATTTGGTATGTCCATCTCTTACAAATTTCTGCAAATGACAGTGGAGAGCATTCTGACTGCCTGATGTGGAGGCTCCAATGCACAGGATTGCAAGAGACTGCAGATGGTTGCAGATTCAGCCAGATCCACGATGGGCACAGAATTTCCCAGCATCAAGGACATCTTCAAGAAAGCAGCATCCGCCACTAAGGCCCTCAGCACCCAGAACATGCATTCTTTCATTACTACCATCTGGGAGGAGGTGCAGGCGCTTGAAGACCTACACTCACCAAGTTTTAAGAACAGTTTCTTCCCCTCCATCATCAGATTTCTGAATGGTGCATGAACACTAACTTGTTATTCCTTTGGCTTTGCACTATTTTTTTTGTATTTTTTGTAAATTTTGTGCCTTTGCTCTGACTTACTGCTGCAAAATGACACATTTCATGTTATATGAGTTAGTGATAATAAACCTGATTCTGACTAGTTGGCATTCAGTTAGGCCAGCAGACCTGGGAGATCATCTGCCAGGTTTACAGGGAGGGAGGGAGGAAGCAAGTAAAGTTTGCAGGGGTCAGGACAGAATAGAACTGACAGAAATGAAGGATATCAGAGGCATTTCTTGGCAAGAATAGATAAGAAATAGGAGCAAGAGTAGGCCATCTGGCCTACTGAGCCTGCTCCATCATTCAATAAGATCATGGCTGATCTGGCCATACACTCATTGCCACCTACCTGCCTTTTACCCATAACTCTCAATTCCCCTACTATGCAAAAATCTATCCAACCTCGTCTTAAATATATTTACTGAGGTAGCCTCCACTGCTTCATTGGGCAGAGAATTCCACAGATGATGTGAATGTTTGGAGCCTGGGGAGGAAGGTACAGTTGTCAGAAACAGATGGGAGAGAGGATGAAAGCAAGTCTGTGGGATCAATGGTTTGGGGAAAGGGCAGAAATTATAAATGCTAGTGGCATGGGGAGGGATGAAACACAAAAATCAGAAAGTGGATGTGGCAAGGGGTAGAAGTTAGAAGGTTTAATTAATAGTAAAAGATATAATGCCTCGGGGTATCCTTTTTCATGAGTTTGGCTGATTTGAATCAGGTAATTGAATAAGGTGCAAACAGTTCTTATCTACTTTTAATTTTGATTATTTGAGAAAAACAGTCAGACAGAAAAATCTCACATGGCAATTAATTCCTGTCTCATAATATTTAATTGACTATCTCTATAACCAAGGCCACAGATACAAGGGAAAATAGAAATTTGCAAGTGACTCTACAAGACACAAAATGAACTGAGGGGATAGCTTCGCTCACTCCAACATTGAACTGATTCCACAAAATATGGACTCACTTTCAAGGACTCTACAACCCATGTTCTCAATATTTATTACTTTTTTTTATTTGTACAATGTGTTGCCTTTTGCACATTGGTTGTTCATCCATCTTTGTTGTGTGCAGTTTTTCATTAATTCTATTATCTGTATTTACTCTGCAAGAAAGTGAATTCCAGGGTAGTAACACACATCAAAGTTGCTAGTGAATGCAGCAGGCCAGGCAGCATCTCTAGGAAGAGGTACATCGACGTTTCGGACTGAGGCCCTTCGTCAGGACTAACTGAAGGAAGAGCTAGTAAGAGATTTGAAAGTGGGAGGGGAAGGGGGAGATCCAAAATGATAGGAGAAGACAGGAGGGGGAGGGATGGAGCCAAGAGCTGGACAGGTGATTGGCAAAGGGGATATGAGAGGATCATGGGACAGGAGGCCCAGGGAGAAAGAAAAGGGGGAGGGGGGAAAAACCAGACGATGGGCAAGGGGTATCGTCAGAGGGACAGAGGGAGAAAAAGGAGAGAGAGAGAGAAAGAATGTGTGTATATAAATAAGTAACGGATGGGGTACGAGGGGGAGGTGGGGCATTAGCGGAAGTTAGAGAAGTCGATATTCATGCCATCAGGTTGGAGGCTACCCAGACGGAGTATAAGGTGTTGTTCCTCCAACCTGAGTGTGGCTTCATCTTTACAGTAGAGGAGGCCGTGGATAGACATATCAGAATGGGAATGGGATGTGGAATTAAAATGTGTGGCCATTGGGAGATCCTGCTTTCTCTGGTAGTATATGGTGACGTATATGTACCTTGATAATAAATTTATTTTGCACTAATGGAATTACAACAATGGAGAAATAATCAAGTAAAATAAGTGGGCTAGATGTAATAAAATATCAAACACAAATTTTCTTTAAAAAGAAGTCCAGGATGATTTGTTCCACTTGAGTACTATGGTGCTGAAGTAGCTGATGGTGTTGCTGGTTAAGGCATATTTTATCTAAGAGATTCTACTACGTGCATAACAGACCTGTGTAATTATATTTTGACAAATAAATCTGAGGGGTTGTCCAAAGAGTATTACCTTCTGGAGTTGCTGTAAGCCCTCTTCTGTTTTAATACAAGATTGTTCAACATTATAATCAATTCGATCCAAGATGGTCCCCTAAAAACAAACACAGAGATATTGAGATGGCTACCAAATTAATAGAAATTTTGCCATCAGACTCAAGAAATTCTGTGCTCTGTCAGAGTCTATGCAAACAATGCAACACACTAACCAACAGGAAATGCAGTGCAGTTGTTCTAAAACACCAGTAACTTCAAACAGTGACATGTTTTAGAAAAGAATTAATGGAACTAAAACAATGTGGCAGAATAATTCCCTCCGGATTGGGGATTGCAGCAGCATCGTGTTGCCACTGCCACTCTGCACGTGACTCCGATAACTGGCCTTCCTGACATCAGAGCTCTGCTTATTTTGAGGAGAAATCCTGGCATCCGCTCAGTCCACAGCTTTTGGAGAATCAGTGGTGCACGAAAAGATTTGTAGGTGTGATGTAAAAGGACGACTATGACTCTTCCAGCTGATCAATTGCAAACTAAGCTTTTTTAAAATGTTAACATAGAACAGTAGAAGAGTACAGACACTTTGATCCATGATGTTGTGCCAACTTTTTAATCTATTCCAAGATTATTTTAACCCTTCCTTCCCACATAGCCCTTTACTTTCCTTCCATCTATGTGTCATATCTAAGAGTGTGGTAAAGAGGCCTCTATCACCACCCTGGCAACATGTTCCACACATGTACCACCCTGTTAAAAAAAAAAAAATTACCTCTGACATACACTCAAATTTCCCCAATCACTTTAAAATTAAGTCCTCTTGTATTAGCCATTGTGGCCCCAGGAAAAAGGCACTCTATGCCTCTTATATACCTCTATCAAGTCATCCTCCTTTGCTCCAAAGGGAAAAGCCCTAGCTCAGTCAACCTTGCCTCATAAGACATGCTCTCTAATCTGGGCAGCATCCTGGTAGCACACACAAATTGCTGGAGGAACTCAGCAGGTCTGGCAGCATCATCAATAGTTGATGTTTCAGACTGAGACCCTTCATCAGGACTGGAAAGGAAGTTGGAAAAAGCCAGAATAATCCTGATAAATCTCCTCTGCACCCTCTCTACAGCTTCTGCGTTCTTCCAACAATGAGGTGACCAGAACTAAGCAAATTGTTCTTCCAAACTACTCACCTGCTCCACTATCATGGTCGCCAGCTCCCTGAAAATTTCATTCAAATCTGAGATTGACTGCACGATTTGTCGAATCTCCTTCTCTCGTTCTTCAACCATCAGCGTATTCTCTTCCACCAGAAGTAACTGATCATTTGTAAAACCCTGTCAGAACAACTGAGTATGAATAAAAGGCCAGCATATGAAACTCAACTTAAAGCACAGAGCAGGGCACTTTATTAAAAACATTAAGACTCCACAATATTTCAAACATCAAGACTACCTTTCAAATCACACAAATAGTAATGTACAAGTGCTCGGGAGATAGTAGTGGTACATATGAACGCACAGCTTCCACAGTCACCCACAGTCAAACACACACGGAAGATTTACCCCAACATCAGAACTTTTAGCCAAAGTTTAGACTGGATAACTGAGAATTCAAATTAATCGTAAAATTCGAATTATGTAATCCGATAAAAGCATGATATTTGAGAAGGAGGAACTAAAGTCAGATGTATCAGTATTACAGTGGAGTAAAGAGAATTACAGAGGCACAAGAGAGCAGCTGGCCAGAATTGATTGGCAAAGAACACTGGCAGGGATGACAGCAGAGCAACAATTGCTAGAATTTCTGAAAGCAATTCGGAAGGCACAGGATATATACAACCCAAAGAGGAAGAAGAATTCTAAAGATAAGATGACACAACCATGGATAACAAGAGAAGCTAAAGCCAACATAAAAGCCAAAGAGAGGGCATATAATAGAGCAAAAATTAGTGAGAACTTAGAGGATTGGGAAGCTTTTAAATACCAACTGAAGGTAACTAAAAAAAATCATTAAGAAGGTAAAGATGGAATATGAAAGTAAGCTAGTTGACAGTATTAAAGAAGATACCAAGTTTCTTCTGATACGTAGAGTGTAAAAGAGAGGCAAGAGAAGATATCAGATCGCTGGAAAACCATGCTGGAGATGTACTAATGGGGATAAGGAAATGGCCGACAAACTGAGTAAGTATTTTGCATCAATCTTCACTATGGAAGACACTAGCAGTATGGTGGAAGTTCCAGGTGTCAGGGGGCATGAAGTGTGTGAAGTTACCATAACTAGAGAGAAAGTTCTTGGAAACTGAAAGGTAGGTAAGTTACCTGAACCAGATAGTGTACACCCCAGGGTTCTGAAAGAGGTGGCTGAAGAGATTGTGGAGACATTAGTAATGATCTTTCAAGAATCACTAGATTCTGGAATGATTCTGGAAGAATGGAAAATTGCAAATGTCACTCCACTCTTCAAGAAAGGACACAGCAGAAGAAAGGAAGTTATAGGCCAGTTAGTCAGACCTCAGTGGTTGGGAAGATGTAGAAGTCCATTGTTAAGGATGTGGTTTCGGGGTACTTGGAAGCACATGATAAAATAGGCTGTAGTCAGCATGGTTTCCTCAAGGGAAAATCTTGCCTGACAAATTTGTTGGAAGTCTTTGAAGAAATAACAAGCAGGATAGACAGAAGAGAATCAGTTGATGTTATGTGCATGGATTTTCAGAAGGCCTTTGAAAAGGTCCCACACATGAGACTGCTTAACAAGCTACAAGCCCATGATATAACAGGAAAGATTCTAGCATGGATAAAGCAGTGGCTGATTGGCAGGAGGCAAGAGTGGGAATAAAGGGAGCTTTTTCTGGCTGGCTTCCAGTATCTAGTGGTGTTCCACTTGGGTCTGTGTTTGGACCGATTCTTTTTCTGTTATATGTCAATATTTGAATGATGGAATTGATGGTTTTGTTGCAAAGTTTGCAGATAATACGAACATAGGTAGAGGGGCAGGTAGTTTTGAGGAAATAGGGAGGCTACAGAAGGACTTAAACAGATTAAGAGAATGGGCAAAGAAGTGGCAGACGGAATACAGTGTCAGGAAATGTATGGTCATGCACTTTGATAGAAGAAATGAAAGCACTGACTACACAAAACTGAGGAGCAAAGGGATTTAGGAGTCCTTGTGCAGGATTCTCTAAATGTTAATTTGCAGTTGAGTCGGTAGTGAAGAAGGTAAGTGCAATGTTAGCATTCATTTCAAGAGGACTAGAGTATAAAAGCAAGAATGTAATGTTGAGACCTTATAATGCACTGGTGAGGCCTCACTTGGAGTACTGAGAGCAGTTTTGGGTCCCTCATCTTAGAAACAATGTCCTGAAACTGGAGAGGTTTCAAAGGAGGTTCACGAAAATGTTTCCAGGATTAAACAACTTGTCATTTGAAGAGTGTTTGATGGCTCTGGGACTGTATTCACTGGAATTTAGAAGAATGAGGGTAACTTCATTGAAACCTATCGAATGGTGAAAGGCCTTATCAGAGACAGTACATGTGGAGAGGATGTTTCCTATGGTGGGTGTGTCTAAAACCAGAGGACACAGCCTCAAAATAGAGAGGTGTCCTTTTCGAACGGAGATGAGGAGGAATTTCTTTAGCCATAGAGCGGGGAATCTAGGGAATTTGTTGCCACAGGCAGCTGTGGAGGCCAAGTCTTTACATATATTTAAGGCAGAGGTTGATAGATTCTTGATTGATCAGGGCATGAAGGGATACAGGGTTGGGGGAGGGAGGCGGGAGATTGGGGCTTAGTGGGAAAATGGATCATGATAAATAGCGGAGCAGACTCGATAGGCCAAATGGCCTAAAGCTGCTCCTATATCTTGTGGTCTTATGCAAATTTCTAAAAGCCAGTTTAAGCATATTTCCCCTTAAGATCTAATGTGCTGTACCAGAACCTTTACATTGATGACTTAATAGTTTTATTGTATACCTGGCAGATAATCTAAACACAAAGAACGTTATATGCTCTGCCTAAATGACCATAACTATATGACCCACATCAACCAGTAAATTCTTTTGCTGCTACCTCAGCTCTCTGCTTTTGGATCCAGGTGTGTAAGTCAGGTGCAAACCAAAAGAAAGTTGCTCGAAGTTTGCTAAAACCTGCTCCTACAATGACTAGAATTTTACTGTATATTGCAAGGAGCCAGGCCAACAGATTTAAGTAGATTAAAGTAGATCATGTGAACCAGCAAATCAAAAACAAAATATTAGAGCTCATCTCACACAATATAGAAACATCTGTTAACCATTATAAAGGCTCTACCATTACACAGACCCCCTGTTATGCAGCTCTTTGACACAGGGCTCTTATTTTAAAAGAGTGGCGTCAACTACAATATTATCTTCTATGCCAAAGTCAAGGTCAACTCCCAGTTCAGAAACTTGAATGCCAAGTTCTGACCAACACCTTGGTTCATTACTGACAGAGTACTACATTCTCTAAGCGGCCATCTTTCAGTTAAGATCGTTAGGCAATGCTCCACTACTTTTTCTTTTAAATGGGCATTTGGAGTTCTGGCAAGGTTTTCCTCACTTAGCATAATTTGGATTTTATTCACCTGCTGCATGTCGATTTGCTGTGTTTAAATTGGATTTACAGCTGGACAACAAAGTAATTGACTGCCTGCAAATGAGATTGCTCTGAGAGCTTGCCCGAACACAACGGGCCACTTCATGAAGGATAGCAATTCACCTTTCCACAAGGTCAATATGAACCAGTTAACTTTCAAAGACATAACTTTCTGGTTTACTTATTCTGATAGAGCTTTTTACACCCACAGATTTTTCTTCAAACTGAATTCTCAACCAGCATTGGTGGGAATTTACAAATACGAGAATATCTGCAGATGTTGGAAATTCAAGGCAACACACACACAAAATGCTGGAGGAACTCAGCAGGCCAGACAGCATCTAAGGAAAAGAGTAAACAGTCAACGTTTCAGGCCGAGACCCTTCATCAGAACTACTGACTCTCTACTCTTTCCATAGATGCTGCCTGGCCTGCTGAGTTCCTCCAGCATTTTGGTGGGATTTTAGCATGCATTCTCTGGATGACTAATCCATAGGCAGACCTTGTCATATAGGCTGTCATCTTCAGCATCATCCATTAGTGGCACCGATGTTTCAAAGAAATGTTTGGACCTTTCTTCTCGATTCTTCAAACCTATGACATAAAACAAAACTTCTGTTACTGGAAGGGAGCAAGCCTGCAAAACAAAACATAAAAATGAAGAATTTTTAAAACAGTTGATAGGTCAAATAACATCTGTGGAGCGGAAATGTTAACATTTCAGGTCAATGAGTTTATTTGTTTCCCACTCCCCAACCTGCTGGTTTTTTCCACTATTTACGTCCTATTTACTGACACCAAGGGTAATTTTACTGTCTTGAAATCCATTTGATGATTCAGCACAGGATCATATTTGAGGCAAAGATTTACAAGCAGCACTGCAAACTTCCCTGGTATTCTTCTCCAATTATCCCCAGCTCTCCCAGACAAGGTTGATCTTTCAGAGACACCAGTGATGGTGCCATGCAATCCCGCACCCATTCCGATGAGCACAATTGGGCAATAAATGTCAGCAAATAATTCTACAAAGACTGCATCACAGTCAAACCTATTTTGTCGTTTGCCCACTACATACACATTCTACAGAATACAGGGGATAATCTTGGATATTTCGTCCTCACTCCACCCAAGACCAGCACGCTAAGAAATCACGAGATTTCACCATGAAGGTGAATCTTCAGACTTGCATCATGCCAGATGTGAATAACAAGTAAAACAAAGCAATAATTGTGGGTCTCCGAGCAATGGGGGCCTGGCACACACTGTACACATTGTTCCTAAAGATTTCATTCAAAATATCCAAATTCACGTGAAGATTTCTTGCATTTGTAAACTGAAGTACAAAACTTCAAAAACAAAATATAAATGGAACATTTATAAGAGGGATGAAGGCAAAAAAAAAACCAAAAACCTGCTAATGCTGGAAATCTGAAATAAAAACAGGAGATGTTGAAAGCACTCAACAGGTCAGTCAGGAAAGAGAAATGGAGTTGAGATCCTTCATCAGAACAGACCAACAATGGGTCCTCAACTTTGAAGCACTTACTCAGTTTCTCCATCCACAGACACTGCCTGATTTCCATTAGTTGGAATAATGCGTTCGTTTCAGGGTATCAGACTTTAGTACCCCTGGACAAACTTGCCAGAAAGATATGCATATGTAGAACCTCAATGAAGAGGTCTGATCTGCAGAACCTGCAATGCCTTCTGGCAGATATTTAATGGATCTGTAAAATTATGAAGGGTTTTGATACGGTAACCAAAGAGAAAACTGGCAAGAAATCGGCAGGTGGCGATTAAAAATGTAAAATAATTAGCAAAATCCAGATGAGAACTTTCTACAGCAACTTGTATAAAGGTAAGGGAAGATTATAATAACTCAGAAATAATCTCAACTATCAGCAATAAAGACATTTTGCAAATAATGAGAAAGTTAAAGATGCAGGGCAAATTAAATAACATTTTCAAAGAGCTGATCCAGTCACAACGGAGCACCTCTCTTTGTGCTTTAGGATTCAGTTGCCTACAAATTCACCTCCAGTCAGTAGTGATAAATACTATACAGTAGTAGCGGCCCACCACCACTACCTGCTGCCACTGATCAATGAGTTTAGTTGTACTAATCAAACATGAATTTCCAAGCACATGCCAATACATACTTTATACAAGAGCAACTGACAAACCAAATCAGAAAAAGAGCTTCCCAGAGCATTGTGCTGCTTGTCAACAGTTAAGCTAACACAATTAACCTCAGCCAATTTTTAGTCTGCATGTTACACTTGGCCCTGCTTCTAAATCCAAGAGATAGTACAAGTAAATACAATCCTTTCCGCTGTTGTAGAAAACATTGATCACATGACACCCTTACGCACTGGGAGGCCAATCAGATATGTAAGTGCTTTTTAGATCAAAGCATTTCCCCTCTCCTTGAATGCTTACGTTTCAGATAAGAAGACTGGGCATGTCGAAAGTTAGTTGACAGATCCTGAAGAGCTTGTGCAAGAGAAGAAATTACATTTCGAAGGACCCGCTCCTCCTGCTCTGTGCAGTTTCGCCCTTTGCTCTGCAGATTCTGCACTGAGCGCTGACATCGGTGGAACATCTAGAGAAGGAGATAGAATTGTAGAAAGGTGAGGACATCCAATCTTCCATCCAGAACCAACAACACACTATAACTCATAAAAAAAATGTATGGACACACAGCCATGGCTCTACTTAATCCTTGGATTAGTTATTGAAGTGTCTGCACCATGTTCTATCATCTCTTTTACTCTCAATTTTTATAGTGATGATGTCTCATACAAGTTTGAAGAAATGCAAAATGCAAAATACCTAAAAAAAATCATAAAAACCGGCTTTACTGGTTTTTTTCGCAATTTTTTTAAGCTAGTGTAATGTCACAGTTGTCTCACAGTTCCAGCAACCCAGGTTCAATCCTGACCCTGTGGAGTTCTCCTGGTGGCTATATGCGCTTCCTCCAGGTACTCTAGTTTCCTCCCACATCTCCAGGGCATGTGGAATGGTAGGTTAATTCACCACTGTGAATTGCTGTAGTGTTGGCATCAGTGGGGTGGAGTTGATGGGTACATGGAGTAAGTAACGTCGGCCTGATACAGATGGCTGCTTGAATGTCAGCTTGAACTTAGTAAGCTAAAGAGTCAGTTTCCATGATTGTCCTGTATTAATGCACGGTTGCAGCACTGGCGTTTGAAATTTACATACACAGCACAGTAACAGGCCCATCCAGCCCATGCCGCCCAATTATATCCATGTGACCAATTAACATGTCCCGGAGGAAACCCACAGGGTCACAGAGCGAATGTTTAAAACTACTTCGAAACAGCAGGAATTGAACCCGGTGTCTAGTGTTGTTATAACTGTAATTGTACAAAACACCTTGCATTGAAATATGCACAACTCAGAATATTAGTCTATACTCAATCTTTTGATTCCTTACTTTGTATGTAGGCTTAACAATATTTTCCCACAATCAATCCACTATCCACACTGGCTCCCATCCCCTGCAACTCTAATTTAAATCACATTCCTGTGCAGCACTCGCAAACCTTCCCACAAGGATATCGGTCCCCTTCCAGTTCAGGCGCAAACCATCCCTTCTGTAAAGGTCTCACATTCCCTGAGAGCCCAATGATCCAAAAGTCTGAAGCCCCTTCCTCCTGCACCATCTCCTCAGCCACGTGTTAAATTGTATGATCTTCCTGTTTCTGGCCCCACTAGCACATGGAGCAGGTAGCAATCCTGAGACCACAACCCTAGAGGTCCTGTTCTTTAACTGAGCACCTAACTCTCTGAATTCACTTTGCAGGACCTCGTCACCCTTCCTACCCATGTCAGTGGTATTAACATGGACCACGACCTCTGGCTGCTCACCCTCCCGCGTAAGAATGCTGTGGACTCTAAGCGAGATGTCCCAGACCCTGAAACCCGGGAGGCGATATACCATCTGGGAATCTCATTCTCGTGCACAGAACCTCCCATCTGTACTCCTGACCAATGAATCCCCCATCACTACAGTGTGCCTCTTCTCCCCCTTCCCTTCTGAGCCACAGAGCAAGAGTAAGTGACAGAGACCTGGCTACTGTGGCTTTCCTGCACCAGGTCACCACCACTGCCAAACAGTACCCAAACCAGCCTACCTGTTGCTGAAGAGAATGGCCACGGGGGTACTCTGCACTGGTTGTCTACCACCTTTCCCCCTCCTGACGGTCACCCTGTAACCTGTATTCTGCACCTTGGATACTGGTACCTCCCCGTATGCCCTGTCGATCAACCCTCAGCCTCCCGAATCATTCGGCGTTCATCCAGTTCTGGCTCCATCTCCTTAACACAGCCTGAAAGGAGGAGCAGCTGGAAGCACTTCTTGTAAGTGTGGTCGTCAGGGGCACTGGAGATTTCCCTGCTGACCCACATCCTGCAAGAGGAGCATTCCACTATCCTGCCCAAAATCCCCTCTGTACGAAGAAAGAAAGAAAGAAAGAAAATCAACAACAAAAAAACACTAGCCACAACCTCCACCTCTTCTCATCGAAGCCTCTATGTCGCAAAGCCTGAACTCTCCACTCTACCACTGGCCACTCTACTGAAATCTAACTTCTTTTATTGCCAAGTGCCTAATTATGCAACATCTCCAATGGAACTGTGATGCACAAAATGTCCCAGCTGCCCCCAATCACTTATTCTGAAATCTCTCTCCCACTACACAATGCAATGTCTCCAACGGATCTGTGGTGCATAGAATGTCCGCACTGCCTTGCTCACTTCTTTTGAAATCTCTCTCCCACTATGCAATCCAACTTTCCAAAGGATTTGTGGCGCCCAGAATAATGCAAATTCTGTGTACACCTTCCTAACACTTAGGTACAGCTGTAATGGGTTTGGCAGAACTGAGGAATAAGCAGATATTTGCAGCAGTAGTAAAAAGATGCAGAGCACTGCAAATGACAAAAGCTATACATACAAGCCAGATATCCTAGCTCATGCACATATTAGCTACATTATTGACTTGCATGGCATGTTAAGTCTGACTTTAAAAAAAGTCAGCTAAGGAACACCTTACAGGTTCAACGGCTTATGAGGTTCTACAATGGCTTTCCAAATGAGGGTCACATCATGCTCCCTTTTCTCACCTACGAAGCATCTCCCCTCTATTGCTGCTTCCTCAGTTTTCCCTACCTGAGTTATTTCCTGGGTAGTGATTTCTATTGCGTGCTCCTCCGCAGTGCTGTCATCCAACGTGGGTCGGTTCAGGTACTTGTCATGTAAGCTGGCGAGCTCCTTCATCTTCTGCTTTATTCTAGTGATGTCAAACTGAATCTAAAGGGGTGGGGAAGAGAGGTAAATCAAACACATTAAATGTCATCGCACAGCTACTCTCTGCCTGCCTCCTTGACCAACCCCTCCATCAATGAATGATCTGACAGGTACCTCCTGAATTAGGTTTCCACTCTTCTGACAAACTGAAACACAAAGCAAAGAACATCTTATAGGGACAAGGAAGAATATTGCTCGTAACCCTTCTCACCGTCTGTGGCTGGGGTCCACATCATTCTCTAAAGACTTACCTCCACTGTCGATTTGCAACGGAATTTTCATGCATAATTCTTTCCTATCCAGCAGAAGCTAAAGATTGTTTTTACATTTCTACGTATCTGAGATCCCCCAGTTTCTTACACTGCCCACCTGCAAACAATAACTCCATAATTCAAAAACCTACTAGATTCAATCAGTAGCTAGAGAACACACACAAAATATTGGAGGAACCTAGCAGGTCAGGCAGAATCTACAGAAAGAAATAAACAGTTGACGTTTCAGGCTGACACCCATCATCAGGACTGGAAAGGAGGGGCACGAGCCAGAATAATAAACTGGGGGGAGGGGAAGTTGTACAAGCAGGCAGGCCATAGGTGAAGGAGAAGCTGTGTAATTGAGGGGGACACTGGGTGGGGGAGGACGGGGGTAAGAAATGTGAAGCTGGGAGGTGAAAAGTGGAAAAGGTAAAGGGCTGAGAAGAAATCTGGTAGCATTCTCCCTACTCAACAACTGAATGATCAGAGGGAGTCTCCTCATTCATTGAACCTAACAAATATAGTGTTCAGTCTCCTCATGGCTTGACGCATTGCAAAGTGGCTTGACACATAGCAGAGAGAATCTCATCATGGCCTGACATGTACCAAAGGAGGTTTCCTCATGGTCTGGCACATGTACCGCAAGGAGACTCCCCATTCCCTGTCACGGGAGTGGAGTGGTTAGCACAACGCTATTGCAGCTCAGGGCATCAGAGTTCGAAATTCAATTCCCGAGTGGTTCGTTTGAAAGTTTGTACATTCTTCCTGTGTGCACATGGGTTTCCACTGGGTACTGCGGTTTCCTCCCACCATACAAAGACATACTGGTTAGTAAGTTAATTGGACATTGTAAACTTCCCTGTGACTAGGCTAGTGTGAAGTAGGTGGGTTGCTGGATGGCACAGCTCATTGAGCCAGAAGGGCCTGTTCTGCACCCTCACTCTAAATAAATAAATAAATAAATACCAATCACAGAAATTTTCCCCATTTCATAAAATATGCGCTGATCAAGTCTCCCCATTCACTGATGCGCACTTGGTAGGGTGAACATCCTCACCTTCTGATACACCAGGAAGTCTCCGTATTCTCCAACAGAGATTCATCCTATTATAGCCTGATCAAAGACTCCCACTTCCTGAAAGAGAACTCTCCCTTGAATGGTTATAGCAAGACACCATCTCTTCCACCCTCTCACATGCCTGATTTTGGAAAGCTTTCTCATTCCCTATCAGAAGCCGACATATAAAATCAGTTGATTACACCTCCTTTCCTCTCTCTTTCTTCTCCCACCAGTCTCTCACACCAAGTAGCTTTGAACATTCACGAACTGGCACTTGACAATTTTCCCAGTAAAGCGGAAGCTGTGTCAGCCAGGGATTACTCCTCACTTACTTGTTCCGCTCCATCCACCCATTTAGGAGGCAGTCTCTTACTGACACCAATGGCAGCTTCTGGATCCAAGCTGATTCCCGACACCAAGGCCATGCGATCATTGGCAATCTGTTAACAAGGCAAATACACAATTAGTGCCCTCTTACCACGTGTCAGACAAATACCAGTGCTTTCTAGCTGCATATCCCTTCCAGTGTGATCGATCCTAGGGAATTCTTACTATTAATGTAGTTTTATCTTACTTCAATCAGATCAATCACTTAACTGGATTAGTAGTGTTTGTGCATAGAAAGCTCCAAATTACACAATATGGCTTTCAGCACATTATTACACTTCAAAGCTTTATGCATTACCACAAAACCAGCCATTGACAGTGAAAGAAATAGCAAATGTCAAGAACAGTGCAAGTTATGGGTGGTAGGGCTCAGAAACAGTTCAGACTTCAAAGGCTGGATATATTCTGTACCAATATTCCTACTACACCCATTCCCTAAGGAAAACTAAATGACTTGTTTGAAAGAATTTCATCACAGTTCATTAAGTGGCCACAGTAATTTAGTTTATGACCAAGTCAAAGTTTATTACATTACACCACAGATAAAAGCTGAGGAGAGTTTTCAGAATGTAACCATATTTTAATTCAATGGTCCAAAAAGTCTGGGATTAACTAAGATCACCCCTCATCTCCAAACATTTCAATTTTGTCAACTCTCTCAGCAGAACTCAAAATGATGCTGCACTGTGATCCCCTAGAATCTCTGAGGCCATGCTCTCCATTTTTCAAACCACTATAGATGGAATGTAGTATCTGATTCACTGGAAGAGTCACAATCTTTGGCCCAAACACCTTCATCTTCCAATAATCCATAATATTCAATTAATCCCAGTTTAAAATCCATTTACAAGTACCTTTGATGTTTTTCACCTCAGTGAAGATATTTTTATTACAAGAATTTTAGACCCTAATGAATATTTGCAGCTTCTTTGATTGCAATGTTTAATACAATTTAGATTCACTTATCCTTTTTAGATTCTTTCTAGACTGGAGAAACTGTCTTTTTTCCTTAATACTCAACTGCGCTTAATGTCTCAGTCCATTTCTATATTCCATCCAACATCTAACGGATTATCTTCAAAGCAAGGCAAGTAAAAGGAAATCCAAAACTCACAGGAATGCAAGACACCAAATCATGAAGCAATTTCTAGAAATAGTCTTCCGGTTAGTCAGCGAAATATCCCCACATTCTCAGATAGTGTGAAGACTCTACTATTAATCTGTAGGATCCATTTTCCCTCAACTAATTTAATTCCATTGCCAGTTCATTCGCTCAAGCATTATTCCATATACAGGGGACAAAAAAAGACTATTAAAATAATTAGAAACTTTCTTATGCTCAAAACTCGGGCAACTATGTTCTATGAGGCTTCTTTAATGGAAGTGCAATATTCATACAAGCCCTTGTAACACAACTTAACCTTGGAAAGCAATAAAAGATGGATTTTCAGATATATGTCAAATAGCCTCCTCCTTTATGGCGAAGAAATATGAATAAATAAGAATACACAGGGTAGGACCCCGGCGACAGAATTCCAGTGAATGAATTACAAAAAAAACACAGTATCATTAGTGTATCAATCAGCCTATCTAGTATTTGCTGACTCTTATAAGAGTGACACAATAGCACCCCAAATTACATTCACTCTCAAGTATCATACAATTAATGTTCAAAAATTCCAATTAATTCTGTTCGCTCATTTTACTCAACGTGGACACAGCTGGCAAAGCCAAAATTTATAGCCCATTTCTAATGGCAGCCAGTTGGTGGCGTAGTGGCATCAGCGCCGGACTTCGGAGCAAAGGCTCCCGAGTTCAAATCCAGCCGACTCCCTTGCACACTTACCATTCATGCTGGGTTGAGCGTCGAGCTAGCAACTCGGCCTTGTGAAAATAGGAAAGCCTGCTAAAAAAAACGCCATCGTGACGGCGTACCGATGACTCCACTCGGAGTCGAGGGCTTTCTTCTTCTTCTCTAATGGCACTTAATAAGGTGATGGCAAGTCATCTGCTTGAAACACAATGATCCTTGGAGAGGAAATCATAGGTAGCTGCCTTTGTCCTTCTTTATATAAAGACTATAAGCTTGGGGAAGTAGTCTTAATTAGTGGTTGCACTGCATTTCACAAATGGTACACCCTAAGCAATGATATACCAGTAAAGGGAGGAATGCATGTTTAGGTAGTGGATGGACCTTCAATCAAGGATAGTGCTTTGGAACTACATTATCTGAGCAATTCAATCACGCTGCCATCCTTTGAGCCCTAGTGATGGGGAAGAAAACTGGGGTGAGGAACTCACTGCCAATACCAACGTCTGAACTTTCTTAAAGACAAAGCATTTCATGGGCTAGTCCAATCAAGTTTTTGGTCAATGGCGACCTCTAGAAAGTTGTTTGGGGGCACTTGGCATTGGCCCTACTTGGAACTAGTCATTTTCTGGCACTATTAAGGCACAAATATTACTTGTCATTTATCAGCTGATGCTTATACATTGCCTGCACCTTGCTGCATGCAGAGACAGATTGGTTCAGTGGCCAAGAAACTGTGAATGAAATTTAACTCTGTACAATCAAAAGCACACATCCTCTCTTCTGACCTGATATCATAAGGAAAGTCATTAATGAAGCAGTTGAAGATGCTTGGGCCTGGAAATATATCCCCATTCATTCACTGTTGCTAGGTCTAAATTCTAGAAGTCTATTCTTGACAGTCACTACATTTTCACTTCCTGAATTATCACTGTCCACTGCATGTTTTCTGGAGGAATGCAGGATTGTCAACTAGTCATTAGGAACCATTGAAGCAATATTCTGGGAGTGGGGGTGACTGATCAACAAACAAAACCACCTTCTACTGTCCAATGTACAAGTCCAGCATTGGTCATTAATGATGTCCATTGACTTTGGTTTTACTTGGATTCCCTGGTAATGCACTCAGTCAAACATCGCCCTGGTGTTGACAGCTGTCACTCTCATCTCCCCTCTGACATTCAGCTTTTCAATCCATGCTTGGACCAAGACTGTGATGGTGAAAGCAAAACTGGGCATTGGTGAGCAGCTTATTAAGACAAGAGGTAGGCCATTTGGTCTTTAAGTCTGCTCCATCATTTGATCATGACTGATTTATTTCCTCTCTCAATCCCATTCTCCCGTCTTCTCCCCATTAACTTTGATGCTCTTACTAATCAAGAATGTATCAACCTTCCCTTTAAAACTATCCAATGACTTGGCTTCCACATCCATCAATGGCAATGAATTGCACAGATTCATACCCTCTGACTAAAAATAGTCGCCCTTGTCTCTGCTGTAAAGGGAGATGCTTGTATTCTCACATCCTAGACTCTTTCACCTTGGAAACACCCTCTCCATGCCTACACTATGAAGGCCTTTCAAGACTGGGTAGGTTATTGACGAGAAAATGCAATTTCATAGCACTGTTGACAATGCCTTTCATCACCTTGATGAGGATTGAAAGTAGACTTGGTAGCATTTAGTCTGATGGAATTAATCCTGCTTAGTATGAGCAGTTTTCCAGATTGTCAGGTAGATGCCTATGCTGTAATTATACTGGAGCAATTTGGCTAGGGGTACGGCTAGTACAGGAGTGCAGGTTTTCAGTACTACATTAAAGATGTTCTCAATTACATGGTCATTCCCGTCTCTAACACTCTGGGCGATTTCATGATATTATGTGGAATAAATCAACTGCCTAAGGACTGGCTTCTGTGGTGGTGGGGATCTCAGGAGGAAGCAGATGGTTTACCCAGTCAACACCTGGTTGAACTTGGTTGTGAATGTTTCAGCCTAATCTTTTGCACTCACTGGTGGTTCTATGATTATTGAGGGGGGTATTCCACCCCAGCCCCTTTTGTTTAGCTGCTTATGTATTCATTGCCATTCATAACTAGTTGAATTACTTGGTTCTACAATGTAGTAAACATTCAATCAAGACTGCAATTTAGCTTCTAGTTTTTACTATGTTTCTACTCCCAACATGCCCTTTGAAGCCCTCACTGAAGTAAATGTAGAGTCTGAAAATATAGCTTATGGGCAGTGCATTCCACATCATAATCATAATGTAAAAAAAATTACAATAGGCCTACAGCACATGCAACCTCACTGATTCTCCATTCGGCCATGGACCACCTGAACAACAGCAATACCTACGTCAGGCTGCTGTTTATTGATTACAGCTCAGCACTCAACACCATCATAACCTTAATCAACAAACTCCAAAACCGGGCCTCCGTACCTCCCTCTGCAACTGGATTTTTCACTTCCTCATCGGGAGACCATAGCTAGTGTGGATCAGAAATAACATCTCCCCCTCACTGACAATCAACACTGGCACACTTCAAGGATGTGTGCTTATTAGCCCACTGCTCTACACCCATGACTACGTGGCTAGGCACAGCTCAAATGCCATCTATAAATTTGCTAATGACACAACTGTTAATGGGAGAATCTCAGATGGTGACAAGAATGCATCGGCTAGCAGAATGGTGTCACATCAACATCCTTGTACTCAATGTTATTAAGACCAAGAAATCTATTATGGACTTCAGGAGGTGGACGTCAGGGGAACACACCCCAGTCCTCATTGAAGGGTCAGCAGTAGATAGGGCGAGAAGTTTCAAGTACTTGGGTGTCAACATCTCTGATGCAACTATAAAGAAGGCACACCAGCAGTTATATGCCATTAGGAGTAAGGAGATTTAGTACGTCACCAATGACTCAAGCAAGTTTATTCAGATGTACTGTGGAGAGCATTCTAACTGGTTGCATCACCATCTGGTATGGAAGGGCAACTGCACAGGATAGAAAAAGCTGCGGAAGGTTACAAACTCAGCCAATTTCATCATGAGCATTAGCCTCCCCAGTATCAAGGCATCTTCAAGGGGCAATGCCTCAAGAGGGTGCCATCCATCATTAAGGAACCCCATCACCAAAGACATGCTCTCTTGTTATTACTACCTTCAGAGAGGAGATAGAGGAGGCTGAGGACACACATTCAACACGTCATAACAAATGTCAGTGATACTAAACTTGATTTTGATTCTAGTACCCATTTTCTTTATATTTTACTCAGGACTTTGACTCTGGGTCTAATGGTCCAAGAACCATGCATTAAAAGGGTTAGTTTAAATTAACTCACTTTGTCTAAACAATTCATGATACTGTGTCCCTTTACCGAACCTCTTCTCATCCTACTCTACTCTAAGGAGAACAACCTCAATTTCTCCTGTCGAACCAACCTGTGAAGTTTCTGACCAGCTGAACATCGGGACAATTCTCAGGATGTTCAAACACAATAATGCAGATTGAGATTTCAACAGCAGAGGCATAGGACCAGATACAAGGCATATTCATGGTCAAACAGAAGACAGTGATTTTTTATTATTTGGGTACACCATGGAAAATAAACAAAATCAGTCTTCGTTTATATGGCAAGAGCCGTTGGTGGCTATATAAAAATATTGTTAACTGGTGTTGAAGCAATGCTTCATACCAAAGGCCACTACTGCTGAAGAAAGCTGAGTTTTGAAACAAATTCAAACTCAGTACCTGAAGGCAATTTAGGAATTCCTGTTAAGTTAAATTTTCAGCGCAAGATTACTCTGGGCTCTAGAATCAAATAGCTCATTCTGCAGTTTAAAAATGATAAATTGGACAGTACCTCATCCAACTCCTGCAGCGATTGGTAGCATCCATCAACCCAGCCAACCAGGAAGACCACAGAACAGAGAACAGATACAGGTTGCCGAATTGGACAGCAAGAAAAAAAAAACAGTCGACAGTAAATATTAGAACCCAGCATTCCCAATAGCAGTAGCTACTTTGTAACCAAGTCCAATGCCAAAGTTCAGTCAGTTAACATTTTTTGGAGAAAACCAAAATTCCTCTGAACAATCCTGCAATGTTGCTTTCTGTTACAAAGCAAGGAGTGGAAAGAGAACTGTTAATGAGGTAAAATTAAGTAAACTATCTAACATAATGAAGGATCTTGGGGGAGGGGAGGGGTTGGACATCTACTGTACCGAGCCAGCTGAATGCCTGCAGAATGAAAACTGCGTTAATAATTTATGACTCATTAGCTCTTCATGGAACTCCATCAGAAGCAGTCACTGTTCACAGGGATTAACATTTCTAAATATTTCACCATTGAGTTACTTTTGAACTGTAGCTTCTAAACTATGCGCAAATGCAACAACTATTTTGCAAAAAACAAGGTTCTGCAAAAGCCCAAGACAAATAACCAATGAAACTATTTTCTGATGTTGTTGGTTGAAGGTGACATGTCAAGAATAAAATCTGCATTTCTCTGTGGGTCTAATCAGCATCTCAGTACAACGAATAGGGAACTCAGAATGCAACACTCCATCTGCAATTAAATTTCAGCCCAGATTATGTAGTGAAGAATGTTAGTAAACCTTCAGTAGTCTAAACATTAGAACATTAGCTCGCCTTCACACAGAAGTAATACAAAGCTCTATCAACCACTAAACTGCTTCCGCACCTAGGCAACTAACCCAAAATCCATTATATCCTCTGGATAAATACTGAGAAGGTCCTTCTCATAACAACTCCTTTTTAGACACCAACTACATTTCCTCCCTCAGTAGACATCCAAGCAACTGTTAGCAACTACCAATAGTCTATTGGCCCCCCAAACTGAGCTCACTATAATCTGTCCATTACAGAGTCTGTCTGCTTCTATCATGAACACAGCCATGCTCCAGCCTTCCTCCTGTTGCTTCTGAGATCTTATGCTTCACTTTCCTCCTGATCCGACTATGCCAATTCTCCCCTGGGTTAGCTGCTCAACTCCTCCCATCATCATTTCAACACGTGCACAAACTGTAATGTTTCTGCCTGCAGGGGGCCTAAAACTAGAATCAAATACTTTAAGAGAACAATTAAATCATTCCAATAAATTAAGGGGAAATGGTTCTACCCAGAATGTGACGACAGTGCAGGACATTCTAGAATATGTGGCTGAGAAAACTAAACTAAATGCAGTGGAGTATCTAAGGTATGGCAGGTATGGCACGTGCCCTGGGCGCCACTTGAAGGGGGCACCACTGAGCAGTTTCTATTAAAGTCAGACAAGCCATCCTCGGATAGTGAAAAAAGAATTTTCTTCAGATGTATGATCTGACTTTGATTATCATGGGTGAGAAACACTAGGATGGCCTTATTTCAGAGCATTGTGTAAGAAGACCATGAAACATTTCTTCATGAAGAAGGAGGAAAGCAGAGCTGAAGGACAGAAGAGACGGAAGTTGGAGGCGGAGGAAGCCAAGACTTCGAGCAAGTTCTTCATGCACTTCTTTGAAAAGCCCGGAACAAGTAGTTCGATACATTCCATGGAGTCGCCTGCACCTGCTACAAGTTTGCTAGAATCCAAAGGTGGATGAAGTACAAATGCGTCACAAGCCGAGGAGTAAGTCAAGTCAGATAAATCCGAGTATACCGAGATTAAGAGTGAGGCTGCCACAGAGAACGTGGACATGACAGGAGGGAAAGACGATGGTAGTGGTGGTGATGAGTTTATTGACGAGATTTTACCTGACGAGATTGAACCTGACGACACTGAACCTAGTGAACTGGATGGTGTCAAAGAGCCTCGAACTGTCATACCAGAAGTGATTGAACAGCATGACATTGGGCTTCTGAAGTTCGACAAGGATACTGGAAAAGCAATTCTGCCTGACGCGTTGAGAACAGAAATAATAAACCTGGGTTCGAAGTATTTCCAGAACAGTGAGGGGCCTTTCTTACCAACAAATAACCACTCAATGAACAAAACTTGGTTCAAGAGGAAATTGGGAAATGGTCGTGGTGAGGAAGTGACTCTGTCATGGCTGGTCTATTCCCCTTCTAAAAAGACTGCATTTGGTATCTGTTGTCTTCTCTATTCCCGATCAGACCATCAATCCTCATTGGAGCAGGAAAGTGGATTCAACCAGTGGAAAGCACCTGAAAGGATCAGTGTTCATGAAAATGCCAAGAATCATTGGGAATGCCTCACACAGCGGAAAGAAATGGAAAGAAATTTAGCTAGAAACAGAGAAGTTATTGACACAGTATTTCAGTTACAGATTGAGAAGGAGAAGCAGAAATGGTGTGTTATCTTGATGAGAATCCTTCACTGCATAAAATTCCTTGCGACTCAGAACCTGGCTTTGCGAGGACACAGAGAGGTCACTTCAGCTAGACAATGACTCCAATGTGTGAAATTTCCTTGGCTTACTGAAACTACTGGCCATCTTTGACCCTGTCATAAAAGAACACCTCACTCATTTGGAAAGTCATCCTGGATCCACGTCTTATCTTTCACCGGGTGTCCAAAATGAATTCATCCACATGATGGCATCCACTGTTCGCCAGAATTTACTGAGAAGCATTCGTAAAGCCAAGTACTATGGTCTCATGTTTGACTTGACTCCTAATCAGGCACACTGTGAGCAGATGTCAGAAATAGTGAGGTATGTGGAAGCTGATTTTGAGAGGAAAACAGTCTGTGTTAGAGAGTCCTTCCTTAGTTTTATCCAGATATGCCAGAAGGATGCTGACAGCTTGGTTGAAGACATCTTGAAACAGCTAGAGAAGGACGAAATGGAGCTACAAGATTGTCAGTCACAGTGCTATGACAACGCTGCTGGGATGGCTGGACACAGAAGTGGTGTTCATCAAAGAATAAGTGAGAAGAACAACCTGGCAGTGTTTGTGAATTGCGACACTCACTCACTCAACTTGGTGAGTGTACATGCAGCCAAGCAGGATACAATGATGGTCACGTTTTTTGGAACCATTGAAGCTCTCTACGTGTGTTTTTCTCGTTCAACACAGCGCTGGGAAAAACTCAAAAATGCCGTGCCTGTGGTTGTTAAGTCGGAGTCCGAAACCAGGTAGAGTGCAAGGACAGAAGCAACGAAGCAATGAGTACCTTGAGGAGATACTTCAAGTTCTCCAGGACATGAGACAATGAAAACAAGACCAGTGAAACAAGAAGTGACGCAAGGCAGCTGTACAACCGCATGTTGAGTTACGATTTTCTGATTTTGCTAGGATTTTGGAACAAAGTACTCATTTACATTGACTGTATTCAAAAGAGGCTGCAGGATCCTAGCATGAACTTCCATGATGCTGCCCTGGATATGAAAGCCCACCGAGATCATTTTTATGATGAAAGAGAAGTGTTGGTCAGTGAGTCTCTCAAAGGAGTCAGTCTCTGTCAAGAATGGAATATTGAAGTTGAAGGATGTCAGAGACGAAAAAAACGAATGGCTGATGAGAACTCGAGAGACACTGAGTTAACAGCTAAGGAGGAAATGGAAAGAGTCATGAAGGGAACACTCGACCATCTTCACAGAGAAATGGACGAAAGGTTAGCTCGTTTGCACGACACTGACACCAAGTTTGGGATCCTTCTCGATGTCGAGAGACTGTGTTACGGCGCCGACAGTAACAACCTAAAGAAGAAGTGCGAAAATTTGGGCGAATTGTACAACTCTGATGTTGATGGACAGCAGCTATATGAAGAAATTTTGGATTGCAGAATGTTGCTATCAAGGCAGGTCAACATGAAAATATCAAGACCTGAAGAGCTTCTTGAATTTATTGTTCAGTATGGAGATGAGAGCGTCTTCCCTAATCTTCGCATTGCTATTCAGATAATGCTAACCATCGCAGTTTCCAACACCAGCTGTGAGAGATCATTCAGCAAGTTAAAACTAATACTTCGTATTTGAGAGCCTCCATGGGTCAAGGCAGACTCTGTGATCTTGCTCTGCTGAGTGTCGAAAGAGAAGAAACTGAAAAAACTGACTTTGATCACATCATAGACCAATTTGCATCAGTGAAAGCAAGGAAGGTGCAGTTATAATTTTCATGTAGTGCCATAATTTGTTAATTAAAAGATTAACAAGCTTGACTTGTATTTTTGAGCTGATATTATGGTAAGGTTATCTAAACAATGGGTGTCAGATGTTTGGACAGGGACACAATTTCAGTGCTTGCCATAGGCGCTATTTTCTGTCAATACGCCCCTGACTAAATGCAATCAAATAGAAGGCTGGGCTGAACGAGCAAAATGAAAAAAGGCTGTAAGAAGACACATGCAATGATAACAGAAGCAGAGGTGAAAGGTCTGAAAATTCAATCATGCTCACAGCCTGCAGCATTTGAAATCCCAGTTCCATGACCTTCTGAAGCCAACACTTCAAACTTCAGCGACTGTGCTTAAGTGCCTTCAAAATTGCTACTTCTCTTAATTACTTTACTCCTGACCAGAATTCTTACACTTGTCTGACAGTGAAACTCCCCACTTCTCCCTATATCTGGGCACTTCGATAGGAAAACAGATGACTGGCAGATGGCAAAGAGTGGGAATAAAGGGGGGCTTTTCTGGTTGGCTGTCAGTGACTAGAGGTTGGCAATGGGTCCACAGCTTTTCACGTTATATGTTAATGACCTAGATGATGGAACTGAAGGCTTTGTGGATGTTACAGAGATAGATGGGAAGGCAGGTTGCATTGAGGAAGCAGGGAGCCTGCAATTAGAGTTGGATAGGTTGTAAGAATTATGCAAAGAAGTGGCAGATGGAATACAGCATAGGGAAGTCTATGGTCATGCACTTGGATAGAAGGAATAAAGATATAGGTTATTTTCTAACCTAATTCAGAAATAGGTGCAAAGGGTTTACTGGATAGCAGGCAAATGCAATATTAGCACTCATTTCAAGGGGAATAGAATATAAAAAAAATATAATGCTGTGGCTTTATAAGGCATTGGTCAGACCATATTTCGAATGTTGTGAGCTGTTTTGGGCCCCATATCTAAGGAAGGACCTGCTGGTGTTGGATATTGTCCAGAGGAAGTTTACAAGTATTATTCTGGGAATAAAAGGGCTAACATGAGAAGCATTTGATGGCTCTGGGCTTGTACTCAGAGTTTAGAAGGATAAGGAGAGACCTCATTGAAAACTACAGAATGTTGAAAGACCCACATAGAATAGACATGGTGAGGATGTTTCCAGTGGAGGGGGAGTCTAAGACCAGAGGACATAGCCTCAGAATAAAAGGACTTCCCTTTAAATCAGAGATGAGGAGAATTTCTTCAGCCAGAGACTAAGTCATTGGTATACTTAAAGCAAAGGTTTGTAGGTTCTTGATTAGCAAGGATGGCAAAGGTTACAGGAAAATGACATGGGGATATTGTCAAGAGATTTGGGCACCACATCTCAGAAAGGATGTGCTGTCATTGGAGAGAGTCCAAAGGAGGTTCACAAGGATGACTCCGGGAATTAAGGGGTTAACATATGAGGAGTATTTGGTAGTTTTGGGCCTGTGTTCACTGAAATTTAGAAGAATGTGTGGG